>NC_072023.1:7535455-7836580 GCF_027791375.1 Indicator indicator | reverse complement strand
ATAGGGGAAAATGCTATGGTGAAGTCTTGTGTGTCCTGCATAGCTCCTCAGACTCAGCCCTTGCTAAGCACTTGCACTGAAGACAGGAGGAGAGTGTTACAAGAATTGTGCCACTTCCCACTGCTTTGTCACAGCACAGATCCTGAAACAAGAGTGCAACCACCTGCCTCAAAGGTACAGATCCGCTCATCTGCTTGCTCTTTCACTATGAAGTCCTAAGGGTAGATGCGTTGGCTAATTCAGCATCACATTTTCTGCAGGGTTAAGAAAGTAACAGCAGCAAGGGTCAAGCTTTAGTGTGTTTGCATTTCCACTGCAGGTGCATCAGGTTCTCCTTGTCAATGGGAGATGAGGACTGTGCTCAGAGGAAGGCTATTTATTAGAACAAAGTAAAGAAAATAATAAATAGGGATTTTTTTTTCTTTCAGTCAGAAGAACAAAGCAAAGGGATGTTCAGATTTCCCTGAAACTTTAATGTTGCTCTGACAGAGATGAGACTATTGTGTTTTTCAAACACCCAGAGTCATCATACTGTCTGGGCCAAGATGCCTAGAAAGGAAAATGCTTCTGGCAGCTGTAGATCTGGCATCACTGACCCTCCTTTTGGTGTCTTCTGTGGAATGTGGTGGGATCTTAGGGGCCAGGCATGACTGTAATTTATCTTCAATTGCTTTTGAATGGTCTTGTAAAGATTTTTGATGCATTGTGTATCTAATGTACAGTATTGTTGCAAGACATTTCTTTAGAGTGGAGTGCTACAGAGCTGTATGACAAGGTCAGTTTGAGTTTCATGTGTGTTTGTGTGCACAAAGAAAGTTCATAATACTTGCAGTTAACCTGTGAGCAAAGAAGAATCAGTCTCCGAGATGGCATTTAGTGGCAGCCTTTCAGCACAACATTTTCTTAGAAATAACTATCTAAGCTCTCTTCAGCAGCAGTGGGAGAAGCTGTTGCATTTGTATTTGTCTGGAGAAGAAAGGTTTAATAATGGCTGTTTAATAACAAGCATGGCAGGAGGAGATGGGTTTGGGGATGAAAAAGAGTTGCCCACCAGTTATGTTTTGGCATGGAATGCTGTAGCAGCCATCCACTTGTAAGTGGAAGGAGAGAGAGGCCCATGCTTTAGCCTCTGCTCCCAAGTTTCTGAATAGAACATAAACCCTGGCTGTGATGTGATGGTGAGATGAGTTGCTGAAATGATACTGAGAAAACAAGATCCCTTAGCAGTAGCTCAGTGATGAGGTTGATGTCCCAGCGAGGCAGTTCCTCTTACTTTCCTATCTAGTGATACTTCCTTCTATCTCTTGTGTCCAAACCTGACAATCAACACAGATAAGACATTAAGCACACAATAGCACTGTCTGTCATTCTCATTTTTATTAAGAAAGCAGAATAACCTGGAGATGGATGGATGGATGGATGAACAACGTGAAACATACACATCTAAACTTCTCTTTATTGTCTGGATCACACAGATACTGTGTGGATAGTCTGGATTATGAAGTTATTTTCATCTCTACCACTCCCTTCTACACACATCTCCTAAAATTGTTGAGACTGAGGGATCTGCCTAGGCAAAGTAAAAACTGATCTTTCACAATATATCATTTTTCACAGCTCCCAGAGAACCAGGGTTCTGCTGCTCAAGTTAGCCATCTGTCCTGATCTCTTCAACCTTCTTACATTAGTTTGCAGAGGGTATAATGCGTCTGCAAGCTTGTCTGGTTTTTATGAGTTATACCCATTGCTCTATAAAGACATCACATCCCATGGAATATAAAGACTCTATAAAAGACATCACTTTCTTCCTCGAACTTCACTTAATCACACAGAATTTCTTCTTTTTTTCTTTCCCAAACTTACCTTCTCTTCTTGCAACCACACAACAGTGCCCTCCACTTTTGCTGATTCAAAGGCAACAGCAGTGAGTGCTCTCTGTGCAATGTTATACTTTGCCCTCCCCCTCAGTTTGCAGCTTGACAGCAGCTCTCCATGGCCACAAGCAATATCTGAAAGTTTGGCAGGGAAGAGGTTGCTATTAAGCCACAGGTCTGGGACTACTGCTGCAGGCAGTCTCCTTTGGTTTATTTTTACTGCCTGACATAATGAAAATGATCTTCATTCCTTTCACTATGTTTTCTCCCTTAACAGTATTTTCACTTCAAAATCTCCTCTTAGTGGAGCTGTAACACATATGCCATGAAATACACTCCCTGGCAAGTTCAGACTATGATTATTAGTCAGAAGAGCCTACCCACTGTGGCTGAGAAAACGCCCTGTGTTTTACCAGTAATGAAGTATTGCTATGCCTATGTCTTTGGGGCTCATTTTACTTTTTACAATATAATGAAGCGTTGTCTTCCTCTACCTTTCTCTCCAGAGTCTGGTTTTGGCTTTGGTTTAAGAGGAATGTAGCTCTTCTGTCTTCTTGCAGTTGCTCAAACTGCTATACACAACATAATGGTGGTTACACGCTTGAACTCACACTCAGGGCTGGCTGCAAGCCGTATTCCAGTCAGCTCAAATGGTATCCATAAATCCCTAGATAGCTTTCAAAAAATCTTTATTTTGCATCTCCCCTGAAGGAGACTTCTTAGTCTTTTCAGCTTAGTTTTCCACCATTCTTTTTATGTTTGGTCATATAGGAAGGAAGTATTTTACCATCAGGGTTTATATGGCAGCAACTTTGCCTTTCCTTTATGAACCTTTCATCTTCATGTGTTCACATGAAGATGAAAATTTTTTTTTTGCCTATTGATGGGTATTTTGCCCATTTGCCTTTAAGACAGGTGAGGATGAATGCTCTCACTTTATAACTGTAATTGGGCCCACATACATGAATTGTACCAGCATTGAGATGACAGAAGCACTAAGGCCATGCTAGCTTAACTAACTTGGTAGTCTGCAAAAATGCCTCCTGAGAAGGCAGTTTTATTGCTCCTGGTACCCCATTCCACTGAAATATCTCCTTGTATGACTACTCTGTACTATTTGGATGTGTCCTAGAGCAGATAGAGGTGAAGTGACTTGCCTAGGAATTCGCAGCAAATATTTAGCTAAGCCGAGCTCAGAAACTGGATTCTTGAAACTTTTTTTTCATCACTAGACAAGGCTGCCTTGTTTTTGCATTTTATAGTGACAGTTTAATTTTAAATATGATTTCAAATAAACACTTTTTTTAAAAGAGAGGGTGGGGGGAGAGAGAGACTCATACAAACATGAGTAGGATTAGCTAACGTAATTAGATATTAGCTAGGCTAATCAGTGGATGTACTACAGTTTTCATGCTTCAAGGTACAAACTGATTCCTTTGATATAGTCATTCTAGTGGTTTGATGCTTTACCCAAAGGCTTCTGATATTTGGTCACTACTGTCCTGTGGATGTCAAACTCATCTATCTGGCTAATCTGGGTGAAAGGTATGACATCTTTCTTTTCTTTTGGCTTTAGCCCAGAATGCTGTCTCTGAAGTGTAGTTGCTGCGAATATGGTTTCTAGAAGGATTTCAAATGGATGGGAATGAAGAAAAGGGTCTGAGTTCTCCATGTAGCTGCCTTCTGGTTGTTAAATATTCTACTGATTAGAGAGCTGTGCAAAAGCACCATTCAAATAACATCTAAGCAGGGCAGACTACCCATTGAGGAAAGGACGGACACATTATCCAGGCATTAAGATCACAGGTCAGCACTGCAAAATATTATGAGATGAAAGGAAATTATTCAAATGCCTAAATGAACAGCATGCACCAATATATGATGAAGCTCTTTTTTTCTTTTTCTCCCTCTTGGAGCTCCAAATCCATCCTTCTCCCCTCTACCTAACTCTGTAACCTTTTTTTACACACAGCTTTATCTTTTTGGAGCAGAGTACAGTACTAATTACGTGCCATTTTTTTTCCCTGAGGCACTGTATGCCTTACACTCTCTAGACTCTTGTTCTAGTTCCCCAATTATTTTTTGTTATCTCCTGAGAAACCCACCAGTAACCCCTAGAGTACAAACTTTAATCCCCAGAGCCCTGGCATTCCTTTTTTTACTTTTAAAAAAATAGCTACATAAATAACATTATGCTTCCAGGTCGTGGTCATTCCAAGCTACAGCTGAGGGCTGGCACAGAAGGAGCACTCCATAACCCTCGATGTCTAAGCAGGGATTAACCTAGGATAGGGACAAACTCCTGTAGTTGTCTCTGTGCTTGAATGTGCCCTGGTAATAGTTTTTCATGCAGAAGGGTATAGTGTATAAAAGCAAAATACTGGGAGTATTCTGTCTGGCTGTACACAGCATTTGCTGTGCCACATCAGATTATTTGTCTGTGGTGCCCTTTATGGTCCCAAAGTAGTGGTCAAAACAGAAAGCTTCTGAGGACAGTGACTGAACTCTAACAACCAAGTGTGCAGAGCTCTACACAGAGGTGAAACAAACACTTTCTATCAGGGTGATTGGTTTACAGTTTCAAGCTGTATTATCAAGTTTCAAGCTGTATTATCATTACACTGACAGAAATAATGCCGTCGTTGAACCATTATGTGCTTGGCTTCTCCTTTCTTGGTAATCCTAATGATGTAACAGATCTCTGAAATTAAATCCATCAAAGCAAAACAGAAGTTACCCCTATTTACTGTCAGAGGGGGCTGAATCTAGTCTGAAAATACTTTCCCATGTTGAACAGAAGGTGAACTTTAATTCACTGAAGTCATTAAGTACTTTGACATTCATTATAGAAGGGGATGAATAGACATTGCTCAGAATTGTATAAGCACTGCCATAACAATGTCATTACCTTCAGCAAAGGCCATGTATGGCACTTGCATCCTTTGCCTACTGATTTGATATAGTGCATATTGCTACCTCTTGTATCCCAAGTAATTACACCTCTACTACATGCCTAAATGGTTTAATGCTGTCTTCTCCTTTTGCTGTAAGGAGCCCATTCAATAATCAAACCCTCTGAACGTTTGTGTTGTCAGATCGGCTTTAAATGACGTCCAAGAAAATAGATTTCCCTTCCCCCAGTATTACAAGGCAGTTCTCAATGGGGCTGATAGCACTGCTCACAGTTACAGAGTTTCATCATTCAGAGCAGCAGCTGCTTCCCTCTGTGCCAATGTAAGTGACAACCAAGTGTCCTGTCGAAAGATGCTGGAGGTGCTTCTGTCTACCCAGAATCTGGGTGTAAAGTGATGAACATTTTGAAAGGGCCTGTCAGGAGGTGGGCAGCTCAGGTATCTTGAAAGTTCCATTTGTAGCATATTCTGAAGGAATAAATGAAACACTGGGCAGGGGGGCATTGACAGGAAAATTTTTGTAACAAGTATCAGAGAAGTTAAAAAAAATCTTGGGAAAAAATCTTCCTATGTTGTCAATGCCAGGCTTTTGTGATCTTTAAGTAGAATAAAATGCTGGATTAATTGATTCATTATCAAGGCTATAAAAACAAACAAAAGATCAAACCCCAAGTGTTAAAGACCCCATATTTAAGGCTAATTTTACTTAATCAATTGGTTAATAGTTGTACTTAGGAAATTCATTAGGTGCCCTTACAATTAGTGCTGTAATTCTTAATGAGTGCCTGCTTCTCCTATATAGCACCACTGAATCCTTATTTTAAATGCAAAATTCAAATCAGCTCTAAGTACACAGGCTTCACAAGTACCTCCATAATAAATATTACTTAATTTAATTTTTATTTTCTTAACTGCTTTTCAAGACTGTTTTGATTTGCTCCCTTTGACTGTTGAGGTCACTGTGGGAAACGGGGTTGAAACAACCACAAGATGATGTCTCTAGAAATTAATCATTCACTAATAATTGCAGCTGCTGAATGAGTTTAGAAATATTTTCTGAAATCTCCAGGGTTTCTGAGGGTCAAATCTTTAAGCATCCTCAGCTTTATTATTAATTAGCTCTTTTACAGAAAGGCTTCAACTGAATTTCACACAATGTTGACACTGGATGCTCTGCATTGACAGAGGTTATGTCTTCATTGCCAAAAACAAGCAGTGCTTTAATATTCAAGTGGTTTACTCGAGGTATATTCTTCAGTGTGGAATCTCAGGGAAGAGAAAGTATGGGTGATATTATGACAGTGTGGCTAGTTGTGGTCAAGAAAATACACTTGCCTGGAAGATACCTCAAGCAGCTACATCAAGGTAAAAATTCCATTGGGAATTGACTATGCAGTATCTGTCTTAATTTAGAATATAAGCAACTAAACACATCAGTTTTGTGAAGTATAGACAAAGTCACAGCAGAAGAAAACTCAGGCCTTAGCAAGTTCTCATTCTAAAGAGAAAGGTAAATGAAGAGTGGAAAGTAGAAGGGAGAGGAAAAATGAAGGGCTTGTTTGAATGAAGAGCTTTCCCTAGTGTTGTTGTACCACGGCAGTTGTTTCAGGAAAGTTCTTTGGATAGCCATTGGTACTCCAGAATAAGAGTTTCTTTTTCTGGCATGATTTCTCTCTCTCCTCAAATCTTCCCACAACTGCCTTTACCTGTCTTATTAGTCTCACTGTAATAAATCATTAGGGCTACTGCTCTTAACCGAAGGATTCCTTTCCCCTCCACAACCAGCTAAAGAACTTTTACCATTCTTCATCTACCATAATTTACAGAGACACTGGGAGTGGTAGGACACTTGTAGCCACTGCTTTGACTCTTCTAAGTGTTTTATGATTTCATCTAGTAATTTAGGGGAAATTCTAAGGAAACCCTCAGCACTTCAGGAGGTGACAAAGGTGACTCAGAGAGAATCAAGCAAGAGAATGATATGCCCTACCACATTTCTTGCACAAGACCCACAACTGCAGGCTGATTGCCTGTGGTCATCAATTATCCTTCAGCTAATTGCATAAGTCTGAAGGCATTTGCCCTGATAGCCCAGAAAGATTTCAGTTTGCCTTCTGCACATCTGACATTTTTATTTTAATTGGGCAGTTGTTGCTTCAGCTCCTAACCTGCTGTGCACTGCTGAAAAGCACTGGAGGATGGATTTCGTTGTTAGGTGAAGGAACAGAATCAGAGGCAGGGAAAGCAGCAGCCAAATGAGGTACCCTCCAGGGTAAAGCTGAGGTCAAAGGACACAGATATCAGATTTTAACATTTAGGCTTGCCAGCTTGGCTAACCCATACCAGAGGTGTCCAGGAAAGTTATTCTCAGTGAGGCTGTGGCAAGAAAAGAGCTCATAGTAGCACTTCTTAATTAAAGTGCTGGTCTGTTTTAGCAAGAGAAGCTAAAGGAGCAGCTGCAATCCTTTAAAACACACCAGGGAGCAACTACAGCAGTGTGTGGCCCCTGCCCAGTACTTCTGCATCCCCCTCTGATGAAGCCGAACAGGATACCAGAAATACCAAGTGAGTGAACTTAATTCACGATTTGTGGATTGCATTGGCAATCTCTTGGGGTGAAGAGTGTTTATTTTCTTGAAGAATTACAGCTATTTTGAATGATTTCTGCCTGGTATGCTTAGTTTTGGTTTTCTGTTTGAAATGGTTTTTAGCTTTTGAGCAGGATGTTCTTTTGAAATGTTGTTCTCCTGTTCAGTCTAAACAATCCTGGTATGGCATTAAGGGGGTGGTTTTGAATGCATCAACTCCTGCTGTGCAATTCCAGATGCCTAGTTGACCTGAGCGTTGGAAGGGTTGAGCATTTCCCTCTTCCCTTGACAAGCTGCAGAGATGAGCAAAGTCCAACAACTTTCAGACAGAGCAACCAAGAGAACAGTATCCTAAAATTCAGTGAATGCTTTTGGGGTATTTGAGCACTAGCTTTTCTTTTACAAAGGTGATCACTTTTACAAATGTATTTAATAAGCTAAACTAAAAAGCAAGGGTTATGTTCAAGACAAAACAGATAGTCTACTGCAATCAAATACCACAACATATGCAGTAGTAATGAATCAGAACATTGCAGTTCCTTAAATGTGATAGCAAGTAGGTATGAGTAAAAGAAACTGATAGAGAAAAGCATAGGAAAAGTGCAGCAGGCATGATAGGGTTTTGGGTTTTTTGGTATGGAAGCAGAATTGCAGTGCTGATAATGTTTTTAGATTTGGATAAAATTCACCCTATTCATCACGGAAGTAATCACACTAATCTCTATTTTGAGGCATTAAATCTCCTTGTGGGAGACAAGCCTTGTTTAAGTCTTGTGACAAGCAGTCCTTGCCACTGGCAGGTTTCACAGAATCAGAGAAGCCTGTTGGGAGAGACCTCAAAGATCATCCAGTCCAACCCTCAACCCAGCACTGAAGGGTCAACACTAAACCATGTCCCTAACTGCCTGGTCCTCACACTGCTTAAACACCTCCAGGGACAGTGACTGCACTGTTGCTCTGGGCAGACCATTCCAATGTTGATAACCCTCTCTGTGAAGAAGTATTTCCTAGCATCCAGCCTGAACCTCCCCTGGTGCAGGTTGAAACCTTTTTCCTCTAGTCCTGTCGCTTGCCACCAAGGAGAAGGGGCTGGCCCCCTCCTCGTTCCAACGTCCCTTCAGGTAGTTGTAGTTTCACAGCTGCAGAGCCCTTACCACTTTCATGAGGCATCTTGAAGGGTGACAGCTACACAGTTCTACAGCTTGTAGTTCCCCAAACCTTCTTCTGCAGACTTTCTAAAGTATGTAGAAGAGGAGCATCTTCTTGAAGGCTGTGTGAGGTACACAACATACAGCATTTTCCACAGTGCCTAGCCAAGGGATTTTATTTTTCTATTCAGGAGTTTTCTCCTTTCCTCTTTTGCCTTGCTTTCTGAATTCTGTCTACAAATAATATATTTTTTTAATTATGTAACAAAGATGTTAAGCACATAGAAGTCAGGAAATACTGATTGTAATGCCAGCCTCATTTTAGTGTGTGATTATATGCAGCTGTGTAATTGGAGTCTAGCACCGAAGTCAATATCATCTTCTGAATGCATATTGAAAGGAAATCTCATTTAATGCAGATCTTCTACCTAAATGATTTTCCATACGTCTTTGATCTAGACATGCACATTATTTATACCATTGCCCAAATGAGACTGGTGTTCCATGAGAGTAGTCACTGCAGCAAAATCAGGTTACATTCTCATCTTGTGTATTTTCAAAGTTAACCCTGCTCTGAGCAGGAGCTTGAACCGGATGATCTCCATGGATCCCTTTTAATCTAATTATTGTGTGACTCTATAAACAGCTCTGATCCATTGGTTCTTGTTAAGTTGCACCATATGGAAAAAAACCACATTTGCTTCAAGTAGTTTGCCTTATGAGGAAAGACCATGAAATAGCAAGGAAAAGAGATGTAACATAGAAGCACAATAATCAGTCCAACAGACTGTCAATTCCCTGATTATTATTATTTTTGCTTTCAACTCTTTTTCATGAGATGGTTCTTAGATGACAACACTGCCATCAGCACAGCGTATGGTGGACCTTAACTGTAGGAACAGCTATGTTGGATGTTTTACATTATTGTGGAAGAAATAGGACATTGTCCTCTCCTCATAAACCATCATGTAATGCTGAATGCAACAGCTGGCTTCTCTAAATATGTACACACCCGTTCCTCAGCCTGGGAACAAAGCTGAGGTAGAATGGTTGTGTTCTCGTGGTTAAGTGAGCTGCTGGGACCAACACGGGTTCTCAGATGATCTGTGAACTGGTTTGTAGCTGTTGATGATTGTGTTGTGCCTCTGCCCTGATTACCTGTGTTGTGGTATCCTCAGCACATTCAGAGTTCCCACTGTTACTCAAGACCTCCGTGGGTTATACAATGCTCTTTTGTGGGGGGGTCTCCCCTCATTTCATCACCTGTTCCAATGGCTGCTTTATCTACCTCAGTAAGTGTGCCTTAGAGGGGGCTCACTGAGAAAAATTGCATTTTCATCTCCTTCCTTTTTATCTTATGCACCCTAATACAACAGGAGTAGAGTGGAATTGCAATACTGTGCCACCAGTTGCCACCCAAACAAACGTAGGAATACATTTTCTCTAAACTTTTTGAACCAGAACTGCACTCATGTCTTTATTTGATAGGATAGAATCTGAACAGATTAGGCCCAGTGTTTATGCTTTCAGATAATGAAGCATAGGAGACTCAGTGTGCACTTTTGTTTCCATTAAAGCAATTCTGCTTCAAGATTTAAGTATCAGCATTCAGTGGTTTGTATGCAAACTGTGACACTGAGCAAAAATGACTGAAACTAAGAGAGACAATGTCCATCCTATAGTCACTCACCAAGGTTAATTGAGTGCAGTACCAATAACTTCCAGAATAGGAGTGGAAGGCAGGAACTGCAATGCTTTGTGCAGTAAGCAAATCTTAGTAATTGAGAAGACACAGGAATTTGGACATTACCATAAAGACAGGGTTGCAGAGCTTGGCAGTGCCCTTACCTATGCAATATGCTGTGAGCCTCTTTGCTCTGGATGAAAATACATTGTCAGTTCTGTGTGAAACCAAACCTGACTGGTTTTAGCTTGAGCTGTGAGTACAGCTCTGCTTGCCCAACCCAAATGATATTCAGTCTCTTCAAGGATTAGTTCATGTGTGGCCCACTGATTCCATATTCACAAGATTCTCCATCTTCAATTTAAAGCACTGAGTCCTTGTGACATAGCCTTGAGTATCTCATGAAGTATCTTATGCTTGCCTCTTCACCCTTGGAAAAGATTTTTTTTTCCCAGGCATTTCACCAGGATCTTTGTCTCCATACTGATAGCACTATTTTTCTTCAATGAGAGCTAAGTCCATGTCTTTGCCCAGAGTTTCAAACTCAAACGCTTGAATTGAGGCTCCTAAGCCTCAGCAGAGGTGAGGCTTTAGGATGGCTTAAAGTTGCTAAATGTGCATGGATCAAACAGAATTTAGGATGAGCTGTAAGAAGCCAGACTCTCTGCAAACTTGTACTTTAAGCTCAAAATATAACCAGGGATGGAAGAGCATTGTGTCAGGCCAGATCATAACTCAAGAAGTTGCCATGTATTCTTTCCATGGAAATCTTTAAGTAGGTGGCTCACTGCTGCTGCTGTTTGACTAATATATAAATCCCAGCTTCAGCTGATGTCTGCTTATGCTCACAGGTGCTCCTTGTCACCCACATGCACACAATACAGGTTCCTACCCTCCAAATGTACACAGACCAGCCCATTCACAGCTGCTGGGATTTGTGTTTGTCAAAGAAAACACAACACACATGTCACCTGAAGTGTGCTCTTGGGACCTCTGTTCCTCCATTCACACCTACTGCAAATGAGCATCTTTCATTTATAACCAGATCCCAAGAGAAGCACATGTTCAAATATACTTTGGCTTAGATGTGCTCAGGCTTGTGTGCAGAATGCCTGCTCCTGTACGAGGGTGGGGAAAGCACTTTATATGATGCCACACTCACCCAGGCATGCGTGCAGTCCCACATGCTCACACACACGCAGAGCCTGCCGTTTTCCATGTGTGCATTGCAGCAAATAAATTCACATTTATTTCTTCCCATCCTGCTTAACATGCAAATGTGGATGGCACATCAAGATTAGAAATAAATGTAGCAGAATGACTTCAGTCAACCTGAAATGTCGAGTGACTCATTCACACCCTTTGCGCAGCCTTCCCTTTTTGCCACATGCGATCTATTGAGCACTGTGAAGGCTGTGCCATTCCCTGCTGCAGAGCAGCAATCGATCACTTGCTCACTGAAGGAGTGGGACTGTGATTATTTTTGCAGGGCTTACAGGGGTGAGGCTCCAGTTAGCCTCATTACCACAAAAGTGCCCACGCTTGTAGGAACGGGAAACGTAGGATGCCAGGCCTGATCTACCGCTAAAAGCTTTGTGTTTAATTAACAGAAATAGAAACATTCATTCGGGTTGGAAAAGACCCTCAGGACCACCAAGACCAACTGATAACCCTACTCCACAAGGGTCACCCCTAAACCACATCCCCAAGCACCACATCCAAACAACCTTCAGACACATCTAGGGGGGTTGGCAACTCAACAGCCTCCCTGGGCAGCACATTCCAATGCCTGACCACTCTTGCTGTGAAAAAATTTTTCCTAATGTCCAGTCTAAACCCATGCAGTCATAGCTTGAGGCTGTTCCTTCCTGTTCTATCATTAATTACCTGAGAGAAGGGACCCACACCAGCCTCTCTACAATGTCCTTTCAGGTAGCTGTAGACAGCAAGGAGGTCTCCTCTCAGCCTCCTCTTTTTCAAACTAACCATCCCCAGCTCCTTCAGTCACTCTTCATCAGGTTTATTCTCCAGACCCTTCCCCAGTTTCATTGCCCTCCTCTGCAGTGGCTCTAGCACCTCCACATCTCTCTTGTACTGAGGTGCCCAAAACTGGACACAATACTCAAGGTATGACCTCACCAGAGCTGAGTACAAGGGGACAATCACCTCCCTATTCCTGCTGGACACAGCATTTCTAATCCCAGCCAGGATGCCATTGGCTTTCTTGGCCACCTGGGCACACTGCTTGGTCATATTCAGTTGCCTGTTGATAAGAACCCCCAGGTCCCTTTCTACCAGACAGATCTCTCTAGCCACACTTCCCCAAGCCCCAAGTCTTAGTCTGCACAGTAGTTCAGTAACCAATATTCCTACACCAGGGTATGACCTGAGTATTGTTATTCCAGATGAACCTATTCAAATTTGATATAACTCAGTTTTGGATTAAGATAAACAAGAACGAGCTGTTCCTGCTTCAGAGTAAAAATGTCTACGTGTTAAATCAGTCAGGAACTGCTGCTGCACTTTCCAAGGTATCATAATCCAAGTGAACTAAAAAATGCATCTGCAAACATGAAAGATGTTCCACACTTCCATTTAAAATGGTACAATTGCTGTACAGAGACTAACCCTAGGAATAGAAACAAGCTGGCGTTCACTTTTACCTTATAATGAGAAAAAGGTGGATTGACTGTTGGAGTTGCATCTTTAAATGTATGAATTATTGTAATTGATTACTTTAAAACCCCTTCAGAAGCATTGCTGAATGCAGATGCACAGGGACTAACTTGTAATTTAGAGAAAGGTTGGTTTGCAGCACTTAGGCCTTGTGAAAGGGGTTCTGTGTTTAAATAGAAGTTGAACCGTGGAGCTCTATTAAGCAGAAAAAGCATTGTTAATACAACACAGAAGCTCAGAAGGTAAATATATATGTGGTGACATTATACAATGAAGTGTTCTTTACACCACGTGGCAGATACCATTAGTAGCCTTTCAGTTTCTCCATCCTTACTTAAATGGGAAGCTTTGTGTATGAAGTGTATCAGATCTTCTCAGAACAAAGGTGGCTATGAGCTGAAATTGTGTATAATCTGGCCAAGTTTGTGAAGTGGCCTGTGTAAACCTCAGGAGGTTCAGCAAGGCCAAATGCAAGATCCTGGCTGGGGCAATCCCTGGTATCAATACAGGCTGGGGGGATAAAGGGATTGAGAGCAGCCCTGCAGAGAAGGAGCTGGGGGGTACTGGTGGATGAAAAGCTGGACACGAGCCAGCAATGTGTAACTGCAGCCCAGAAGGTCAACCATATCCTGGGCTGCATCAAAAGTGGCATATCCTGCAGCTCAAGGGAGGTGATTCTGCCCTTCTGCTCCACTCTGGTAAGAACCCACCTGGAGTACTGCATCCAGGTCTGGAGTCCTCAGCACAAGCAAGATGTGAACTTGTTGGAGCAGGTCCAAAGGAGGGCCATGAAAATGATCGGAGGGGTGGAACACTGCTCCTTTGAAGAAAGGCTGAAAGACTAGGGGTTGTTCAGCCTGGAGAAGTGAAGACTTTTTGCATCCTTTCAGTACTTAAAGGGGGCCTTTAAAAAAAGATGGGGACAATTTTTAGCAGGGGCTGTTGCAACAGGACAAGGAGTATGGTTTTAAAATAAAAGAGGGTAGATTTAGGCAGATTGTCCAGAGAGATGGTAGAAGCTCCATCCCTGAAAATATTCAGCATCATGTTGGACAAGGCACTGAGCACCGTGATCTAGTTGAAAATGTCCCTGCTTACTGCAGGGTGGGTAGTCTAGATGACCTTTAAAAGTCTCTTCCAGCCCAAAGCACTCTCTGATTCTATGTCCAAGATAAGAGGGCTCTAAGAACCGAATTCTCAGATTTCCTATGTTTGTGTTTAGATTATCACAGCTAAATATATGTAGAACTAGACTTTTGTATTTAATTTATTCATGAAAGCAGGAGAAGAGAGAAAAAATATAAAGGAAGGGAGGCAAGGCAAACTTTACAGTAAAAAACCCCACAACTTGTGAAGTCAGATGTGATTTTGTACAAATACAGATTTATGATTAAAAGGATAAAGAAACATTACCTTTTCTTCCCGAGCTAATTGTAGTTCTGCTTTTGTGCACAATCATATCTGTCGGTACACAATGTAATTTTGGTGCTAGAGTTCCCATTTTGTACAATTAGCTCTGCTGCCAGGATTAATCTTACACACACAAAAAACAAAATACCAAGGAAAATAGCAGTTTCATTACTGATCTTGCTCCTCTTCCCATTTTACACAAAAATGTTATCAGCCAGCCTGATCAAAGAAACCTGCAGTAGCTGATCTGAAATATAGTATTATGCACCCAAAAGTATACACCAGGAGATTTTCATACTATTTTGTTCACATATCCCATTCAAATGCATTGCTATATAGTAAAGTTCAATTTAAGACTACAAACTGGTTTTACCCAATTGGATTCATGCCTTAATGTAATGAATTCTCTAGGTTGTGCTCTGCCCAGAAATAAAGAATTTATGGCCTTCTGTTGCATCCTTCATCTTTTGTGTACTAAAAGAGGAGTTTCTTAACTGCTGTGGAAAAGAACTAAAGATGTGAGGTCAATTTACTCCTGTTTTAGCACAAATATTTACAGATTAATTTTTTTTCCTAGATTTCCATTTCACGTTGCAAAATGCATGATTGCTGAGAGACAAAGGGAGTGCCCCATTCATGTGCACATCCAGTGTGTGAGCATTCATTGCAGACTTGCAAGAACACCAGAATCGCTCAGCTCTTAGTTTCAGCACAAGAGCTCAGATTTGCAGGACAGGATCATAGAATCATAGAATGGTTTGGGTTGGAAGGGACCTTAATGATCATCTAGCTCCAACTCTCTGTCATGAGCAAGGGCACCTTCCACTAGACCAGCTTGATCAAGGCCTCATCCAACCTAGCCTTGGGTTTTTTTGGCCATCACTCTCTGATGGTCAAAGCCAGAGATAGTTGAGATTCTTTATTCTTTCCCAAATACAAGAAAAGTACCTGGGTGTATCTGGATCTAATCCTAGGTCCATATTTTATATTCTGGGGGTGTTTGGCCAACTGGTTGTTTTTAATGAAGTTTCACAGCATCAGGTTCTTGATTCTGTTTTGACTCCTTTACTTTGGAAGCGATTTGTGGAAAGTCCTTCCTGATAGGAAGCATGTCTGAAATATAACTTTCCTCCTTATCCCAGTCTCTTGTACGATCAAATTGAGAAGAATAATTCTCCATCTGGTCTTCTGCTAGTGGAATGGTTTCTTGAAGCTTCTCTTAGCTGGTGTGATTCAGAGAGGCTTTGAAGGTACTTGTAATTATAACAAAGTTTTAGGGTAAGTAGTCCAAAGATTTTGCAGAGCCAAAACTCAGTCTGACATCCCTTTGAACTCTTTTGACCACAGCCTCTTTTACTAAGAGTAGTTCTTCTCAGAGATCATAGGATCATAAGGATCATAGAGGGCTACACCTCTATGAAAGCAGATGTATGTACACATGTGGAGATTCCAGAAAAAAATCAGAGGTGTACATTCTTGTAGTTGTTCTGAGCTACATCCATTTCTCCTCCCATGAACCTCCACTATTTGTGTAACCATGCTAAACACACATGGTCTGTTGACACAGGGATACAGTCTATTGATATAATGGTCTGTCACAGCCCTGAATTCTGTGAATGCCCAAAGGGCAAGCTCCATCTGCACACAAGTGCAGATCCCTTGCATATATATATGCACATGTGCAGTGGGAACAGGATTGCTGTTCTGATAACCACACAGTTGCAGTACCACACATGCCAGCCAGTGCTGAAACTTACCACGAAAAGATGAGAAATATTGAGAGGCAGTTAGGTAGATAAGGTCTGAGGAGATATTTTTAAATGTAGCATAGAAGGAAGTGGGTGCATTTTTCATACTTTAGGTATTTGTCTGGAGGGCTTGAGAAGGAGCTGCTCAACAATTGTGCCGAAAGAGACCGTTCAAAGCAGCTTCCCATCAGGCAGCATTCCTCAAGTGTCTGCTCTTTAGGAGCAGTCAGGGAAATTCATTCTGTGTGAAGCAGTTAATGGAGCTGCATTACCGACCCCTTATTGCTCTGCCTGATAGAAAGACAGCAGGTTCACTCCTGCAGCTCCAGAGCCCTGATCAGTTCAGATTAGGGGCTCGTTGTCTGTCTAGCTTAATCAGGCATGTTTAGATATATTTATCATGATTAGAGGGGTGTAGCACAGGGAGGGGGAAGAAATAGAGAGCAAGATTACTTTTCTCTATCTCCAAATGGAAGCTTAACAAATCCCACTGAGTCGCTAGGTGCTCATCAAAGGGAGAATTTAAATCATGGAAAGGAATGTTTTGTTCAATGCTTCAGCACTAGATTCAAATAACTGAAGAACAGACTCTTTCTCATTCCCTCACTTCATTTCTCCATCTACCACTTGCTTGCAGCAAAGAAGAAAATCAGCAGCTCATGCAGCCCATGCTGATGTTGTCTTGATAGGCATGCAGCCCCTGCTACGCCTATCTGCAGTTCGGAGTCTAATGATGTGGTGACAAAATCAGCTGTAATCGTAATGGCCTAGATGTCTGACTCCTCTATTTTTGTCATGTTTATCTTTCAGGGATGCACAGGTACCCCTGCAACAGCCTCTTGGACTTATTTTGCTACTTCCCAGTGTTTAGAATGGATGATAATAAACACTTTGTAAATACTGGGAAGAGGCTCCTTTTCCTATCAGTAGCAGTGCTTCTGTCTTTGCCTGGCTGTTTTGCGGGATTTGAACACTGTGTAGAATTATCCCAATGTTTGACAAAGTCAGATATGCCAAACTTGCTGCTGATGTAACTTGGTATAGTTCAGAGATAATGGTGGAAATTAACTGATTAACTGTCAAGAGTTTCTGAAAGAGGTAGTGTTTGCTTTCAAGACACTAGTAAGGAGGAGAAAAGTTTCTTAGCTCTGTCTCAGTGCTGAGAGTGATCAGAAACTAGTCTTGCTCCAGAGCAGAGGTCAGGATGCAGGACCCATGGTTTCTTGCCCTGAGTGACTGGTGCTCTTTAGCATTTAAGTGAAATAAATGTAGGACAGGCTTGGAAGAAGTGCTATCAAGAGAAGCATATTCTGTTTACCTTTTCCTGTGGTGTCCAACCTTCTTCAGGCTTGCAAATTGACCCAGATTTCCCCATGAAGGCACAGATTGCTGTGTGATAAACAGAGGCATCCTTGCCAGATGGATCTTCTTTGTTCTCATCTGCTGATCATTAAGAAGTACTTCATGTGCCCAAGGTGAACTCCTCTGATGCAGAACACTATCCAAGACAGCAGGCACGCTTTGGCTAGGTGTCCTTAGATTAGCTGGTAACACAGTTATAAGGCAGTTGCTTCTGGCTGGATGCTTGGGCAGCAATGAAAGAGTTAAAGGAAATCTATGAAAATCCAGGAGGATTGTTTGGTGGTAAAGGAAAATAAGTCAAGACTTCCCTTTCACTGTTGTAATTTGCTCCTTCATCCTCTGCTAATCCAGGCAGTTCTGTGACAGTTCAGTTCTTGTGATTTTGTAATCACTGTCAAGATGATAATCTGGGATGTCATAAGTGCGGCTCAGTGTAATCACCCTGCAAATGCAGAAGGTAGAGAACCTAACTGATTGGACACAAAACCTGCTAGTGAGACTCTACTAATTCAGTAATCAGGAGTTGTGGGGTTGGGGATGTAGAATAGAAAGTTGGCAAGTTTTAGAAGGGTTTGAAGAACATATTTAATATCAAATTTGCCAGTGCTTCTTTAGAATAGGAAACTAGAGGATCATAGCAGTGTATTCCCAAAGAAAAGTCTCTCAGAAGTGCAGAAATGCTCATCAGGTGGAATTTTAGGTGATATCTTTTGAGACGAATTATCACAAGGATGGGAAGAGCTGCATGAATCAAACAGCAAATTAACCCAGTTGTTTGAGATTAAAGTCATGTCTCCTAGCAATAAATGGTGCTACATTGATGGCAGCAGACAGTTAAAGCTGTGCACTCTCCTAGTGCATGCACAACTGTAGAATTAAAACAGTTCTCTTAGAGTTAAAGCTTATTCCTGTAAGAGAAATGGCTTCACACCCTTAACTGAAGTACTTGTACCACATGTGCATGCACCACAGGCTGTAGTCACACCAGCTAAACAGAACGTGGTTTATGAGGGTAATGGTGACAAGACCAGCACTAGAATAGCAGTAGCTATGCAGCTGATGCTGTTGACTGAGCTGTTTGAGGATCCTAGGGCATGATCAAACAGGACTACTTCAGGAGAGCAACAACGTGCAGAGCTTTTGAGACAATCTTTGCTAAGAGGAAGGATAGGAAATTGGGACAGAACTCTGCCCGGGTTAGTTCATGGACCTCTGCAGAGAGGCTTTTATAGCACTGTCACTCCTGCACACTCAGTCCTGAGAAAAATAACTGCCCACTAATGACCTGTCACTGTGGACAGCCCAAGCAGCTGTTTGGGGAAAGCAAAGCTGTGAGAGAGGATGAATTGCACTCCGTGCAGTGTATGGTATGGGGACAGGAATAGATGGGAGATCAGGAAAGACCAGACAGCTTCCATTCATAACATTCAGCTTTATGTGGATTTACAGCCCTGATGCCTCTGAAACCACAGATGCTGAGTAATTACTTACAACAAAACATAGCAATTGAAATTTCCCTTGTTTGTACACTTTGACTTCTGTTTCCCTTATTGGCAAAGTTGCTTTCTAGAGGTAAACTAAGTAAGAACACAGAGAAGCAGTTTATACTGAGGACAAGCAAAATCTAGCCACTTAATCTTTCATACATTATCAACTCCAAAAGTTCAGGATGTGGAAAATATTTGATTTATATGTTCTACTGGAAATTACTTTTTTTTTTTTCCTTTCCCCCCTTCTTTTTTCATTTTCCCTATTGATTTCTTTTCTTTGTGGGTGCTCCCACACTTCCACAAGAAAAACTAAAGTGCATAAAATTCCTTGGAAATTTTTTTTTCTTTAAAATTTCAGCCCAGTAAGGAACTACTAAAATTTTTGTAAGACAATGTATTCATAGGCAGTTTTCAGGCATGTCTGCAGACACATCTTTTTTTTGGGTCATTCACCTAGTGTTAAAGCAGGTGTAAGGTTATCTGCCCCAAGATAACCTTTAAATCCAGGTTTTCCCAAACAGTATCACAGCCATGCTTCAGCTATCCCACCTGGATTGTGCTGGGAGTAGATGTTAACATAAGAAGTCTGCATCAGGTAGTTGTGGAATAACCTATCTGCCTGGGTTGGACCTTAACCAGTTGTCTGATAGAGATTGGATAAAACATGGAAGCACAGAGCCTAACACCCTTCCCCCAAGGTTTGTTTCCATTAACTAGGACTGAGATACCTGAATGTTTCATTATAGTTTTCAGCATAGCTGTGATTCACATATTCCATGTGGTGAAGAGGTTACCATGCTGCCATAACTGTGACAGGGCATGAATATATTGAAATGGACAATAAAGAAATGAGGGTTATTTCCTATCCTCATTAGGAAATATCCTCATCTTACCGTATTCCCCTTCCCTTTCCCTTCCCCTTCCCCTTCCCCTTCCCCGAGTGTTTTGCTTATGGTGTAGAAAGCCACATCTTTTATGGCTTGACATTAAATAGATTTACTATCCTTGTGGAATAGTTCTGGATACCCAACAGGAATCCAGAGAGTGTTTTGTGACATTGCCAGGCAGCAAGCATGAGTGACAGCTCACAGCAGTGCTCTTGCTGGGGGGCCCATTAGATCACATCATGGTAGAAACAGAGAAAATAGGTTGTTCTAATGTGTAATGTAATGTGTAATGCAATGTAATCTGTCAGGCCATTCACAGAGCATGAGAATTAACATGGCTTAAACCCAAGAAGGCTGTGAGGTTCAGTGTCCCACCTGCCTGCAGAGAAGTTTATATTCCTGATGTATGTAGTGATAGCCACACGCCAAACTTTTCACAACATGGCAAAAGCTAGCTGCTGTACTCTTCTTCTGGCCCCCTGCTTTCTGCACCTAGGTATATTTTCAGCAAAATATATTGGGGGTTTCCCTCTTTAGAGGGAATTCTCATTGTCTTCACTCCTCACTCTTAACTTACAGCATGCCTCTTTTTTAACTAACAAGTATTGTAGAGAAATTATTGCCTCCCCAAAGCATGGTGTGTGGGGGGACTGCCACTGCCTGCTGCTGGTGTGATTGTCTTAGACTAGCATGTCAGGGTGGGGTTTTTGTAAAGAGCTATGGCTCATGAGAAAGGATTCATCTGGTCAGGTTACACCTCCATGCAGCCCATGATGCTATGCCTGGCAACGGCAGCTTAGGGAAGGAGGGTAAGAACAGGGCAAGTACACAGCAAAGCTTCTTTCACTAGGGTCTTCCAGATCCTGACACTCTTGAGAATGAGCTCCTTGTTATGAGCAATGATGGATAAAAATCTCCCTTTTGCCTTATACATGATTCTCATTATTTTCTGCATTGCTTTTGCATTTATCCCTCTGTACATTTTTTTTTTCTATGGTGGAAGGATCCTGGTCTGTTTAATTTGGCCCTTCCTTGTTCAGAACATTTCCATTCCCTTAGTTGCCTTTAATTACTTTCTCTCTACTGTTTTTAATTCTGCTGTCTCCATTTTTGAGGTGAGCACTAGAACTATTCCAACAAGTGTCCCCAGCATGTGTGCAGGGATGTGATGTTGCTTCCTGGTTTCTCTGTCTCTTTCCTGGCATTTCCTAATCTGCCTTTTTTGACTTCCACTGAGCTAACACTTCAATGAACACAGCAATTTGAAGGCATCTTTCCTTAGTGGTAATTGCTAATTTTAAGTTCATTGTTATGTTCATATAGTTACAGTTGTTTATTCCCTTGTCCATTACTTTGCATTCATCAGAACTGAGATTCATCTTGCTTTCAACAGTATTTTGAAAACCATTTGCAAGTCTTTGTGATCAGATTTAATTCGTATTATCCAGGTATTTTTTTTTCTCATCTGCAAGCTTTGTCACTTCATTTTTTCCAGATCAGTTATGAATATGTCTGACAGACTGTTTCCTAACTTTTAATCAGTTGTTAATCCTCTGTAGGGCCTTCCCTCTTATTCTGTGAGATTTTAGGAGGTTTTAAGAGTCTTCAGTGAGAGGCTTCATCAAAAAGGATTTATAAATGCAAGTTTTATATGAAGTGATCACCCATATTCACCTGCTCATCAGCTCCTTCAAAACAGTCAGATGTTGTGCAGCATGACTTCTTTCTACCAAAGCTCTGAGGGGCAATTACTACATAATTTCTCTCATGCCCAGTAATTGTTTTCTTCGTTATTGTTTGTACCCATTTCAGGCACACAGAAGTTAGAACTCCTGCCCCTTGCATCCCTTCAAAACACTTTTCAAACACTGGCACTGCTTTGCTGCTCTTTCTCCTAGTACTGAGGCTGGGTTTGGTCTCACATCGAACACCACAGTTTAATTGCTCACCCTTCACTACTGCATCTTCAGTTAGATTTCAGTAGAGATTTCTAAAATATCATATCCTTGGATTTACTCTTGTTCATTTACATATTTACCCTAAACCCTTTTCTTCCAATTCTTCAGCTTGAGACAGTTCCCTTGGCTATTCTCAACTAAGAAAACTTCGGTGTAGGGACCTCCTTATATCCCTACAGAAAGTGCATGGATGCAGAGAATTCATTTTGCTTTTGTGTTTCATCCTTATCTTCTTTGAGCACTCCTTTTACATCTCAATAATCTGTCAGCCCTGAAGACATTCTGGCAAGCTTCCTGCCTCTGTTGTCTTTGAAAATAATTTTATTACATGTTTTCATGTCTTCACCTACTTGTTCCTCAAGATATGGGTTTCAACGGACTTCTTATGGTTTCTTATTTATCTTACCAGATCTGTGCTCTTTTCTGTTTCCCCTATTTGGGTAGGACTTGCACTTTCTAATATACAGTATCCTCCTTTATACAGCTGCTAATCCAACCTGGACTGAGGCAGCAGCAAAGGACAGGTCCTTCTCAATTGACACCATTTTTAATACGCAGTGTACTTCCAACATTGGAGACAGATGATTGCCCATGACCCACTCTGTCCTGCAACAAACGCTATTCTGTGCCTCTGCTTCTGTTCCCCATGCCCACTCCAAACTGTCCCCATCCACATATGTCAACCTGTTGCTGATGTGGCACACTGTCACTGCAGGGAGGAGCCTGATAAAAGCTGAGCTCTCCTTCTCTTCCTTCCCTTCGATGGTAACGTGCCTCCTGCTTTCTAGCAAAGTGCCAGAGGAGAGGAGAGCTGCTACAAGGTATGGGGCGAGTGTGGCTTTTGAGACTTGACAGAGGGGGATCTGTGTGGGAAGGCTACTAAGGAGGAAAGGCCGGGGTGGGGGGAGATGTGATGCTGGAAGGATAAATAAGTACTGCGCAGTAAGGAAAGAGCAAGGGATCCCAGTGCCATCTTGTTCATCACCTTCAGCAACAGCACAGTGCTTTCACAGGACAGATCCCCGTGCCTCAGCCAAATCTGACGAGCTGGAAATCAAGGGAGGAGGTGGGCAAACAAAAGGAGGTCTTTCCCCCCACCCTCGTCTATGACACCAACCCTTTCAGTGCAGCAACGATTCAATTTTATACTCACAATATTGTGTGATATTGTGCCACATTCTTTGGGGCTGCTGATGCCCAGGCATCCCATGGTGCTGCACAGCTCTACTCTGTCATGAACAGAAGTAGCACATGAGACTGAGGTTCCCCTGGGAGGCTGAGCACCCTCCCAGTCTGGGCCATTTCTTACCAACTACTATTGGTTATGGAGCCCTGAAAGTTTGTTGTATGAGTCCGGTTCCTAGGAGGCTTTGTTTCATCTGTGCACAGAGGCTCAGCCCGAGTGCTCTGTATCACTCTGGATGGCAGGCTAGCAAAGGCTTACCTGTGACAGTGCTGAGCATTTCAGTGGCTTGTCCTCCCTTATAAATTTTACCCTCTTATCGCTGACAGTCAGCGGAGCTGCACCGCTACCTCCGTAACAAGAGGTTTGTGTTTTTGGAAGGAAATATTCCCATGCCACTTGTATGTGGCTGAACTGCTGAAAACAAAACTTTTATCTATTACAGCTCTTCCAGATAGCAGGTTTCTTCTCCATTATTTCTGCTGAAATGTCATCTGGAGTGTCTGTACAGGTGTTCAGGGTTACAGTCTGTCCCTGGTTGCTCATCAGTCCGATAGCTTGTTCTTGCAGAGCCAAACAAAGACATTTTAGCTTATGCTGTGCATATCTCAGTGCAAAACCTCACTGGATGCAGCTGCAGGCTGGAGATGTTTGTGCTGCAGGCATAAAAATAAGAGCTTTTGTTCTTATGGCTGCTTTAAGCAGGGATGTTTTTGCAGCTATGCCCTCCTTCTGTGATGTTAATATGTGAGATTGCCCAGGGCTTAGCCTAGGCAGTCCCTGAGTAGTAAACTCTTCACAGGTGGTGACCTCCTCTGGCATTGTTATTACTGAATTTTGACCCAGCTATTGGTGTTAGACTCTTTGGGATGCTGCTGTCAGACTATGTTTCTTGCTGACATGATTTAGGCCTTGAGTCTTCATCAACAGAGATGTGCTGATGTTCTTGCTCAGGGAATGGCATTCTGCCGAACTAAAATACTTACCTACTGCTCTCAAAGCCATGCAGCTTTTCACTTCTCCTTTTATGACTCTTCTGCTGCACCAGTCCCACAGAACTGCCATAGCCTAATGTCTCTTGGATCCACCTCGTTACTGTGGGGAGCCACAGAGAAAATTCACCTCCATGCAGAGAGCCAGCGTGAAATGGAAGGTACTGGTCAACTCCCAGTCAGCACTGAAAAAATCCTCCTTTGAACATCGCATAGACTTCATGCTAGACTCTGTACAAAGGTGATTTTCACATAGAACATTTTGCACAGTCTAAAATTGCCTTTGGTTACTCAAAAGCTTAAAGGAGTTGCACCAGGCAGTTAAAAGCAGCATCTGGCTCTGCCTGCAAACAGCAGTGCTGTCCTTTGGGATAAAAGGTGCTTGGGAAATCTAAGTTATGACAGTAAGAAAAAAATTCCTGTCTCTCTGTGTTGTGGGGTGGTCCTTGACATCACACACATGCAGAGAGGGAAAGAATGGGCCCCTGGCAGGGGAGTTTTTGTGAGAGCCCATCACTGGCCCATGTAGAGTGAGGATTCTCGAGTTACAGATGAAGGGAGGAACAGGATCAGAACTACTGAACTGATTTGAAGTTCAGCTGATGAAAAGTGGCTGGAGTTCAAAGACAGGATTATTGGCTAGTGTTGCTTTAGTAGTTTGGGGGGGTAAGAGCTTAAGGCCACAGCATTACTGCATTGCCAATTTATCAACACAGCCAACACTGTGTATGGTATTTGAGTCACTTGTAAATCCAGCCACTGGCAATGAAAAGCACATTTAATCCATGTGCTAGATTGTTTGAAGAGGTATCTGTCTCCTGGTCTCTCCCCATTACTGAAATTTAAAAGAAGGTGAGAGAGGAGATTTTAACTCTTTCACAAACCTGTCTCCTTTTGAGGGGGTCAGATCTCCAACAGCATCTTTAACATTTCTCTCTCCTGTCTCGCTCCCCTGCAGAGAGAACCCTCACTGTGTTTTCTGTGACTCAGGGACAAGAATCAAAGACAGGATTTGTATTTAAACAGTTTATTGTTTCTAAGTGTGTGGGATTTTTCTCAAGCTGGGATTAATGCTCTGCATTTAGGAGTCCCAGGATTCATCTACACTGTTGGCTCTGATCTCCCTGCAGCAGCTCACTGCTGCAAGATAAAACACTGAAAACGTCCCTTACTAAGTAATTCCCCTTGAGTCTTTTTCTTCAGTTCTCTTCCATGAAAGAATATCATTGTTTACTAGTTCCCTCCATGGTTAATTCCCCTCCAATTTAATACCCAAACACACTGTCAGTACATAAGGGACTCACTACCTGTGGGAGGTTCTAGACTGAAGTTCCAAAAATGTTGGTGTGGCAAGACAGTTCTCAGATCAGGCCTGACCTGCATCTGCAGACTTACACAATGTCTGGAATAAGACAGGGGAAATCAGAGGGCAAACCTAGGCTGTATTTGCAAATTCTGCAAAGGTTATCCAAAGTAAGAATTAAAGAGCATCAGTAAATTGGCAGAGAGAAAAGGGGTGAAAATGTTTGCAATAGCTGGAAAGCTGAAGACTGAGAATAAAGCATATTGCTAAAACACAGGGAGTCAGATAGTTCAGTATTGATTTATACTAAAAAAGCCCTAAGGCACAGGGCTGGAGTAGTAGGCATATAGCAGATCACAACTGAGCTGTGTACTCCAACCTACATTGGGAGACCTCAACCCTGAAACAACCCCAATTGCTGTAGAACAGATTCATGCTGAACGAGCTGTCTGAGGACTGCTAATATATTTGTCTTGGTGCCACATAGCTCACATTAGTAACATGAATCCAAATTCACCTACAAGCAACAAAAAATAAGGTCCTAGCAGAATATAAAAGGAAGCATGTGAAAACCTTTTTATAGTTAGAAATGAGTTATAATAAATCTCAGAACTAATCTCCTGTGATCTTATGGCTCCTCTTGTAGATAACTTTTTCTGGGCATCTTTAGTCAAGTGCAAAGCGACTCTGCAAGCAGGAAACACACAAATTACTCAATAAATAACTGCTTCATGCAGTTAACACACACACGTAGAAGCTCTCTGTGATTTAATGAAACATTAGGCTAAGCATTAGCATCCTCCTCACCTGCGTAAAGGTACCTGAAGAATCTTTGCTGGTGAGGTGGGCATCAGTTGGGAGAACTGGCCTCCATGGTTGCTATCTGCCACCAGCTGGGTCAGGACTGATGGCACTGACTACTCAACTCAGTGACTCCAAAGATCCATGACTAATCATCAGCTAGATTGTCTGTCCTGTCCATACCTCTTGTGGTGTTGTTTTTCCTGTGAGGTTTTACATCTTTCAGTATTTGTATTTTTCCTCTTCAATCTGTGGGCTACTGCTAGTGCCCATCTCAACAGCCCTACCTCTGTCTATGAGTTTTGTCCTGCAGATTTTCTCCAAACTCATTCTCAGCACTTTCAGTCAAATTGCACTGTATCAGACCTGGGCCCTGGATCCTTGGTACACAGGTAACTACCTATCTGTAACATTCCTGGGTTGTGTGTCAAAGGAGAAAGCTTTCAACAGATAGTGCAGAGAAAGAGAGTTGCAGTGGCCTCTTGATATAAAAGTGACATAATTTTGGAACCTGCTCAGTATCCACAGACAATATCTTGGAGATTTTGTTCTAACAGGAGACAAGAAACAGCCCCCTTAACTGAGGCTGTTCATATGTCTGGGGCTTTATGGTTAAGAATGTTTTGGATTAGACAAGATGGCAGCTTTTCAAGTCTGGGGGTTTTTGTGAGAGATGAGATTAGGTAATGGATCCTTTGGCTTCAGGGTCATTGTTACCAGATGAATCTAGTTGAGTAACCATAAAAGCTACTTATATGTTGGAGCTGTCTGGTGGTCTTCACAAGCTGGGCTGGAGGCGTGCACTTGCTGTTAGCAGTGCCCTTGCTTAATGTGGCACTGCCTAGCTATTTCTTGTCTTGTCACTGGCAGCCTCACTACTAGGCTGCAGTGTTCGTGAGCCAGCCATGGGAAATGAGTAACTCTCTTGATTATAGAGGTGGTCCTGCTGGGGTACATCTGAGTTACATGAGCAGGAAGTGGTGAAGGAGCGGAGCTCATGTTGCTACTTCCCCTGCCACATCTGCTCTGCTGATGAAAAGCAGGCTTTGGTTTGCAGGCAGTCTGGTACATCACAACCTCTTGGGTTACCAACACCAAGGCAGGATAAATGCATGCCTCAAATTTGTCCTTGCTACAGATTCACTGTCTGTGTGCTCCAAATTAGGAAGTAAAGCCTTTCTGCACACAGATTTTCATAGCTGAAAGTTGTGGTCACTCATGCTAAGACAGCAATGAGAAAAGATCCTCTCTCTGAGAAAAAAATACATTTGTTGCAGGCTGTTTGTTTTGTTTGAAATTTGTCTTACTTGTGATGAAGAGTAGGTCACTGCAGAGGGCAAATGTATTCTTCTACTGCATGACAGAGTCACTTTACAGGGAACTGTGACAGAACAGTGGCTGGTCATTGAGAAAGTTTGTCCCTGCTACCAGATAATTTCTGTGCTGTATGCAAAAATTCTCCATGAGATTGCTACAGAGAGAGAGAGATCTGTTGGAATAAGCATACACAGTGGGTTGCTTGAACTACTAACTCGAGTTGATCATAGCCTCTTGGCCATGCCATCTCTTCTACCAGCCAATGTCTTTCCATGTCTAGTAATTAATGTCTACCAATGACTGGTGCATGCTCATCACAGCATTACCTATAAGCTTTCCTAAGCTAGGCTCAGCAGTCCCAGAGCTCACAGGTGTTGACAAGCATCTACTTCTTCCAGCTTTGCTCTGCCAGCAAGCCACAGTATGGAAGCCATCGCCAAGTTCGATTTCAGTGCTTCTGGAGAGGATGAATTGAGCTTCCAGGCTGGGGATATGCTGAAGGTAAGTACAGCCCCAGGCTTAAGGTAAAAAAAAAAAAAAAAAAAATATTACTGAGAGTGCTGCCATATCTTTCTATGCTCCCATTTGCCTTGACAAAACAGATGGATACAGACATCTATAAACTGGGATACAAATGCAGGATACTCACCTACCATATTTTAACCAACTATTTCCAGATTACTTGAGTCCGTGTCCACTTCACTTGATTTTAGGTCCATAAACTATGGATTTAGTTGCCCCACAATCTTCCAGTAATCTTTAAGGAGGGGTAAGTAACTTTGCTGGGGCAGCAATCCATTTCTGGAGGGTTCTGTCTGTTTTCATTTCCCATTTACTATATGGGTAGTCTGGGGTGGTGACTACATTTAGGATGATTATATCTAAAGGCAGGCAAGTGTGGTCCAGAGAGATTGCTGTCTTCCTTATTTCCAGCTCTTAAACTGTTTAAAAGATAGTTATCATGCATCACAGAACTTTTATCTGACTTTTCACTGTAAGTAATTACTGTTAGCTGCCACAGGTCTTTAGGCAATTGCAAATAGAAGTCCACAAGACAGCCTGTTACACACATAAAGGAAGAATTTAAGAGTTACTTAGCTAATAATTTTCTATAGTATTTAGGAGTGGGGGGGGGATGGCAGAAGTAAAATTGATCATATACAATACAGAACATGTGAGAGTCTCTTTAAAGTTGATTTGCATGTGTTATGGTAGAACAGTTCTTGTTAACCCTCCCAAAGTCCCACGCAGTTCCACCCTAATTATTTATCCCCCAGCATAGCTGTTTTGTTTCAATTAAAAATGCCTGAGTAGAACTCTTCTGTGAGGCTTTAAGTCTTCCAGTGTCCCAATGGATGATGTAGGACAATAGGATCTAAACCCTTATTTGGCATGGAGCCTTCACTACCTCCCTGTCCAATCCCAGCTATTCCAGTTGCTAACCAGATACTGAGCCTCAAGCCTTGCATCTTCCATCACCACCATTTTTTATTTTACTGCCCTTTTTGTTCTTGAAGCTTAGACAGAGCTGATGGCATCCAGAACTCATTAAGATCAAGTATCATTTTTTTCCAGAAAGCTGTGAGAAAGTTCTGGAGAAATCTCTGCTCTCTGTAGATTCTTCCTTATCTCAAAAGTAGTCTGCATGTCCCTTCTGTCCCATGATCTCTATCTGATATCTTTTTCCTCAAAAAACTGCAGTAGTATCATCGAGTCCCTGACTGGACTTGATGGCTGTTGGCTGGATCACTTTTCCTTCTGTTCCTCAATCTCCCTTCATGTCAAATCATTGTAAGATAGAGCTTTCTTTCTAAGTACCTTGGAATCTACTGATGGCAAGTGTCAAATAACACTACACATTGGTATTTTATCATTGGTTCTCACAGAGACTTCACTACTAGGAAAGTCAGACTGCCTCTTGCTTTAACATCCTTGAGGCAAACAAAGTAACACCTTGGCTGCCCAAGCCATAGAGCAGTGAATTAACCTGAGCAACCTCTCTCTTCTGCCATACACACACATACAGTCCTTACCACGTCATGAGCCCCCTCCTGCTGCCTGCACAGGTTTGTGCAGGCTGTCTTTTCTGATTTCTAAAGCAGATAAGGTGAACAGTATTGATGTAGAGATTATAAAACAGGAAACAGGAGGCCCTCAGCCAGCAGTGACAGGAGGAAATCCACCCTCTCACCCCCCCCCCCTACATCCTTCTCTGAGAAGATGACACACTGAGAGAAATCTGTGAGCCCTGCACTGGGAACCAGCAGGTGAGTCTGTCAGCAGAGCAGGGAGTAGCTATCATCCCCTTTGGCTGGCCACAACAACCAAACAGAACCTTAACCAGGCACCCAGAGATGGGGAAAGCAGTGGCTATGCAAGCAGGGAACTCCACAGCTTTCTATTCCCCAGCCTTTCTATATCCAAATGCAGAAGAAAGGTCTACATGGCAGCAAGGCAATAGAGAATTGGCCCCAGAAACAGCAAGGGCCTGTTGCCAAAACCAAGCAGTTAGAATGTGTGTTAGGCTCCCAAAACCATGAGATTGGCTCACAAAATAAGAACTATTATTGTTAACAATAGATTTTAAGTTAAGCCTTTTCCACTTGCTTTCTCCTTTTAAAACTGCAATGGCTCATGCTTTCAGGCTCCTTTCCAAAACCAGAGGGAACAGAAACAGATTCTATTGCATAAAGCAGAATTCTGTCCCAGGAGTTGGAACGTCAGACCAAATACCACAGACCCCAACATCTGCAGTAAAATCACAATGCAGTTGTGTCTCTGTCCTCTCTCTAGCTTAGGGCTGTATCAGGGGCTGTCAGGCAGGGAGCAATGAATTAGGACATTTCCTGGTCAGCAATGAAGTCCCTAAGGACCATAACAGTCAACATTAATGTGAGCACTCTTGAAGGTGTTCCAGTGCACGTTATGGACTCACTTCCTACTGTCCTACAATCTCTTCAGTGTAATAGTGGCTTTTAAATACTTTTTGCCTCCTTCTTTTATCTACTTTGGCAAAGATCAGGCCAGCTGAAGACTTAACCCACTAAATAATTTCTTGACATGTGAGAGCACATAGTAACATCTGTGCAGCCATAATGAACTTAAACATCAGAGAAGTTTTCACAGGGTTTTTTTTTTTTTCCCTTCCCTTGTGTAACTGGGTTGGTTCCTGTACCAACTATTGTGTAACTGAGTTGGTTCCCGTACCAACTATTAAAAGCAGCATAGAGAATTCCTTAAACCCCTATTAAGTCCTTCAGAGATTAATTTCACAGACATCAGAGACATGCAGATGGCATCCCAAGCCACCTAGAAAGGCATTCAGATGAAGGGATGACGTTAAGAAGCAGTCCCTCTAATTCTACTGCTTTGTTTTCTCTGAAGCAGTTGTCAGCCACTAACCTTGCTGCACAGTGGATGGGAGAAAGAGCACATGTGGAGTTCTATTCCATTCTCGGGTGGCCAAGAAGGCCAACAGCATCCTGGCCTGTATCAGGAATAGTGTGGCCAGCAGGAGTAGGGCAGAGATTGTGCTCTTGTACTTGGCACTGATGAGGTTCAGTTTTGTGCCACTCACTTCCTGAAGTGTGTCCAAAGAAGGGCAACAAAGCTGGTGAAGAGTCTGGAGAACAAGTCTTACAAGGATCAGCTGAGGGAGCTGGGCTTGTTTAGTCTGGAGAAGAGGAGGCTGAGGGCAGACCTCATTGCTCTCTATGACTACCTGAAAGGAGGTTGAAGTGAGGTGAGGGTAGGTCTCTTCTCTCTAGTATCAGGTGATAGGATGAGAGTAAATGGCCTGAAATTGTGGCAGGGGAGGTTTACATTGGATATTAGGAAAACATCTATTTATTGAAAGAGTGGTCAGGCATTGGAATAAGTTGCCCATGGAGGTGGTGGAGTCACCATCCCTGAAGGTGTTCAAGAAATGTATGGACATGGCACTTCAGGACGTGGTTTAATGGCGATGGTGGTCTTAGGTTGAAGGTTGGACTTAATGATCTTAGAGGTCTTTTCCAACAAAACCAATTCATGAATCTAAGAAATTCTAGGTTTCTACCAGATTCTTGGTTACTTTTGCCTTCCTCAGGAGATGCTCTTATTCCCTCCATCTCTCCATTGCAGGTTTTGAGCTCCCAGGAAGAGTGGTACAAGGCTGAGCTCAGAAGTCAAGAGGGATACGTTCCCAAGAATTTCATTGATTTTCATGTTCCTCCGTAAGTGTCTTGGAAACTGTGTGCAGCACCACTGCACGTTTGCACAGAGTGTGGTCAAGAGCGTGTGTGTGTGTGCATGGAGGAAGACATGGCAGAGAAAGGTTATAGCATGCTGCAACTTAAGGCTGGCAAGGATTGCCATAATGCTACAGGCCATCCTGCCAGCACTCCTCATTTCTATCCTGAAGCATCCTCTGTTCTTTCAGAGCTGAATGGTTCTCAGTGCTCTCTATCACTCCCAAATGACTCCTTTGTTGCTGTAGCTCAGAGGGATGTCACTGGGATGTGGCAGGAACTGCATTTAGGTCTCCTTGGACAGAAGAACAGTCATGATGTGAAGTCCTGGCAACAGAGAAAAAGGCTGAGCACAAAAGGAAGAGCAAGAGACCTTTCTGAAAATGAATTATAAAAATGTAATTCCCTCCTCCCCGGCTCCTAACTACATTAACTCCCCTTTCCCCAGCCTTCCATCCGCACACACACGCCTCCCACACCCCCAGTGTGTGCCAGTTTCTCTCCCTACACTAGAGGTCAGTGCAGCGCCACACGAAAAGTGCCAGCGGGGCTTAGTCTGGGACTCTTAAGAGGTAGTCGACACCCCCCACCCTCCACACACGCGTCTCCCTCCACCTTTGGCGACTGCACACCCAAACACAAATCTGTCCAAGGACAGCCGTACCTTCGTTCCTCTCTTCCCACTGCGCAGGTGGCACTGTGCTTTCAGAAAGGACTGACAGGTGTTTAAATGCATGTTGAATGTGCTGTCCAGCCCTGTGCCATAAATATGACCATGGATGGCATTTTTACAACCTTTTCCTTTCGCTTGGCAGAAATGCTCCCTGAAGCCCCTCTGATTGGCCTGTTCTTAAAAAGTGCTGCAGCATTTTGGGAGCCAACAGGCAGAGCATGCTCCAAGCCCAGTACTTGTACAACCAGTACAGTTGTTAGCTACAACATACTGGTGCCCTGAGCAAGCAAACTTGGGAGGATTGTGGTGGGTTAAAAATTCCTCCCAACATTCAATTTGCCAGCCCAGCCCAGCTGGAAGCAAATGAAGCTGTATTTACAAGCGAAACTACAATCTACAATGAAATGCAATGAATAAGTACAAAATATACAATATTTACATATATTTACAGGTATTTACAATTTATGAACAGCACAAGAATCCCCTTGGCCAAAAACCAGGGGAGCTAATAGCTTCTCCACTCCCTGCTCCCTTCCCTTACCCCCCTGGACACAAAGGAACAAGTGAGAGAGCAGAGAGATGTTAGAACTTAGCCAAAACAATGAAGCCAAGGTCAAGTGGAAGCCAGCAGAAACACAAAGTTAGTATCTCCCAGAGCAAGGAAACCAAAAGAGAGAAAGATTGCTTACCAAACTAATTCTTATGGTAGATATCTCTCCAATGGGATTGTTTAGAACTATCATTATTTTTCCTTTTTAGACCCAGAAGTGATTTATTTACATACTACTACTTTCTGTTGAAGATCTGTGGAAAATTATAAAGGTACAGCCTAAAACTACCACAAGGGTACAGGAGATTTGAGGGCACAAATAAGTGCCACTGTCCCCTTTGGAGGTGGCTCTGACTGGCCTTTTTGGACACAAGACAGCTTGCTTGGCTGAGATGAAGCACAGTATTAGTTTGCTGTGCAAATACAGCCTGGTGCTTTTGGGCCTCAGGGGACAAGATCTCCCAGTCAGTTGTTCTTGTTTGCTTTTTCACAGGGCTGTGGCACCACGCAGGGTCAAGAGCAGCTTCATTTTTCACACATATTTTTCTTATGATGCTTTCTCTGTACCAAAGCTGTGAAGAAGTATTTCCACTTTGACACTTTTCTAGGAGTAGCAGGTCTGCACTTCAGGGCGGTTCAGGCCAAGTGCAAAACCCAGACATAAGGAAAAAAGCTGTCTCCTCTTTTTGATGGGCAAATTTTCCCCATCTTTTTCTTGTCAAGCAATGACTGAGACTGGATATCAATGCTGATTAAAGTCTGTGTTAATGATACATAGGTAATCTGTGATGATAGTAAGGAGAAGCATAATGAAACTCAGGAGTGGAAATGGAAGAGCTTATGAAACTATCTGTCCTTAATTTTAATGCACTACAGGCAATTAAGCATTACATAAAAGCAGAATACTGCAGATTGTAGATCTTATTAGCTGTGGAGTGGACACATATAAGTGTACAGAACTGGCTTTTTTCTCTAGTGAAAAATTCCTATTGACACTGTGTTATTTTACTATTTATGGCGAGTTCCTCATTATTTGTCCAGTGCCTCATACTATTGTTTGGATAAATTTACACCAGTGTGTTTATGTATTCTGTGTTTCTGCAATATTGTGGTATTGCAACTCTGGCAGGGACCAATTTATTAATATAAAAATTTCATGGATTTCTTCTGCTAAGAATTTATGTGCTTCCCTTGCAATATATCCATCACAGTCCAGTCATTTTCAATCAGTTTGCTAAAAACAATGTGATGAATATGTCTGAGAGTGTATAAATATACACACATTTGTAATTTAAAATTTCTTTGACTAACACTTTGCTGTACCTGTAATTACAGTTTTAGCTGAGTGTTTCTTCTTGGCAAGCAAAAGCTTACATTGTTCTCTTTGCATCTACATGCTTTTACTGCTCAAAGAAAATGATCTGCACCCATCAAAACCTTGTACCTTAGCCTGCACACAGGCCATTGGGAGTAGTCATGTGGGCTCCTCTGATCCTTTTGTTTTGCCTTTCCTCCACCCTTCTTATTCATGTTCTTTCTCCTTACCCTCTACTTTTTTGCTCTTCACATTCCTTACTCACATCTCAATGATTTTTCCCATTTGGCAGCTGGTTTGATGAGAGGATATCCCGCCATGAAGCAGAGAACATGCTCATGAGTAAAGGAGTTGGCTCCTTCGTTGTTCGAGCCAGTCAGAACTCTCATGGTGACTTCTCCATCTCTGTCAGGTATCTTATTCTCACCACATTTTCCTGTTATTCTTGTCCCTAGTCTCTTCTTGACAGCATTCCTGATGTGACATAGCCTCCTGGGAAGTTTGCATGCTGCCAATCGCTGGCAGTGCTGCTGCTGTGAATGAGAACAAATTAGGCATCTGATTCCTAACTGTTTCTGCCTATTTTCAAGTGACACAGTGAATGTCCTATTTCAAAGCTTCATCCTCTGGTGACCTCCTTCTCTGAAAGAGTTGCAGCAAAGTGGAATGGTACACAGGATGTCTCCTACAGTGCAAAACATGTGCCTTCCATTTGTTTTAATTCCCTGACAGCTGTGGTTACTGAATCCAAGAATTCCAATACTACCCATTAAGAGATGACTGTTATGTTGTTAATTTATTTCCCACAGGTCACCAAGCAGCCATTGGACAGAAATGGCTTTTGGTTGCTTGCACCCCAGATGCATTTCAGCAACTTATTGTAGCCCAACCCTTCTCAGAGCATTTGCTTCAAAGCAAAGTTCTTAAATGATGGTTTCCCAAATTTCAGTCAAACAGTTGATGACCGATTTTAAACTAGAGTCTTTTCCAGGCAGTGTGCACAGTCAGGTTCCTTCTCTGTGCCTGAGGTCAAGTAATGTGGCAGAGCTTAAATCCATGGGGCTAAACCCTCTTCACCCTACAGAACAGAAGAATTCAAGCAGCTCACTGCAAATGGTCCCCCTAAGAATGGTCTCAGGGGAGGGATTTTTGGTTTAGACCATAACCATGCTAACAGCTTGTGTGACTATAGCACTCCAGGGTGGCACTCAGTCCCTATCTGGTCCCTGTGTAGTTTATTTGTGTAGAGGTGGCCTCTGAGACAAATGTTTTAAGCTTCTAGAGTTACACAAAGAGGTGAGTACCAGACCCAGATCACGTTTGGTGCAAAGAGGACTTGTCCAAATCAGACAAGAAATGAGAGGTGGAGAATTTCAGAGGGGAAGCAGGAACAGAAGGTTGTGACTGTTAATTTGCCTTGTAACAGCAACTAATAATTCCTTCTTTTTTTTTCTTTTGTGTGACCAGTAGTAAATTATTTTTACACTAGATGTTATATAATTATAAGACTCAGTGTATGGCTTCATTTGATTCTGTGAATGTAGTGGTGATGCCTATGATGTGAAAAGGTATAATACATCTCTTGCAGTCAGTGCAAAGGGGATATTAACAGGAACCTGCAAAGGCTAGTGGTAGACTACAACTACACCTTTGTCTTCCCTACAAAGAACAGAATGAAGCTATTAGCTATTTGTGGCCCTGAAAGCTCCTCTGGCCCTTATTTGAAAGGAGAGGCTTTAAAACCCTGTGCTTTGTTCTGATAGTGCTTTGTGTCTGAGCAGCCCTGCAGCACTCTTTGTTTGTAACATGATGAGTCTTTTGAAATAGAGCCCTATCTAGGGCTAGTACATACAAGGACCACCATTGCTTCACTTTCCAGAAGGCTAGATTTGTCCAAGCAAGACACTTTAGTACCCTTCTGGGGAAAAAAAAAAAAAAAAAAAAAAAAAAAGGAGCTTTTTCACAAAAGGTAAAAGTGCAGTCTGGTTGATCTCTTACTTTTCCAATTGGATCCAGGCATGAAGATGATGTTCAACACTTCAAAGTGATGAGGGATTCAAAGGGTAGCTATTACTTGTGGACAGAGAAATTCCACTCACTAAACAAGCTGGTGGACTACTACAAGACGACTTCCATCTCCAGGCAGAAGCAGATCTTCCTGAAGGACAGCAGCAGAGAAGAGAAGGTAAACATAAACTATCCATAAGAGCTTCTCAGTAAGAAATCTTTCTGTGGAAGGAACTCAGCCCACGAGAACAGCATAGGGAGGCCTGCTTGTGGAAACCCAGTCACATCCCTACACTGGTGGGCCCTGCCCTGCAGGATTTTAGGGGATTCAGTGGTATGTGAAGTTACATAACTGAGCTGAGTTTTCTGATTCTGTTTTGGATAGCAATAGCCAGTGCTGCAAATCTGTATACAGGTGATCTGCTAAAGCTGTGCTAAGGACCCAGAGCTGAAATTCTAAGCTGCCTTACACATCCAAGGGAAGCAGGATCTACCTTATTGACACAAGGACAGGTACACAGGAGACTGATAGGTTGTGTATGAAAAAAGTTTGAGTCTTATTTCCTAGTGTCCTTGACTGCATGCAGAGTGTAGTTGTTATTACAGTTGAAAATTTGTCTGCTCAGAAGAATCATCCATCTTCTCTTATCAAGTAACACAGTAAAAGAGTGTGGAGGAATCAAGGGCAGAACCTAGAGCAGTGGCTGGTAGGAACAGAAAGTACTCCTGAAAAGAACTTAGCAGATATGTGAACAAGATGTGCATTCAAGGAAAACAGAGTTAGATGTTTGAGAAGGCAGGGAAAACCCAGTCCAGTGAATGCCTGGGTTTGTGCCAGGGAACAAGCAAATGTCAGAGTGGAGACTGCTATGCACTGCACACGCAGTGCTGGGAGTGAACATGCCTGGTCAGTCCAGTAACCAAAGTCCTGCTTCACTGGGAAACGGATTCCAGTGTCCAATTACCAGGACGTGCAGGTAGAGGCAAGGCACAAAGGATGTGACTTGCTTACTGCAGCAGTTAGGATTTACAGGCTGCATGTGGCTCAGTCTTGGCTGGCTCCAAAAGAGAGACGATATATTTTTCAGTTTGAAGAAGGGGCTCGTGCTGCCTCCTTCTAGACCACTTACACAGAGCTTTTAAAATGTATTAAAGCAGAGGCTATGGGACCTGAGAGAGAGATCACAGCAAAGAATTGTCTGGGGAAGGAGAAAGGAAGGCTCTACGCATGTATATCAGTGAAACAACCTGTTTGTCAGCCAACTGTGAGCAGGAAGGGAACAGCATTTGCTCCAAGATGCAGACAGACAAATGAAGAAACAGGAGTCAGGTTTGAGCTGGCAAACACTCTGCACATTTGTTACAGTGATGGGCTCAGTGGGGCACATTTAGCACTCATCACAGTGGGATTTCTGCTCACTAGTCAAATTTCTAGATGCTACAGCCATATGATAAAATGAAAGTAAGACACAGATTATCAGTGCAGAGGCAAATGAAGTCTGTGGGCAGTATTTCCAAAAAAAGCTTGGCACCTGTGCCAGTCCTTACAAAAGCAGCCACGTTTTCAGCCTGGCACCTCCCATTACTACCCACTCTTCAGATGGGGAATGTTTATGACAAAGATCTAAAATATGGGATTCCTGATTTGTTCTTCTGTTCTGAGAGACAGGAACTTTCCTTTGGAAAAGCCTATAGAGGGTAGTAGTAGTGAGCAATGTGTCATGACTGGGCTGAGGTCAGTTGTATGAGGTTTAACAAAGCCTGCACTTGGGTCACAACAACCCCGTGCTTGGGGCAGAGTGGTTGGAAAGCTGCCCAGCAGAAGAGGGCCTGGGGGTGCTGGTTGACAGCCAGCTGAACATGAGCCAGCAGTGTGCCCAGGTGGACAAGATGGCCAACAGCATCCTGGCTTGCAAGAATAGGAAAGTGATCATGCTCCTGTACTCAGCACTGGTGAGACCACACCTCAAATACTGGGTTCAGTTTATGGCCTTTCACTACAAAAAGAACATTGAATTGCTGGAGTGTCCAAGAAAGGCAACCAAACTGGTGAAGGGTCTGGAGAACAAGCCTTATGAGGAGCAGCTGAGGAAACTGGGATTATTCACTCTGAAGAAGCAAGGCTGAGAGGAGATCTTATTACTCTCTACAACTACCTGAAAGGAGATTGTAGTGAGGTGGGGTCAGTCTCCCAAATAACAAGCAATAGGGTGAAAGTTACACCAGGGAAGGTTTATGTTGGATATTAGGAAAAATGTCTTTACTGAAAGAGTGGTCAGGCATTGGAACAGGTTGCCCAGGGAGATGGTGGAGTCACCATCCATGAAGGTATTCAGAAGTGTGTAGACGTGGCACGTTGGGACATGGTTTAGTGGGCATAGTGGTGTTGGGTTGACAACTGGACTCTGTCTCAGAGGTCTTTACCAACCTTAATGATTCTATGATTCTGTGATTACTAAACTTCAGTCAAGGATGTGGTGGGAAGCAAAACCTGACCTCACCTTTGTGATCTTTTCTTCCATCAGGAGAGGCATGGTGGAAGCCTGGAACGGATGGGCCGGGAAGGATTCTACCTGGGCAGAGCAGCTGGGGAAGATCATTCCTCCATGTCCAAGAGATATGTAGAGCATCCGATCCCCACACTGCAGCAGCAACAGGTAGTACCAGGAATCAGGGGCTGGAACATCCAAGTCCAGGCACATGAAACATTGCTGTTAATTGCTTGGTAGCAACTGAACAGGCACTTTGTCAAAACTGCCCCCCTGAACCTGCCTAAGGAAGCAGGATCAGTTAGGTCTTTGTATGGGAGTAGTTGCCATGATGGTGTTGGCCTGGGGAACTCATTGGTGGGTAATAAATATGTGGGCTTTTATTTAGGTCTGTGATCCATGACTGATCCATAGCCCTATCCCTAGGAACCAAGGAGTATTCATGGAGAGTTTCTGGGGGCTCCATCCCAAAAACTGGACAAGGAACACCATAGTGTTCTGGCTTTGCTTTGCAGGACTGCAGCATAGGGACTGTATTTAAAGTAGACATCAAAGATGATTTACTTGAGGGTTAGACTTGACTCCCTGGCCACTAATAACTCTTATAGTCTCTCATTTATACACTTCAGCATATCTATGACTTCTCTTTTGCTGTTTTCTTTCTAGGATAGATATGGTGGGAGTCTGGACAGGAAAGATGGGCTTCATGGACTAAGGGATCACAGCCAGGGAAGTGCATCAGCCATGCAGAGAAGACACACAGACCCACCACACCACCAGACACCGGTAGGTGATGTATCTGGAAGGCCCCATCTGCCCAAGTCAATGTGTCCCTTAGCAATGGCCAGGCAGTCTGGACAATGTCACCTGCACAGAGCCTGCATGATGAATTATGAATTAACCCCAACGGAACATATCTTAGAAAACGTTTCTGAGTCTGAAGACTCTATCCCAACCACTTGAATTTGCTTCTGGAGTACTCTGAGGGTAGGACTACAGTGCTGTCTGAGCATGTTGTAGTTCTTCTCTCAAGGCCAGTCTTAGTTAACATGCAGATTTAGTAGAAGGAGCTAAAAACAAAATATATGCATCTGGGCCATGGTGAATGAGCCCAAGATCACCTATGAGTTTGGATCAAGCATGGGTCCAGTTCATCAGGGGACGTTTCTGCAAACCTAACGATCTTTCCTAGAATGCAAGGGACTACCAAGTATCTTTGCCATCACAGCCAGACCTTCCTGAGCTACAAGCTTAGGAAGTAAGATAGATGTATAGTAATCTTCTGAAGTCCTGTGGAGTGTTGCCTTATGATACTATGCCATGCTGCAGGGTGTCTTCTGTCTACAATGCACCTGTAGTCAGACTGTCTCTTCTGCTACTTTTTGCTTCAATCCTGAGAAAACCTGCCATTACTCAGTTCTACTTGTTTGCACCTGGCACATCCTTTTGGACCTACTGTCATCAAAGTGGGACTCACCTTCCTGTAACCCTTATCTGACAGAGCATCATAGCACAGTGGATGTGGGCATGATCCAGATAGGTTTCTGTAGACATCTCAGAGTGCTTCCTTACCTGGATTCATACCTGGCAGATGACCTTACGTAACTACCTGCTCTGCAAATTCCCACTATGTGAACTCCTGTGTAGAGCATGGTGTCTCTCTCTGCTTCAACCTTTGATTCCACTGCCAACTCCAAAGCATTTCTCTATCACCTGCTAGCATTGTGACCTGAGGCATGCTCTTCTTCTGTGAGGAAATGAACAGTTTAGTCCAGAACAACCAGAGAAGCTAGATCCAAGGAGAGAAGGGAAGGTCATCAGACCCTTCTCAAGTGTGAGACAAAGAGGACAGATTGGATTTGGCAATTTGGAACAAACTGAGAAAAATGGACATGTCTTCTTTTGACAAAAGCACCAAACCTTATTGTAATCCAGCTCAAGATACAATGGCTTTTATGCATCAGAGGCTGTGGCAATGACTAACAACATGCCCTTGCCTGCCACACCTCATTAGTGATCCAGAAGCCACAAATCCAATTATAGGAAGGTCTATATATCCAGCCAAATAACTAAGAGCCATGTCTAAGCAGGGCCCTGAATGAAAGATTTAGCAAAAGTTAGTGTCTTCAAAGAGATCTCTCCATCTGTGCCCCAAAAATATACCTTGCAAATTGTCCATGCCCCATTGTGCATGTGCCAACAATTTGCCATAAAAGCAGCTCATGCTGTGTCCTTTGAAATCTAGTTTCCAGTAAAAGTGGGTAATTAACTGCAAAGTTTCTTATGATGTTCTCAAAAGAAAAATAAAAAATCTGACCATAATGCAAACCCAAAATAAACTGATACATCCAAACAGTTCCTAAATCCTTTTGATTTCACAAGACTGACCTTGGGCAGGATCCAAATAAGGCTTAACACCCTCCCCTATGCCCAAGAAGTGCCTGAAAGAGCAAATACCATTCTTTACAGTCTTTACTAGACTGATCTGTGTGCAGCCACTCTTGATGTATCCTTCCTAATCCTCTGCTGGCTAAAGACATGTTTCTATCTCCATACCAGCACCAGCTCATCTCCTCAGAGCCATTTGTTTATAGCTTACAGCTCACGAGCACTCAGGTAGGAGCCCTTTTCTGTGTTCACATAACTGGCTTCAAACAGGCCACAGCTGATCTTACAGGACCAAGTAGGCAGAGCCATAGGAACAGTATTTCCTGAAGACCTGCTCTCGGTCTGACTTTTTCACCTTATGGTGAACATTCTGAGGCTGCTGGGAACCCAAGCACCATGGCTCAGCCATCCCAGTAAATGAGTCCTTCCTTACAGGCATCTGATTTAATTTCAAAATGGTCTCAGTTTCAGCTTTGCTTGTCCTCTCTTGGTGAGCATACATAGTGAGGCATGAGAAGGGTGACAGGAGGATGGCCTTCAAGACTTCTGGCTCATTGTTCCCTGCCTGTCTCTATCTCCTTTCCAGCGAACGCTGTGGGTCCGTGCCCTGTATGACTTCGAGGCTATGGAGCATGACGAGCTGGGCTTCCGCAGTGGAGACATATTAGAGGTCCTGGACAGCTCCAACCCATCATGGTGGAAAGGACGTCTGCATGGGGAACTGGGGCTCTTCCCTGCCAACTATGTCACACCAGTGCTCCTGTGAGGGCACAGAATGCCCCAGAGGGCTGTATTGGAGCTGCTCTTCTGCCACGACAGGGACAGAGAGGGAGGGAGTGCATCTTCCCTTGCCCTCAGGACAAAAGATGGTTTTGTTGTGTCTTAATTTATTGTCAGTTGATCTTTTGAAATGTTGGTATGAGAAGGAACACTTTGAAAAGGATAGGAATTTTTTTCCCCTTTCACATCCATAAAAGGGGGGAGCAAAATCTTGTACTATTCTTTGAGACCTTGCTGGATCCTCCCTGCTCTATCATTTCTTTGGATAAGTATTGATAACATCCTGCAATTAGGTTTGTTCTCTGAAATGCACTTTGGAAAAGTCAGGCTTCAGGTAGCCCTACCTCTTCCTTTTGGATGTGGTAGCACTCACAGTCTCTTCAGGCTCTATTTCACCTGTCTTTCAGAGGCAAGAGAAACAGTGAATTAAATTTTCGCTGGTGATTGCATCAATCCTTCAGGTGGGGGAAGGAAAATGAGTCTTATGCTGAGGTGCAAAGCAACCTCGACTTTTCTAAAGAAGCTGGCTTAGCCCTTTTGGACTTCCTGTGAGTATGGACTGTATGGACACAGCAGTTGAAGGGAAAGGATCCCCTAAGCTTTTGTACAAACAAAACAGTGCTGAAGGTGTGGAATGGTAAGAAGCTACTTTCTTTGCTTCTTCTGATAGTCCTGCTGTTCTTTCTGCACACCACAACAACTAGTGTGAGGTGTCCCTGCCCAAGGCAGGGGGGGTGGAACTAGATGATCCTTGAGGTCCCTTCCTACCCTAACAATTCTATGATTCTATGATTCCAAGCTGTTCTCTGAGGTACCTAGACTTCTGTTAGACATCCTGGTTAGAGCAGGTCAGACTGTTCAGCTAAATGAATATCCACAGGACTGGATAACAATGAATGTCACTCACTGGTTCCTTTTGTAAAACTGAGCTGGGGAGGTGTTGGAGAGAAGAGGATTTTCTAGTTTGAAGGCAGAAGTTCTTTCCCTGAGGATCCCTGAGAATGTGGGGTATTCATTACTGCATACACAACTCTGACTTGCTAGTAGAATGCCTCATCCAACAGGTCAAGCTGTTGTTTCACAGTATGTAGAGAATAAACTCGTGGCCATCAAATACTCTGTTTGCTGTTCCATCCTCTCTGTTTTATTCTTTTGGATGAAAAAAAAAAAAAAAAGGTAAATGAATAGGTTTTCAAATCATTGCTGAAAGAATGCCCAGATGTGATACAAATATACTGCAAGTGCACTGCATTAAAAATGATTCATACTCTGTGAAGGAGACACTGCTGCATAACCACCACTCAGGCAAGTTGAAATTAAACAAGCTGCCTGAATTTTTCACAAAATGTGGGACCTTGGCAATCAGCAAGGAAGTGATGATTTATCCTTAGTGGGAAAGAAAGAAAAGGCAAGTGAAAAACTCTACAAACAAATAAAAACACAGCAAGAAAAAAATATTCTTATCTTTTGCTAGTCCCAGTGGGAGAAAAACAATCCAGGAAATATGTTCTTAGTAAGCTTAAATTCAGTGTAGCTTGTCTAAATAAAGCTGCCAGCTAAACAGAGTATTTGCAGAAAGAACCTGTTGTCACAATTTTGAGAGAACTCCCCCAACAGCAGATTATTAATGGGTGAAGTAACATGAGAATTGTTAACAAGGCATATAAGCTCCAAATAGAATAGAAAACTTGGAAAGACACGTTACAATCTTAGCTCCACTGGCTACTGGGGGGGTCAGGAAATGGAGAGATATTGTATGACTGGACTTGGCTCTGTTCTCTTGGAAGAGCTCTATTCTGGACCTTCAGCACCTCCTTCTGAAGTCAAGTCCATGAGGCTTCTTTTGGAACAAGTTTAATGATTATTGGGTTGATGTGAGAGGGCAACCTCAGTGACTCTGCAGTTTGAAGAGGATTTTGTTGTGATTCATTCTTTTTTTAACCTGCTGGTTTGGTTTTGCTAAGGTAATATAAAGTCTCAAAGAGAGAGAGTTAATATTCAGTGAGAGTATTAAGAGCAGGGAAAGATGGAAGCAAAGAAACCAGAAACTAGCAAAGGCAAAGGAGGAATATGAATGATTAATCTTTCATATTCAGGTCTGTCTGAACAGAAGCAATGGTAGGTTCACCCTGACTCCCACCATGTCAAATCATCTTTCAATTAATTTTTTTTTATTAGTTACTTTTAAAATTAGAAGCAATGTCTCCTTTTCCTTTCCTCAGCACTCTAAAGACCCTCTTGGTAGTGAAGGTGTAGTTGCACAAAATTAATTGAAGATAATGCACTTAGAGGTTTGATAGCTCTTCATACATTTGAAACCCCTTTATAGAGATTAACTAATTAAGCCAGTCTTAGTACTACATTGTAAGTACCCCCATGTTAACTCATAATTCATTTGAGGAAGAGGTAAATTTTCACATGATTTTTTTTAATTGATGCTTAAGGAATTAATACTTAAGGTAATGAGCATTAAAGGACTGTGCACTAATTACGGACAACATACCAGAGCCGCAGTCAAACACTGATTCCTCAGCATGAGCAGCACCTAATGATGCCAAAATTACTGGGAGGTGAAGGTATCATGGTGTCTGGGACAACCATACCAGTGCCATGGTCTGCACTGCCTTGTGCAGCTGGCCAAGCTCTGGTCTGCAAGACCCAGGCTCTCTTGCCTCTGCCCTTGTCCTTGCCCACTCCCCACAGCAGAGGCAGTGCTACCTGCATTTACTGCACATGCCAGTAGCTGGCAGGCACAGGTGTCAGGCTGCATTTTGGTGTGGTCCCACAGCAGAAGTTGTTTTCCTCCTAGCAAAACAACAGCACAGAGAATAACTGTGGCCCTTCCCAAGTCAATGGAATCTCTGGATACAACGGCAAAAGGAGCAGTTTTGCTGGGGCTGAAAGTGCTGTAGTCACAGGATGGAGGCATTTTACAACCCCCCTGTGGCGTTTTCTGCTGTAGTCTGCTAGTGAAATGAATGATATCTCCCTTGGATCAGGTCTTTTAATAAGGAAAAAGAGAGGGAGGGAGAGAGACGCTCTTTCTTTCATCCATATATCCTGCCAACCTTCCTGGTCCTTCTTCCAACAGGTTTTAATTGTAATACAATCCTTGCTACTGCTGGGGTGCTTCACTTAGACCTGTGCTGTGAAAACCTCAGGTTCTACTGCTCATGCAGGAAGCACATGTTAGCAATACAGGACAGGAGCCTTGAGATGACAGTGTGGTGCACTGACTTTACCTGACATTTCTCAACGTTTTTTAAAGAACTAACCCTCCAGAACACGTTCTGAGAGAGCCCACTGTGAAACCAAAACAGGAAGAAATAAAGAGAAACCCAAAGAAGCGTTTGTTTGGTATTTTTCTTAAGCAAGAAAGACAGCTCATGAGAAAATAGATTGTAAACAAAGATACAAGGCTAAGGTCCTTGGAAGGCAAATGTTGTTATAACAAATGGAACAGAGGAAGCTGGACTTGCGTGTGGAAAAATAAGTCTGATGAGCACAGCTGAGCTGTGCTTTCTCCTGTCTGAATGAACTTTTTGCCTTCATTCTGCTGCAGATCCATATTTTGTTTAGAAATTTCTCTGTGATTAATAAGGCTGAGTGAAAAAGGGTAAATGGAAATCTCCTTTCATGTGAAAGCTTTCCAGGCACTTTGCTGTGCCACAAAACAAAGATGTCTCTGTCTTGGCTTACTGCAGCAGCTGCACTCACTGAAGTGTGCTGCAGAAACAGAAGGAACATGGCTGGTTCCCATCTGACTGCTGACAGCCTAAGAGCACCAGGGAGCCCATCCACAGTGCTGCCACAAATTCAGCATCTGGTCAGACTGCTAGGCCAGTCCCCTGCACCAGGGATACAAGAAGTTCCTGGTTTGTTGTTGGGTTTGTTGTTTTTTTTTTTTTTTAATTGAAAGTAGTTCTCAATTTCAATGGGCTGCGTAGGAGATTTGGAGCACAACAGGCACCTGTTCATCATCTTTTGTATTCAGCATCACCTCTCATCTTTCTTCTCCAATGGGATCTTGATGCTGCAGCCTCTTGAAAGGCCATTTTGCCTTTAGCCTTTGTGGAGAGCAACTAAGTATGGCAGAAACAAAAGATCTAGTAGCCAGGACCTTATGGTTAGGAGAAATCAGCCTTGAACAGCAATGTGTTATCAGTTGGATCAATTTGTATAGCAGGAGCAATGTCCCAGCAGCTGTAGCCCTGCAGTAAGGTGTAGGGTGAGCTCTGCTCTGAGTGGGAAACAGCAGGTCTTTAATCACATCAGTGTCACATCATAGGGACAACAACGATGTCTCATGGAACAGAGAAGTGGCCATCTGGGCTAGGGCTGTGCCCAGACTCTTGCTCTGTTTCTGCAGCTTTCTGCCAATGAGCCTGGGTTACACCAGACTAGATGTGAGTATTTGCTTCCTCTGATGCTGCCTGCTCCTGTGCAGTCTGGCTATGAAACCTATTTACACCTCTCTGCAGCTCTAGCACATCACCTTGCTGTCCTTGGATGCACCAGAAAGCCTATTTCCCAACTTTTGCCTCTGTGCCAATAGAAAGTCCTCTGCAGACATCTCCTTCAAATGCCTGTTCAAAGCAATTGGCTTAGCTGCTTTTAAATGAAACCCTACAGAGAGCAGCTGAAACCTTTAGCATTCCCTAGATGATCCAGGCAGTAGCATTTATTGGTTAGGACACATGCATGGACTAAGGAGTTTCTGACATGCAGATGCTCCTTGCTGCTGAAAGCTTTGCATTTCAGTGGGGAACCTTGAACTGAGTGTATGATAAAGACTGTAATGGCACTGAGGGAAAGGGCATTGCCAATTCCTCCAGTTTTTAGAGGCAGCTTTCATAGGACAGGATTCAAGAGCCTTAACTTTCATCAAATGAAAAGAAGTTTCTTACATGAGGAGAACTGACAGCAGAAGACAATCAAGGACTTATCTGTGAGCTATGGACAGCCAGAAAACAGGCAAGCGAGTAGGAAAATTTCACTGACCTTTGTATAGAGAGAAAAATCAAAGCACATTGTCTGGTGTCCTTGGTGGATGTCTAGCCTGCTAACATGAAAATGCAAAATTTCACAAATGGCAGGCATGCAGGGATCCTTGTAGACATGCAGAAAGAAATTGTGTCAGGCAACAAACAAAGGATGAAAAAAACAAAAGATCTCTAGATCACTTGTGGCTTCTCCCTGCAAGTCCATGCAGGCTCATTTCCACCTGGATTTACGAAAGATATAGCCATGGAAAGTTTGTTTGTCACAAAAGAAAATGAGAGCAGGTCTGGGGGGTGGGGGAGGGAGGGGTGTCAGAAAAAAAAGCAGTTTAGGACATGAGTCTATCGCTGTGCATTTAAAGGTATAAAATGGTGACAGTGTCCTGATATGACTGAAGCTGAATTCCCTGTTTAAGAGGTGTTTCTGGGAAAACCATTCAGTGACATCCAGCCACAGATAAAGAAAAAAAAAGGGGGGGGGGTGGGCGGGAGGAAAGTACCTTTTTTACTTTAGAGGTTATTTGCGTTGTGGTTTTTATGTCTGTGCAGTACTGAGTGTGATTTGGACTATAACTTTCTCGTCATATTGGCCAGTGCCTGTCCCTTGTCAAATCCCAGGCACTGGAGCACCAACAGACACAGCAGGAACCAGTCCACAGTGACCCTTCTCATGACCAAATGTGTTCTCCCAGGTGCAGCACACCAAAACTTTGGTTGCAAAATGCTGTATTAAAAATAGATTGCAACAGCCTTTCTATTGGCCTCAGCAAAATTTACGTGGGGAAAAAAAAAAAAAAAACAGACAAAGGCACAAAAAAATACCCAGAACAAAACACCATCAAAAAAAACCCAACCAACCAAGCAAAAGAAAAACAACAGCAAGTTTGCTACCAGCACCAATGGACTGGGGAACTCCTCTACCTCTTCTAGAATCCTTTTCATAGAGCTTAATGAATGAGTGACAGCTCATTCTGAACTACCTCCTTTTTTACACTCACTTGGCTGAGGTGTGAAGAAGAGGAATATGTGGCAGCAGAGAATCATCTCTCTGTAGCTGCATATCTGTATATCTGAGCTTGCCATTGTGATGGCAGCTGTTTGCCTGTTATCAGGTGAAGATGGTCTGCCAATAACAATGGCCCTTTTTTCATCAAAGCAAGTGAGTCAATCTAACAGCTCACTGCCGCCCTGCAGAAAACGATCCCCTTGGATTTTGCCGGGTTAATGAGTTGAGTCAGCTCACCCTGGACAGTCTAAGGAGGCCCAGAGCCAGCACAAGGTGAGCAGTGGAAATGCACAGCCAGGAGGGGAAAGGGTAAGACAGGACCTTCCAGTTCTGGCAGCAGGAGCTATTAGATCACCTCATCCTAGGCTGCAGGCTCAGCAAAATGAAAACTGACTTGGCTTTGAGCTTGCCATAATGCCTTTCCATGAGTAGGGAATCCTTTCTTTAAAGCTTGTTTGGGAAACCAGGGTATGGGGAAGGAAAGGGGGAAAGAATTCAGATCCACTACAAACAGCAGATCCCACATCTGCTCCATGGAAACTCATGGAAAATATTTTCACTTAAAGCAGCAAAGCTGCAAGAGGGTTTTTAGTATTATTATTATTGTTGTTATTATTTTGGACTGTAAATTAAAGAAGGAAAAAAACCCTAATTCCTAACGTGATCACAAGAGTAAAATTCTCACTGATTCAAGCTGTTGTCAATATTGCCTCTAAGAGAAGTGGGCCATGCACAACAAATTTCAGGAGAAAAAAAAATATAATAGCAAGAGGCACCTTGCTCCCCTGTGAAATAACTCAATTAGTGCCACTTGCTGATGCTTCTCTTTCTGGGTGGGGTGCAGCTATCAGTCAGCAGGTTGAAGAGCACACCAGTGCTTACAAGTTCAAATCTTCAGCATCAGCTGACCAAAATGATAGCTGCATATTCTCATTTAAAACGTGCATGGCTTGAAGAGCACAGACATTTCACAACCACTTACACAGCAGAATGCACTCTGGAACACCAATCACATAAACAGCTTGAAGGCACTCACCTGGGTGGTTTGCACTGACTTCAGACAAATTCTGACTAAAAATAAAATATCTCTATTTAAAAGAGAAGGTTCACAGCATAGCAAGCTTCCTGTGGCACCTACCACGCTGTCTCTAGATCAAGGCTAGCAAGGGGGCTGGATAAAAGATCTGTTGGATGAAATACCCTGTTCTTGGTTATGGGAAGCTGGAGAACATAGTCATGACTGTCCCTTCAGTCTTCTGAAGCCTTTGGCTCTGTTGGTGAATTGAAGGCCAACCACTATGATGAGAGATACCATTACTAACAAAAGCCTGGTGGTGTTTATTGTCCTTAAAACAAACGTTTAAATTTTAAGACCATTTTTCTATAGTTCTGATTTTCCTGGGTCTAGATGAAGCTATCTCTGAGCAGTAGCATGTTCTAGCTTGAGTGTGCAGCTATGGCCTCTGGGAGAAGAGGGACACCTGAGAAGACATCTGAACAGGCAAGTGGGTCTGAGGTTTATCTGAGTAACTCAGTGTTGTACATTTGATGTCCATAGAGCTATTCTGATTTTTACCAGCTGAGGTTCTGGCTCATTATTCCAGAAAGAGATCATACTTTCATTTGATAAGATCTTCCTGTAGGGAGCCAAAGGGTGTGGGTAGTGATTTACTCCTCTTTGAAATTATAATTATCATCTTTCATCTATTTAAAGAATCTTTAGATTTACCTGTGTAAGACAGACTAATGTGGTCAAAGCCTTGTGGTTTTGCTTTCTCATGACTCAAAGCTGACCACAGCTCCAAAGCTCTTCTCAACATACTTTTAATATTATGCTTTATTGTTTCTACCTTCTTTATTTCTGCAGCCTCCAGTTTATTGCTGCAAAAGTTTGTTGTTTGGTTGGTTTTCTTTTTCAACCATGGCTGTACAGGGAAAATGTATCATTTAGGAAAAAGAGCTGGTTAACTTAGAGCTAGCTCAGTAAATGACTCTTGGTGGTGACAGTAGCATGACTGTTTCACAGTAAGTGGTCAAGCCAAGCATCCTGCGTGGCTGCACGCAGTCCACACAGAGGAAGTGGAAGACACTGTGTTTGGTGGAGACCCATCTGGGGTAGGAAACAGACCTCAGAGGGGAGTGAGTGAAGAATGACTGTGTTGTAAATGTACATTAGTGACAATCCTATGTAAAGAAGAGGTAACATTTTGAGGGATACAGTGCCCAAACAGGCTGAAGAGGTCTTTTCCAACCAAAATTGTTCCATGGCTCTGTATACAAGACACGTGTTGTGTTCAGGGAACATTAACCAGGACCGACTAACCCCTTCTTAATGCATTTTTAATTCATTTTTAATGATTTTTTTTTTCACACAAAATTCAAATTTATGTTGAGCGTTCTGTCACTTAGAGCATGGGTACAAAACTCTAATAGGAAGTGTGCTGCTCGTATAGACAAGGCTTGGCTGGCTCAGCACTGCAATCTCATCAACGTATTTGCATGCCGTCACTCTCTCCCTTTGCACTCCCACATTAGCTGGAAGCTCTTGTATTCATCATTGCAGCTTCTAATTCCTTCCTCTTGCATCCCCAGCTCACATGCTTCATTATGATTCTGGACTTCATTCTACAGTGTTCCTGAGGTTCACCATCCCCATCACATTCTCTCTCAAGAGTGTGTAAATTTGGTGATTTGCTGTATGTGTCACAGACATCTCCTTTTGGTATGTGTGGCTGGCTGTTGGGGTTTGGTTTTTTGTGGGTTTTTTTTTTTCAATTTTGCTAGTACTACTGTAGTGTTTGTCCTTACTACTTCCATCTGCCATAAGCACATGGGAATGCTAAATTCAGACTAAGATCAAGGCCCTGCAGTGCTGGCACTATGGCCATGCCCCAGAGCTCTTGCAGCTTCCAGTTAGTTATTTGAAGAGAGTATAGGCAAGTAGACAGGAGAAACAGAAGGGAGCAATGAAACAGGACAGATCACTGTGATGGCCAAAGCAACAGGAATTTTTGACTCATCTGAACATCTTAGCCTGTGTTATATGAGTAAAGTTTTTCCCTCTCTGACTTGAAATCCTTAATAAGTCTTATCTGTGCTACATGACCTACAGCAGCACTACTTAACACGAGTACTGACTCCACTGTCAGTGCTCCCTGGTGCTTCTCCCCTCTCACAGCAGTTCCTTTGCTCCCAGTGAAGTAGTGTGGTTTCCCCATGGCCAGTGAATGGAGCAGAAGGGAACTGGACCCTTCCAGACACGCACATATGTGGACAGCCAGTTCACATGCTGTGAGGCTGGCACAGCCTTGCCAGCACAGGTGCTCTGCTGATCCTTTATTACCCAGGTAAAGAGCACAGTGGAAAGAAGAGTCCTTAAAGCAAAGACTGCTCCTCTATGCAGGACCACAAGTTTTACTTGGAATGGTCATTTTGCCTTACATTGGCAACTTGTAGTTTGTAAGACAGGGCTGGTCTCCCCTCCCTGTCTGCACAGCACACAGACACTCAGGCCGTGGACTAGTCTAGATGTTTGGGTCATTCCTGTGGTATGAATGACTGGTCACAGCTTATAAGGGATGAAGTTGAGAGGATCCCTGTGATGCAGGAATCCAGAATTTGTAGATTTTACAGAGCTCTTTGAAGTTTCAGCTTTAGCATCAGTGTCTGTGTTTTAGGAAGCTGCAGACTGTGCTGGCTCAATGGCAAGGCTTAGACAGCAATTAGAAATAAAAAAGTAATATATGCCAAACAGGAGGGGGGGAAAAAGTGGGGGGGAGGGGAGCCAGGGAGGGGGATTGCAATTGTTCTGAAGCAGAAATGACAAAATGTAGAAAACTGAAACAGAAAACTGCATACATCAAGGACGGAACCTTGGCCAGAAAAGCTAAATACAGTAAAGAATTCTAAGAACATCTGTAGAGGAAAACCTCTAGCAATGACACACTTAGCAACATTTTTATTGGTGCAGAGAAGACAAGGGGCCTTGTGACAGGGTTTATAGAATAAGCAACACAATTCCATCCTGGCAAATGCTGTCCTCCAGCTTTGTCCCCAGGCACACCCAAAACACAAGGGGTGAGAGGAAGACAATACAGAAATCATTTGCTTGGACATATCTGTGATGAGAAAGCAAGTGGCAGGTTCAGAAAGTAAGACAGGAGGACTGACAAAGGACAGTTTTCATTGAACCATGACTCCCAAGTCCATGAGAGCCTCACTGTCTCGCTGAGTGGGGGACAATGAAATGGGAAGTCACAAAGGCCCAAAGCCTTTATTTTTACATATAATTTCTTTATATTAATGGCATCTAATGCTCATTAGTTGAAGTGGAGCTCCTTTGCATAAGTGAGAACTCAATGTCTGACTACATGTGAGGACCTGACTCTCCAAAATGGACCCTGCTGGAACCTAGAGAGTCCCTGGAACCTTTGCTGAGCATGGGCTGCTGCAGGGAAGTACTTTGTGGGATGGGAAAAGAGCATCCTGCTCCTGTGGTGGAAGGGAGTTGCTGCACACAGGATGCTCTGACACAGGATGCTCTGACACAGGATGCTCTGACACAGGATGCTGACATCCTGGATCAAAGGTAATTACTTGTGTCTTTATTTTGTTCTCTGGCTTTCCCACTGATGTTTCTGCCCTATTTCATGGTCTTGTGTGTGCAGCTGCCTGTGGTGTAGAAGCTCTATTATCTTCCCATCCTGACATCTTGATAGGCAGTAGAACGAGTTGGATAGAGCACTAAGAGGTAATTAGTGTTCTAATAGGTCAGGAGCTCACTTGGGGGTTGTGTGTGACTGGATTTTCCCAACTTCTTGTCAGAACCAAGGGTTGATAGAGCAAGGGCAGTCACCAGTGATGTTTCAGAAAAAGTACATGGGGGCAAGAAGGACTTCACCTTGCACATTTGCTGACCTGCAGGAAAGGGAGGTCATGAAATGCTGCCCAGAAAATACAGAGTGTGCTGCAGAGAGCTGACTGTTTGCTTCCTGCACTTCTCCTCTGGTGTCCAGGGCAATCTCCTGTTCTGAGAATGTTCCTTTTTGCTGGCTGCAACCTATCAAACACCTCTCTCCTGTCCTACAGTGATCTTGCTTGTCCCTTCCTTTCAGTGTGCACCAATATGTATTTAGACTAATGTGTGTGTTTGTAGATTACACACTTAGTACCTGTTTAAGTTTGTGGCTATGTGTGCTTGTTAGGAGTTTCATAATTTCTCCTGGAGTTTCCTTATGTGTAAAATGGAGATAATAACACGTAATTACCTACCTTGCAGGGCTGTTGTAAGGACAAATTAACCAATGCTTCTGTGGGTGTTTGCAGATGAAAAGCACGATATTGAGACTAAATATAATGATTGAATGTTACAGAAGAGAGTTTGTGTTTGTTATGGTGACTGGATATGAGAGAGGAGCACTTTGTGAGCACTCTCTTCTGCAGTACTGAGTATTTGTGGAAGGTGGAAAGCTGGAGGAGCTGAGTTTAAGGTTAGTGTCAAAGAGACAGTTAAAGGTAATCTTTAACCTTACAGCCTACTGACCTTCTTCTCAATTAAAGCAGATATTGAACAAAGCACAAGAAAAGAGAGGAATTAAAAGAGGGTCAAGCTGCAGGTAAAAGGAATGAAAATAAAGTAGAATTGAAGGTCCTGATTTCTAAGAATAAACCCACAAAAACTGAACTGGAAAATAAAAGCCAGGGGAAATGAGGACAGGGAGAGAAAAGAAACCTCAGGGATTCATGGTGTTACTTTACCTCAGTCACAGAATTATAAGAAAGTAAACTCCAATTAAAAGAGATATCAGAAACAATTGATGGAAAGCATGTACAGGGAAAGGAAAAAAGAGTGGGATGGGAAGGAAGCAAGAGATGGGCTTAATTATTTTTTGTTTTCATTTCATTAAGTGTAATAGCTCTGTTCTTTTATTTCTTATGCATTGTTGACAGGCACTTCTTTGCAAACCTAAGAGATGATTTCAGACACTTTTTGCATGTGTTCCATGGACAGGCTGGTGAGAATTAAGGTGTGGATGCATTTATCTGCCTGAGAATGGCTCTGTCTGGTTTCATTTGGCTTTCATGCATCTCTAGAGAATTAATGGAACAAATTCATTTCCATCAACTCCAGCGAAACTGCACCAGGAGTTATTCAGACTCATTCTCCCTGATAAATGCAGCTGTTGCCCTGTGAAACCCTGATCCAAAGTGTATTTTAGGTTATAGCTGGAATGTTTTGTGATTCAAACAAACAAACAAAACAAAACAAAACAAAACCAGAGCTTAATCATTATGATTTCTTACTGAGTATGGTATATTGGTGTGGGAGCTGTCCAAAAGAGTGGCAAAGGGAGGTGGACCATGAGGAGTAAGGGGTAAATAACCACTACACTGCAGAGTTAGGGAGCAGACTGTTTTTCTTTGGAAATTGTCCTGAACCGGAATAAAAATTACTGACAAACATCCCTGCAGGGTTCCTTGGCCTGTTTGCCTTTTTCCCCTCTTATCCTCACCATTCTTTCTTTAACGTTTCTCAAAGTCCAGGATGGCTCCGATTTTTCACCTAGTCCTTGTTTCGCATCTCTTCCTTGCACCCCAAAACTTACTTTGAGCTGACTCACCCTCACTTCAACTCATTGACCCAAATTAATCCTTTGTGTAATTCAACTCACTAAAATTGACGTAAATGGAGTTACATCAGAGCTGAAATTAACCCAGCCTGACTAAAATAGCACCTGCCTTTTCTCCCAAACCATTGCTTGTGTCTTCCCCAGCTCCACCCACATATCATGATTTTAACATTTCTTTCTCTTCCTTGCTCTTTCTCTTATCCTGTTGCCATGAGCAAGCTGTGTTCTTGGTAGCCCCCTCCAGCATCCCATTCTCCTTCATCCCCACAGCACTGGCTGTTGGTGCTTGTTAACAGATGAGTCACACCTGTGTCCAAGTCTATGCAAAAGGCTTTTCCTCTTCCATTGGATTTTCCTGTCCTTCATGATAGAGATGAGGTGGCTGAGTTCAAAGCCTTGTTGTGGTGGGCACTTTGTATGCCTGTAAAAATGATAGTCTTACTCCAGAGAATTAGCAAGTCAGAGGCTTACAGAGAAGAGAAGCTGGATGAAGGTGGAGTGATTTGGCAAAGGTAGCATAGCAGGACAATAGCAGAGCCATGGATGTCAGACTCAAATCTCTTCTTTCTTTGCCATGACCATCTTTATGCCAGCACAGCATTTCTCATCATCTCTTACCACCCCTATTTTTGGGCCTTCACCCTTACACAGTGGTTAAACACCTCCTTTGCTTTCTTTCTCATCCCCTCTGGCTTTCTGACTTCTTTCAGCTTGCCCTTGGAGCCTGCTCATGTTGGCTATGCTTGCTTCTCTCCTCTCAGGTGTCTGCAGTACTCTTCTCTCTGGTTGAGCCGTACTTCATGTTTGGCAGCAGCTCCACCATTCACATCTGGGTATCTCTTTGGGGCAAGGATTTATTCCATAATTACTCCAGCTTATTTATCATCATGGCATATATATCTGCAGTGTTATGCAAACTGCATAAGGCTTTTAGTTCTAAAGGTCACCATGGGCGTACCTTGTGTTTACCTTCCAAATGCAGATGAGTTCAGAACAAAAGGGACTGGCAGGTCACTGTGTAGATGAAGGCAAGGAATCACCCTGGTCTAACTAATTTTCCAGGGCAGTGTGATTAAAAGTAGGTTACCTAGTTCTGCAACAAACCACCCAATCCAAACTTACTCTCTTCTACCTGCCTGAATTAATTCCCCAGCATTGTTGTGTAGTCTCACAGCTGCATGTCTTGGACACTCAGAGCAGCAGCCTATCCATTTCTCATCCTAAATGTCAGGCCTATCCTGACTGCCCTGCTGGGACTCACTTATGGTCCTTCTTTTCCTCCTGGGGTATCATGACTGCCTCTCAATCTGCAATGTTAAGTGTCTTGAGTGTCTGCCAGAGCTTCCTGGATGTGATGGTGGATTTGGCCTCAAGCTCAAAAGAGCCTTGTTGCAGCTAATGCCCTTCAGATGAAGTCTACCTGGAAAGCTGCCATGCTACCTGGTGACCAAGGCCACCAGTACATCCTTCACATTGCTTGTCACAGTGTTACCCCAAGCATTGACATCAGTAATATTTCAGCTGTCATTTGCTATTCACATTGCTCTGCAGTGTTGAAAGAGGATCACAAGGCAATTACCTTACAAGAGAGGATGAAATGACCCCACTACATCCTATACACAACTTCCAGTAAGAGTAGAAGGATTAATTAAATGTTTGTTAGAAATGCAAAATGCTAAGCCATTAGTTGCAGTGCTTTCCAAGATCAACTGTTGCCTAATTGCATTTCCTGCCTTACTGTGGCTTAGGTCAATTGTCAGCATGAGGGAAGAAAAAAAATCTAATCATTGCTTCCTCTACTAATTGGCATGCTCAACAAAGTAGAAATAGAGCCATGAAGGCTGGACTCTCAGCCTGCTTGTCAGAGCAGAGATATTCTGGCAGGTGTGGGGATCTGCCACAGGCTGCACTCTTCCTCAGGGAATGCAGCTGCTTCTCCAACAGAAGGAAATAAATACAGGAGGGTGGAGGAGAAGGTGTGGGGGTCTGACAAGCAGAAACATGTTACTGAACCAACCCTGCTGGAAGAGTAAAAGGAAAAATGCCCATGGTCAGTCTCAAAGGAAGAGCTTTAAAGGATCCCTCAAAAGGATGCTCCTTTGGGCAAAACAGAAAAGAGCAGATGAGGTGAAACACAAGGAGAGACCTATGGATTCCCCATTGCCGGGAGAAGAGGGAAAAGGGAACATGGATAAACTCAGCTCTGACATTTCTGCTGCAGCACCTCCTTCCTCTCCCTTTCTCCTATGTGTTCTGCATGAGAGGCCAGCAGGGTAACATATCACAGGCTCAAAATAAAGAGTAGTGGGGGGCAATCTGGAAAGTATAGGTCTGAAAAATACCCTTCTGGAGAAAGAAATTTTTAAAATATGATGATGAAAGTGTTCCAATATGAACAGACAAGAATGGTTTATGAATCTGGATTAGCTCAGAATCCATTTGATTATTTTTAAACCTACAAGGCTGAAAGTTATAAACCTTCGTAAGAGAAATGCCACTTATTTTAAAATGAGCAGCAAAATCTTGATTAATTGAGTTGCAAAAGAAATGGATCTAAAAACAGGCACTGGAGGAACATAAGTACATTATGCATTTGGGTTTTGCTTTTGGAAGAATTCAAAATCACATCTTTCTGCCAATGCTGGTCTGAAAATATGATATTCTAAGCCTGAATTCAGATGTCTGCAGACCCATGGGACAGTCTGGGTCACTGTGACACTGTCTCAGGATCAAGACCCCAACATGCCTTAGGCTAGCTGGCTTAGAAGCTCTTCCCTACTCAAGTCCAGGGTAGGAATGTCTCCAGTATCAAAACTTGGGCACTATGCTAGTTTCTCTTTGTGCGGCTTTGGAGTGGGCAGAGCACACCCCTTCTTGGAATGACATTGTAGCGTGGGCAAAATGCTACTGTGTGGTGTCTCAGTCAGACTGAACCATTATTTGTCCACAGAAAGAGCAGTCTGGACAGGGGCAAGGGATGTCAGATGGTACTTTATTCCTGGCCTTAGATTTCAAGCGTAACTTCCTGTAACGTTTTGCTTTGACACCTACAACACATCTCTCTGGAAATAACCTTTCAGGAGAGAGGTCTGGTCAGCTTCTTTCATTTGTTTTCTCTGACTCACAAGAGTCACTTGCACCCACTCGACCTGCCTTCATCGTGGAAGAAATGCTGGACAGAAACACTGGGGAAAGAAAGGTAGGGATCCTCTGGAGCTAGCAGCACTTCCCATAAGGTCATGAGCAGCTGACTTGTCCTTTACATTGCCTTTCTGGATATTTATAGATAATTACATATCAGAAGCCAATGCATGCTGATCAGTAAAGGGCATCTTCCAAACTCAATTAGCACACTTGTACCACATCTTAAAATATAGCTGTATATTTCTTTATGTTCATGAATCACAAATCAACTTGTTCCATCTCCGTCTCCATGTCTAAGACTACATTTCAGCCTTCTTCACCACCCCCTTCTGAGGATTCTCTTTTTCTTTCCTATGCTGCTTCCTTCACATGGTTTTGTATTTATTGAGGAGTGGAGGGGCTGAACTGCTTCCCACCTGTTCCTTTTCTGCAGTTTTAGGGCACTTCTCCCCCTCATATTCAAGCCTCATAGTTCTGTTCTTTCCTTCTTATAAAAAACAGGGCTTTCTATTCTGCCATGCTTTTTTTTTTTTTTAGCCATCCTCCAGGATTGTTAAAACTTTGTGGATACCAGAGACTCATCTCTGCTTCCCACTGCTCTCCATTCCTCCACTGATTATGCAGCTTTTCAAATTAACTTGTTCACTCTTGAACACATCATGCCTCTCTTGCATCCCCCCCACTGACTCCCTCTTATCCACCACACAGCACTGGGACATCTTGTCCCTGTCATCCATGCATATTTCCATCTCCCACCTCATCTTGCTACGCTGGCTGATGGCCTGCTCCACCGTATAAACATCATCCCATTAGCTGGTTTCTGCCAGTCTGCTTCTCATCCATCCAGCCTCTGCCTGAGACACCCACCTCAGCTTTCCCTATGTGCTCCAATCTTCTCCCCATCAACTCTCACCTGAGCATTTTGTTCTCCAAAGAGTTGGTCACGATGCACACTGACAGGTTGTCATGTACACTGATAAGTACATGATGATTTAGACTTGTTGCTGCTTTAACTTACCAGTACCCCCATTCCTGATCTTCCTTTGTCTATGAAACACACTGTGATTTGAGAGCTACATAATTACAGCTGCAATTAAACATCCTATTCAGAGACTGCACTGCTTATTCCTCACTGTTTTCTTCCATTCAGGATTTGGCTTACATGCAAATGGACTCCACAGCTGTCTGGTTTTTTTTTCTTTCCCTCCTTGCAGGAGAAACCAAAGTAGATGTAGGCGATGCTGGTTTGGGGTTTTATCTTTTAAGCCCTTCCCTGTAGCAGTCTTGTGAAGCAGAGTAGTACTTTCCTCATTTTAGAGACAGGGAGCTGAGACAGAGCAGATCACTTGGCCAAGGGCCCACAGGGTAGCTCAGCTAAACTCTGAATTGCAACCAGTTTTGAGACCCTGCCTACATAGGGGTTGAAAGATTAAGCAAGAGACTTGGGTCAGCACTATTTCTCACAAAGAACTGCCTCAAACCATTGCCCTGTGAATGGCAGCAGCTGAGGAAAACAGCTAAAGGCCTTTCTGTGCATGCACAGTCAGCAAATACTTTGCTGCAAGAAATGAGCCCATGAACACAGTTGTTCCTTTCTGCTCTCTTCAGAGGACTCTCACCTATTTACTCTCACAGGGAAACAACTGCAGAAAAGCTGAGTAGGAGGCCAGAAGCACTTGACTCAGTTGCAGCAATTCTCCAGTTCAGCAGCTAGGTTTTCTCCCTGAGGCAGTGTAATATGACAGAAAGGAAGCATCTGAAAGCATTTCTTCATCCTCTGGATTGCAGACTGTCACTGCTGCAGAAGTGACACACCTACCTTCCACTGCCTGCAGCTCTTTGGATCGCTGGAGGGAGAACAGTAGAGGCAAACGCTTCTTCCTCTCCTCCCTGAACTCACCTTGTTTCAGGCTTTTTAGCTGTGCCAATACTTGGACATGACTAATGCACCCAGTCCTGTGTTGGGTTGGCAGCAAATGAAACTTCAGACTCAGGACAAGCAGAAAGCAGCTTGTTGTGCACGTAATAGACTGCCCACAAGCTCCTGGATTCCCATCTCGGGAAGAGTTGAGAAGATGCAATCTCCACTAAGCTTTTGTGAGTCTTGCTGTGGTGCCAACCAGCACAGGGAAGGAGTGCAGTGTTTAATAACAACCATGGCAGAGGCATCTATTTATTTACCCTTCCATTTGAAGATGGCAAAGCACCATCACCTCAGGCTAACCCACATCTGGGACACTGAGAAGTAGAAAACACCCTCTTGTATCCTCCATCCCTTAAGCCATCCTGTTTTCTTTGCGAAACTCATTTTAAACCAGCTGCTGCTTTTTGTGGAGGGGGGGGGGGGGGGGAAACAAAACAGACAAACAACAAAACCAAACAACAAAACAAACCCCAAAAGATAGCACAGGTGATTACAGATATTTTGGTAAATCATGTTGTTTTGTTTTGGAGGACACTACCCTTCAAAAGAAGCCTTTTACTATACAATTCTCAACTGCTTTATCACAAAATTATTCTTTTTACTATCTACCCCTGGTTTTACTCCTATTTTGCATGGACAAGCTGGCTGGTCCTAGGAGAAATACGATGTAGGTGAGAGGGAAGGCAGCAGAATTTTATTCCTGAAGAGATGAGCACCCAAATGGTTTTAACAAGAGCTTGTAGCAGTTTATGTCACAAGAAAAACACTGCTGAGACATTTATCAAAGAATATATCATGAGGTGGGCTATTTAGGGACTGAAATTACATAGGAAGGACTGTCAAGAGAGATGTAAGCTCAGGACAAGTGCAGTTACAATTAATGCTAAATATAAGGTGCCATATCTTTATCTAATGCACAACCTGCACCGCCTGGCAAAGGAAAGTGAGGTAATTAGGCCCAAGTAACCAGAATACACGTGGGAGGTGTTTGAAGGCAGAAGATTTAAAACACTGTAATGGGGTTGGGGGAGGGTTACAACAAGAAGTAATATTTCCTGATAAGTTAGTTTACATCATTTGGAAAACATTTTGGAGCTAGACCAGAAAAATAAGCAAGACCTTAACCAGGACTCGGCTGGCATACACCCAAACACAGGCGAAAAGCAAGGAGACCCAACCCTGCCTATGCACACGCAGCCCCTCCAGCGAGTAATCCCCAGGAACAGAATAAATCAAAGGACTGATAGTGCAGTTCTTTGTGGATTTGCAGCTGCATCAGCCCAATTCAACAGCAGGCTTCCCCTTTTGTTTTTTCTCTTGAATCGTTGCTAAGGGCAGAGAGGAAAACCTCAGCTGAAGCAATAATGACCCTCTTCCAGAGTGGAAACTAGAATTCACTCCTTGATCCCAGAGAGGCAGGGCCATGCACAAGTATTTCCCCCTACCCTGCCCTGCCAGTTTGTTTGCACAGCCCTTTTCACCAGTCCTTAATCTGAGGCTGTCAGCAGGAGGAACAGGGTATATCAAAAGGGACTGAATCATCAAACCTTATAAAAACTCCATATAAAAAGACTCTTGGTTGTAATGTGCTGCTGTGAGAACAGGCAGGGGGGATAGGACACATGCATGCACTGGGAAAGAGGGTCTCAGCTTTTGCACACAGCTCCTTGCCCCTATTTATCATATCAACACACAGACAACACTTTGTCTTTCAGAGTGAAAGATGAGGGATAAACATTTCATCACAACAAACTGAAAGATCTCTGCTGTTTTTACTTGGATGTGGTAAATGCTTGCTTTTAAATATAAAACTAAACATATATCTGTGAACCTACTGTCGCTTTCATGTGGGAGCCTTAGCTGAGCACAAAGGATTACATTGTGCAGCTACGAATGAAAAGGGCACCTAGGATTAAAGAGATTTTATTTAGCCACACATGAAATAGCAGAGCTAATGGCAGCCTATGGTACAGAATAAAACCAACAACAAGTATTTTAGTGAGCACTGGGATTAACAAATCTGCAGCTCCTGTGCATTTGTATATTGTGGTTGATTGAGTGGGGTGTCTAAGGTGGCATTAACTTCATTTGAGGCACTTATTATTGTTTTCAATTTTATGGAATATCTGTAATCTAACAAGGCATGAACATTGCAACTTTCCCTGTCGGGGACTGGGATAGGGTCTCTTCTTGTTATTGGACCACTTACTTTCACAAAATCTGTAGGGAGGTAATTATGCTTCTGCCAAACTTGTTCAAAATCAGCCAGCAGGTACAAAAATTATTAGAGATGTGGACAGATAGGCAGCCAGATGCAAAGAACTTGACCACAATATCCCTCATTTTCGTTGGAAATCAGGCTTAAAAGAACCTATATCAAAATTAATTTTTAAAGGAGACTTGATAGGCAGAGGAGCAGACATCTGCAAACTGCAGTTTCAAATTCTAAGTGAATTTCATGGTAGGAAAAGCTATTGATTACAGTCTGGAATATTAAATTTCTCTCTTCTACCTCAAGGAGAGGAACAGCACAGGATGCACTCTGGTGCCCAACCTCATCCTTTTATTTTTAAGCTAACTCACATTGAACACAGGTGATTGCTCATACAGACCAGACAAAGAGCAGCTTCAGCACCTCTGCCCCTACGGTATTTTGTGCATGTGAGCACTTAGGGTTAATCGTGTATGTAAAGCACTGCAAATGCCTCTGAATGTTTGCATTTCACCACTGCCTTGCCTTTATCCCTATTTCCTTGCTCATCCCTGCCAGCTCTCTCCCTGGGCTGCAAGGAGGAAGCACAGCTTTTTAATCCTCTCTATGCACTGCAAACCACAGTGGGGCCTGAATCCTGATTAGGGCCCCTAGCAACTCTCACATACCATACAAAAAACTATAATTTAACATCATTGCCCATAATCTCTCAGCTGGGACGCGTGTGTCAAGCCAGGGGTATTTATTCAAGCTCCCAGCCAGAGACTGGGCGCAGGGCTGGTTTATTCCCAGCTCTGACACTAGCATGCCGGGCAGCCTTGGGCGAATCACTCCATCATCTTCCCCTCTGTAAACGTGGCATTCACCTCCTGCTTTTCGGGAACTACTGGGCTGCTGCTGCTGCTCTGGCAGTCTGAGACACCTGACTAACAACCAGCTACAGCTGGTGGACTACAGCTTGCATGGAGCTACCATGGCGGCTCTGCCCCGTCCCCATGAGCTACCCTCAGGTGGCTGCCACGTCTGAAAAAGGGGGTAAAAACCCTCTTAAATAGCCTTTTGCCTTTGCATCCCAAAATGCAGGCTCAGGCCTGCTTCTCCTCCAAGCGCTGTGGTCAGGAACCTCTGTGCCCACCATGCCAGCGGACAGCCACCCCGTCCCCCAGAGGCCGGGGTCCCACACGGCTCTGGGAGAGGGATAAGGATAAAACAGAGGGGCCGGCCTCGTCCCCAGGGAGCAGGGGAGCGTGAGGGGCCGGCACAGGGCGGCGTGGCCGCCCCACCCGTCGGGGCGGGCTCGGGCAGGCCAGGTGAGGCGGTCCCGGCTCTGCCTTTCCCTCCTTCCGCAGCCTCCCGGCGCTGCGGGTGCCGGCAGCATGGCGGAGTCCCAGGTGGTCCTGCTGGACGAGTCGCACGTCAACGAGAAGGTGACAGAGACCCAGCCCCGGTTCTACTACAGCGAGGAGCAGCGCCGGGCCCTGGAGGTGCTGGTGACCCGGGGCGAGGCGGCCTACCGGGAGGCGCTGAGGAAGGAGCAACTCCGTGACTTTCTCTCCAGTCGTGAGCTGCAGGCTCTGCGGGGCAGCTGGCGGGGATATGACGACCCCCGGGAGGGCAGCAAGGTGGTGCGGGGTCCCGGCGGCGAGGCTCTGTCGCTGGCCTACTGGCCCGAGTGCTCAGACACGGAGGTGCCCCCGTTGGACTTGGGCTGGACCGACAAGACCTTCTACCGGGGCATCAGCCGGGTGGTTCTCTTCACTCACCCCCGCAAGGAGGAGAACGCACCCCACCTGAAGGAGGTGGTGCGAGAGATGATCCAGCAGGCCCAGAAGGTAGGGCCTGGCCACCACACGAAGTGGGTGCCTTCGACAGGCCACCCCTTCACACCCCTGCCTTCACACCTGGGCTGAGGGCACATGTGGGGTGGAGGGGGGTGGGAGCCTGGCACAGCCTGGCTTTCCTTGCTGGTCCCCTCCAAAGCGGGAGCAGTGTGCCTGGTTGGTGTCCACCAGGCAGGGCTTTCCCTGAGGTTTGTTGCCAGTCGTGTTATGGTTTGCCAAAGCTGGTGCCCAGGATGGTGTTAACACCCTGAATCCACCCCTCCATCCCCAAACCGAGGGTTTCTACATGGCTTCGTCTTGTCCCATTATGATTCTCTGGCTCAGGGGAAAGCAGATCAAGATGCTGTTACAGCCACCCCTTTTGTATGTGCAGGTATCCCTCATGAAGCATAGGGCAGGAAGTTGTTTACAGGGGAATGTTTTTTGGGTTTATTTTTTTGTGGTCTTGACCGATCCATCCTGGACTGTAAGTAGCCAGAATCCAGATATTATGTGGCTGCTCCTCCTATTTATCTTCTGCTGGAAAAGACTGTTAATGGTGATATGCACCTCTGGCAAGAAAACAAACCAGCCATGATGTTCCAAGAGCTTGCATTGAATAAGTAAGGGCAAGGATGATTTTTTTTCCTAGGTATGAGTGAGGTTTCTGGGGAAGATCACCCAGGAAAAGATCCTGTTCAGAGCTAACATCCCTCATAGGGAAATGGGATAAAAGTGTAAGAGACTTCATTCTTACTCTTGGTTTTGCTGCTTTCTAGTTTTGATGTTTTCTAATTCACTAGTTATTTCCTCCTTCCTGCTCCCCTGCTTTGCTGCAGCATGGCCTGTACACACAACTTTGTCAGGTTTGTTAAAACCAAATCTGCTGGGAAACACACAAAACTTTGAGAGAGGCATTAGTCCAGCAGGTGATCTCCTCAGCTGCCTGCTTACAGAAGTACATGCACACCCCATAATCCTGGTCAGCAACTGGTGTGAGCCAGTCATACAGAAGAGCCAGAAGCTGTACAATTCATACACTCTTGATTTGGTGTGACTTCACGTCTTCTTTGCACTGCTACAAATGCCTCTACAGTAGACTGTGCAAGGAGTGGGAAATTGGTCTTTCAATAGCTGTGCCTGGCACCTAAATAATTAATTTCTTTGTAGATTTTTATATTTTCCCTGACTGGATGAACTGTGCCCCTCCCAGCCCAAAGGTGGTTTCATGTTTAACAGCCGTTTGAGTGTTTAATGGCCCCTTTCATAGATAACTACACCTGTTGTGTTCAGCTGAGCTGAAAAAGTCTCCAGGTAGCAGTTTTTTATTCAGCAGATGAGGGTGGGGTTTTGTTGCTTTTGGGGTTTGGGTTTTTTGGGGGGGGAAGGGTGGGGCGAAGGGGGTGGTCTAAACTGATACTAGTATTATGTGGCACATGTCTGTGGGTGGTTTATCATCAGGGTTTTACAAACATATGTTAATTAAGCTCCCTTGCTGCAATTAGATTGGCAAGTTAATGCTTGCCAATCTTCAAATGCCTGTGAAGAGCCAGGCACACCTAAGGTTCATACAGATAAGTTTATTATCCATAGGATGGGTAGAGGAATGGGGAAAACTTATTGCAGGGGTAGATACTCATGCTCAGACTTGCTGTATTTGGGAAGGCTGCTGCATGATCTTGACAGATCACCAGCTGTAGCAAGCATTTGAAAAGGCAAACATAACAAGAGGGGTTGCCCATTGCACATTTTACTTGCTTGGATGTTTCATCTGCAAGGCAGCTCATCTGCTTTTCATACAGAACTAGTTTTCATGGGTTTAGTCCACAGTTTTCTTTAGAAGTCTGAACTGACACAGGACCCCAGAGCCTGGAGGGAACCATCCCTTCATGTTTCCAAGCCAGTACTAACAATCAGTGGTGTGCCCAGGAGGTTGTGTGGTTTCTGCTGTCATTGCAGATAGAAGAAAGAAAACTTCACCCTTCTGCTATCTATGCTTGATCAATTCCCTACGTGGATATTCTTCAAATGAATATTACCTGGTATTCTTGCTCTTAAATACATCTATACCACAATGTATGGAGGGGAGAGGGAGCCTGAATTAATGCATGAACTTCTCATGCCTTTAATCATAATCTGCATGCATGTGAAGTTGCTAAGGAATAAAGTGGCACAAGTTCACTGTATTTTGATTCTCCAAAATTCTGGTAATAGTCCCTGCACCTTGCTGCATTATGCTGGGCAGTGAGAACCAAGGGAGGACCTGAAATCTAGTTCTGCCTAGCAGAAGTTACTGAGGAACTAGTATAATGCAGCTTCACCATAGTTCACCTGTATTAGGATGAGCATAAACACCTCAGCTCTTTTTGTCATTTTCTAGCAAAGAAAAGCTTGTGTAAGCACTGTTGACAGAAGGAGCCTGGTGGAGCAGAGCTTTGGTTGTTGTTGGCCATACAGGAAAAGACTCAGCAGGGGACATTTACTGTGGCATCGCTTTCCCAGAAGCACTTTGGTCAAGGGCATTTTTCAAAGAAAACAGGTCCCTGGTGAGAATTATTCCCCCTTCTGTAGGCGACTCCTGAAACTTGAGTCACACCTCTTCCAAACTTCAAGTGAAGAAAATCTTACTGTTTGACCCAGATGCAGTCCCCAGTACAGTTTAGCTTGTCACTGTGACCCCAGCACCTGGGAAATTAAAATTTAGGCACCTCTACTCCCAGCATACTGTCAGCATGAGAGCTCTGACCTGGGCAAAGTGGTGTCTTCCAGATGGACTAGGAAAACAGAAGTCTTCCTCATTCACAACCTTTCAAATGGGGAGAATAACTCAGGCAGGAAAGTGAATTGATATTTCTAATGGTGTAAAAGATAGAGAAAGGGAGAGAATGACAAAACATGTAAGATTAGCATTAAATCTGGACGTAACCTTCTTGGGTTTATTGTTACTCATCCTATAAATGTTCAGGCTTGTCTGTCATGTCAGCACAACCTTTTGTTTTTATGTAAAATCTATGCCTGGAAAGAGGGATTACTTTTATACCAGAAAAAATGTACATGTGAAGAGAGAGAATCAGCATTTTCCTCCAACTCTGGAACACCTACTCCAGTACCTTACTGACAAATACGAGGTGTTTATGTTTGATCTCCTTAAGACATTCCTCAGGAAGCCAGCCCTGAGAGCAGACTTCTCACAGTGAATTGGGAATAAAGGTAAATAAAATTCTTTTTGTCTGCACTGCGTGCCACGACTGAAGATTCAGGCCCTGATTGATCTGCACGTTCGTTCTTCCATCACTTACCTTTTGATTAAGTGTTAGAAATGTGTCCGTCACTCTTTTTCAATCTGTTTTCAGTGTTCTTTGTTTAAGTGAATCCTTACAAAGGCAACAGAAGTTTCACAATACAGAGGAAAAATTAAGTATCTGGCTTTGGTGTTCTTCAGGCTGCTGAAATACATCATCTTACCCTAGAAGAAGAACTCTCAAAGACGTTTATTAAGTTCCTTTCAAAGTGCAGCAGGAGCTAAGCCAGAAAATTACAAACTGGTAGTGCTTGGGCATGTACATTTCTGTACTCTTGTCTCTCCTATATCCTGGTATCAGTGCTCCCCTTTATTTTGCACCATTATGATGGGCCTCCCTTTCAGTTCCTAATGTTTTATTCAGTTGTCTGTTTACTGTCTTCTTGTTTCCAGATTATTGCAGTGGTCATGGATGTGTTTACAGACCGAGATATCTTCCGTGATATTGTTGACGCAGCATATAAGCGTTGGATCCCAGTCTATATTATCCTAGATGAGGAGGGTGTGAAGCTCTTCCTGGAAATGTGCAGGTGCCTTGACCTCAGTGACTTGCAGATACGGGTAAGATCATACTGAACCACTATCTCCTGCAGGTCCAGGGGCCTTTTTCAGTTGTAATGAATCTTGGAACTCACTTGCACAAGCAAACACATTTCTTCCTCTCTACAAGTCACACCACAGCACTTACGTGTTGATGGAACACAGAGGGATAAGAGAGCATCCTGCTAATACAAAAGGGAAGAGGAAAGAAAGATTTGGATTTTTTTGGCCTTTCATGTGAGACAAGGGTCTGTGTAGTTTCTTGGCTCCTCTGACCTAAAATATCCTGTTTCAGAAGAAATTCTCTCAGGCAATTCTTAGGAGTCTCCTATGCAAGGATTCAAACTAGAGCTGGAGTAGCATTTTGAATTGCTGTCTGCATGGATCCCAGTTACAGGACACATACACTCTGTGAAATGAAGACTTTCCTATGCAGCAGTGGTCATCTTGGGGTGAATGAGCTTGTAGTCCTCTTTTGCCTGAGAACATAAGAGGCTGAGGCCCATAGCTGCTCCAAAGTTCCCTGTCAGAATATGCCTTCATACAGTGTGTGCAGCACAGCAGAGAAGTCAGCCTGGCTTGGCTGGCAGAAGCAGCCTCAGTAGGATCTCATTCCATTACATACAGACTGAATTCCTTTGTGTGCTCACAGTTAGCATCGCATTCCTTGCTTTTTCATGTTTTTTTTTTTTTTTTTTTTTGTTCACTGTCATTAGTACAGATTTATTCTGTGTACTGAAAGAGTTGCTGGGATGGGAACAAACTATGGGGTGCCAGACTTGCCCTTCTTGTGATCTAACTGTTCTGAGCAGTGGCAAAAGAACCAAAGTGCCTTTTTGCCTGGAGAAAGTGCAGATCTTCCATAAAAATTAATATTTTTTTCCTCAAAAAGCACAACCAAAACTCAAAAAGCTCTGAAGATTATAGAGACTTATATTAACCATTTTAAGAGACCCGTCTTAAATCTGGAAGAAAATGACTTGCATATATCTGAACAGTGCTCTTGTGAACTACCATTCTGCTCTGAGTTTCTGGACTTCATCAAAAAAGACATCCAGCTGAGCAGCTTTCTCATCTTTCTCCAGAACAGAGATGGAAGTTCCTTTCCTCTCGTGTCTTTGAAAGCAAGACAGATACCATTATACTAGACCTGTTTCAAGCTTCAGCAGTATGATGTGGCCTAGGCTTGAGTCTCTTTGGTACACATCTGTGAAATCCCAGCAGTAGTACCATTTGCTCTGGTACTTGTTTCCCAGTACTTTTCTCACCATGTCATCATGTGCAGGAATAATGCCTTCAGTGCTGCATACTTTAACTCGTGGACAGAGTGAATGAAAAGATGCCCTGGTGTTTTAGAAAAGGTTGAATGCTGTTGAAGAGGCCAGTTCCTTTTTGTCTGTGTTCTGCCTTTAAACAGTAAGTGTCCCCTTTCTGCTCTTCCTCTTACCTCTTTCTTCGTAGGTATCTCCACAAACTTCACATACCAAAACCAGTCATCGTGGTGACATGTGACAACAGTGACTACATCCTGCAGCAGTTTAGTTGCATTACTCTTTCCAAAGAGGCAGAGTTCAAACTGGTGCAGTCAAAAGCAGGAGAAAACTCTTCTGTGTCTCTTCTGTGCTTCCCTTCTTTTACACCCGCCTTTGCCATGTTTTTCGCTAGACTTCTTCAACTGAAAAAAGTACAAATACAAGCTGAGCTAAAGGAGGTCCACTGAGAAATTTTTAATATCCTTCTTTGACATAGTTGTTCATTCTTCTGCATAGTTCCAACCCAGCGTGCTGTCCTTTTGATTTTCCCCCTCTTTTCTCAGATATCTCATGCTTGTATCTTAAATTCCCCTAAAGGCTGTTGTATTCTTTTTCAGTATGGTTAAGGCTTTAGTTAATCTTATTAAGGTCAGTGCAGTTTATTTCTGTCTATGGGACTTTGGAAGTTCTGGGAAAGGTCTTCCTGTAAGGGGAAACAGGTCATCTGCCTCTCAAGGAAGATGGCCTCTTGGTATCCCACCCGAGGCTGCTTTGGATGTATTTATGCTACTGACTGGGTCAGTATGCAGAAATCATCACACGGTGATTCTCCTGACACCAGGCTTTAGATAACCCAAGGAATCTTGAGCAAGGTTAAGACTTCACTTTGAGGACTCCCTCAATCCCCATCTCATCAATGTTTTGAACTTTTATTGTTGAACTTTTATCGAACTTTCAGTTTGAACATTTATTGTTAAGAGCCTGACTGGGTCAGTATGGCAGAAATCATCACACAGTGATTCTCCTGACACCAGGCTTTAGATAACCTTGCTCAAGATTCCTTGGGTTAAGACTTCACCTTGAGGACTCCCTCAATCCCCACCTCATCGATGTTTTGAACTTCTATTGTTGAACTTCTGAACTTCTATCAAACTTTCAGTTTGAACATTTATTGTTAAGAGCCAGATACAAAGCATGTAAGCAAGCTGGGCCTCTGATCTTCTTCAGGTAGAATCATTTTGTCCTACACTGCTTGGTCACAGAGGATGTTGGAATTGCTGAGAGAGAATGAGAAACTTGCGAGCACCTAACTCTATCACTCATCCACTTCTTATTTATGACATCTTTCTGCTGACATCTGCTTTGATGTCTGAGTTTATTCTACAGATTTTCAGCAACAGGGAAAACATTCTCTCCTTACATTGTTTTTTTTGTGTAACTATTTTGCTTTCTTCTAAAAGATTTTCATCGTGGGCCACAGTTTGTCAGCAAAATAATTGCATACTCTTCCTTTCTGCCCTTCTTCCCACCTTTCCTTTGGAAAGTTTGTGCAAGACTTACAGAATGGCTTTTTCTCAGAACATTGCAGCAGTCTGGGATGTACCTTAAGGTTTAGAGGCAAGTTCTGATCCTGGGGAAAAAGGAGAAAAAAATGACACGTTACCATGGGCTGTCAATGCTGCAGGGTGAGGATACTTGTTCTGTATTCTGTCACCACCAGATGCTCAGATTGTTCTGTAATTCATGCCTTTTTGATTCCATTGCCCTGTTCATCCAATGCAGACATTTACTGTCAGCACTGGATTTGGACCTTTGTCTACACACAGTGCTGGGTATTTTCACTGAATTCTTGGTTGTTTTATCATTTTGAGATGGCAAAGTATGATCTGCTGACAGTCTCAGAGGAGGGAAACTGCTGCAGGAAGACAGTACCTCACTCTGCAAAGACAGAAAGTTCTTTACTGACTCCAAGCATGAAATGAGAAAAACCTCAATTTTTCTCTGAAGGCCAGAGATCACTAGAAATACATTTATGTTCAACCATTGGCACATTCATCCTGGCATGTTAGTAAGAGTGTGTGTATGAGTCATATTGCTTCCTGAGCCTACAGGACATGGTTTGCCAGACTTCTGTTATGTGTGACACAAGAGAGTTCTTCAGAGATCACAACGAATCAAGCTTCTCATAGATACAAAATTCATAGCCTCAAAAAGTCATCTTGTTGTTGACCTGTGGGTGAGTATTCTCACCAGTTTTTAGATGAGTTCTCTTTCTCTCCATGCTTCTTCTAACTAAGACTCTAGTAACAGACACTCCTGCTCAAAGACAGAGAGCCCCAAACAAGACCAGGGAATGAGTTATGTGGAGGAAGTTCACCTTCATATTAACTTTTACATTCATTTTTCCAACCTGTAAGAAGTTCTTCACCTCACTTCAGGAATTCTTAAAAGTTTCTGCCTAAGAATTTTTAGGAATTTAATTTCAATATTTCATGTCTTTACTCATTGATTCCTAACTCAAGTGAGGGCAAAGCTGTGTGATACAGTGCTGCTGGTGGTTTTAATTACCTGTTAGAGAATTATTGGAGGCTACTTGTAGTCTTTTTGCAAAGACCCAAATAAATAAGACCCAGTAATGACCTTGGCAGACGAGGTCCAGCTTGCTGCTTGAATACCTGCAAGTTTTACTCTTTTGTCAGCAAGCATTGCCTTTTCCAAACCAGTTCAAGGCAGATATAGGTTAAGTCCACAGTATTTCCCTGCATTACTTCATGACTACTTCCAGATCATGGCTGCTTTTGTCTGCCTGTGCAAGATGAGTACCTACTCCCCACCTCTCTGACCTGGATGTCTGATTGTCAGAAATGAGAATCTTACAGACCATGAATAAGAAAAAAATTCCTTTACTGTTGTTACTGTGGTCCTGGCCACATGAATGCCATATCTCTCTTCTTGTTTTTGCCTTCTGTGGTACTTCCATCTAGGGCTGGGGGAAACAATGGGCATGCTCCTCAGCCCTGTGCTTAAGTGAAGCAGTCATGCAAGAAAACAAAGGGCAGAGGCTTTCCCAACAGATTCTGGTGACTGAACAGATCTGATTTTTCTGTGGATGACAGAAAGGGGATCTCCACATTTTGAAAAATATGGCCAATATAAAGGACTGTTGAGTCACCGTCATACACCAGCTACTGATTTTGTCTGCTGCCTCTCCTTAACCTATTTTACCTCTGTTGTTTATAGAGGCTGTTCCATCCCAGCTTGAAATAAAGATCCCTGCTTGCTTTGAAACATATGTATCAGTGGTTGTTCTAAGAGGGAAGGTACACACAGGATTCACTGTTGGAAATATATTTCCCTTCAGGGTCTATCTTGTGTATCCCCCCCCATCTCAAGCCCTGCTTGTGAGCACTGTTGACTGGCTCTGTGAAGTGACAACTGAGTCTCAGGCACAACACAGGCTATTACTGACTTTCTAAACCAAGTCCAATTGAACTTTCTGTGGATTCAGGGTGAGGTTTAAATGTGTGTCATAATAAAGCAAGACAGACAGATTCCTTCACTGTTTTTATTAGGATGCTTTGTCAGGCTTGACTGTTAACCCATTTGTATTAAGTTGCTGCCAGGGAGACATTAGTCACTGCTTGAGATGAGGAGTGGTGCAAGCCTCGGTAAAGGAAACGTGTAATGCAGACTGCAGCTTTCATCAGCTAGGATATGACAAACCTTCTGCCAGAATACAGATCTGGTGGGGTCACTTCTGTCGGGTGAACTAACTGGTCCTCTACCCAAAATGTCTATTATTACTGTAACAGGAGTCCCCCCCCACAAAATGACTGCAATCTCACCTCATTTATATTCATCTTTCCTCTGTTGTTGTTGTGGAGCCTTCAGTACGTGAACCCAAGCTTGTTCCTCCTTTGTGCAGCTTGATATTTTGTCTACAAATGCTCCAAGATCCTTCAAGGCAGAAAGCATTATACAAATAACCTGTTAAGTGACTGGATGTTTATATGACTTTGTGCTTGTTTTCTGCATTTGAAGATGTATTTATGCAGTGCTGTGCCTACTTTGTTCAAGGAGGTTGATGTGTTCAGCTGTTTGGTTCTGTCTCCTCTCTGCCTTTCTAAGTGTCATGTGTAGCTCAGTTACTGCAGGATTTCAAGTGTGCTTTCTTTCCACCACAAGAAGGTGATAGAACGTGCAAACACAATAAACTACACACTTGTAACACGCCAAGAAGCTTTCTGTTCACACACTTCTTGATTCACAAAGGTGTGTGAAATGTCAGAGCTGTTGCCTGAAGAACAAATGCCCTTTTTGTCACTTGCAGTCAATACCCCATGATTTGGCAAATCCCATATCCAACTTTACTCAGCAAGGGAAAAAAAAATCTTTTGGATGATCAGTCAGCCAACTAAAATGTGATTCCAAATACTGGAAGGGGCACCCTTTCTCCTGTGCTCTGCCCAACCTGCAGTCAGCATCCCACACATATGACTCACTGCTAGGCCTTGGGCAAATCACTTCACCTTTTTCTCTCTCAGGCTTCTCTTCTTTAAAACAGGGTAATAATACTTTTGGAGCCTTAATTAGCTAATGCCCACACAGGACTCTGGACAGATCGAGTAACAGAAGAATGCAAAATATTAATATCATCAGTTACTGTTAGTCAGAATTTGTACTGCCACTGCTGTACTTTAGTGGGAAAATGGGAAATGGGAGCAGATTCAAAAGGTAAGAGTTATATTCAGAAAAATGCTTTTTGAAGGCAATCTGTATTCCTATAACCACTCATTCCTGCATGCTGATTTCTATAGCCTATCAATATTTAAGCTGTCAGTGAGGTTTATAATAATAGGACTTGGCTCATTGTGGGATCCAAGGCTGTGCTAACATTAGCCAAATCCGCATGACTCTCCTGCTCTGCAGGTAGGGGAAGAATGCAGCAAAGGCAAAGTGACTTTTCCAGAACTTTGCAGGGAACAGTGTCAGAACTGTGGTTGCACTTGGGACTATCTGACTCCTAACCCTGGCTTTATTACTCCAGATCACAATACCTTTTAGCTTTTCATTGGTAAACAATTCTTACAGAAGCAGAAGGTGGAATGGAGAAAATGGTCTCAATTTGTGTGTCACAGTGACAAGATAATTTGCTCTGAACTTACACTGACAATCGATGTTTTGGGTGGTGGGGAGTGGAGGGTGTTTTGTGTTAGGCAGTTTGGCAATCCAGCCTCCTGTAGGCAGGATCCAGGAGTAGAGTTAACCCCCTGTCCAGTGATTTCTTATGCAGTATTCGTTGAGTAAGTGCAGGCACACATCTGTTGTTGAAAATCATGTAATGTTAAATCTGTGTTTTCCCTGTGCATTGCAGTCCTTTGTTTGAGTACTTGCAGGCTTGCTGGCCAGAGGGTGCTGGGTGGGAGGTTTGGAAAGAGGTATTATCTTTTTCTAACTACTTGCATTCTTTTCATGAAAAGTTTTTCCTTCCTCTTCTTCAGAAATTCTTTGCTGATCTATTCAGGACATCAGTGGAGACACTTACAGGACTCGTTCAAAAAAAAGTTCTGTGTTTTTTCACTCTCCATTGAAGGGTGAGGAATCTGGGTGGCCACTGTAACTGTTGGGAGTCCTGAGAAAAATTATAAAGGTCAGGGCTCTCCTTTTGTTAAAACAGACATGAAACATCTATATTTTGAGCAGTAGAATTGTTTCTGCCTTTCTTCTGTAATAATTAAGTTGTTCAGTTTTCTAATTTGCCTAGTTTTGTTAGGCCATGTGTTGCTAGGAATCATAACACAAACACAAAAAGGACCTAACAGAGACCTGTCTCATACGTTACTCTTCAAGTAACTGTGTCCTTTGCAGGGCACAGGTGTTGTGAAATTCCTTGGGTTTGTGGTCCTGCTAACGTAATCTGGAGAAGTGCTCAGGGGTGCTGTGGAGTAGGGATCAGGACTCAGAGTGCTGATGTGACTCAGAGCTTCCTCTGATTCATTCCCCTGAACTGGGTTGGGCCTTGTGAGCTACAGCACAGGACTGGAGGCGGAGGATTGTTTGATTTTGAAAGCATTGTCTTGCCAGTGGGTTAAGATGAATAGCTGAAGGCTGCTGGCAGGGTTACAAAGATGCTGACCCATTGCACAGGGCTATAAAGCAATGGAGAGGAGTGACTTGCATAGGCAGGGGGTAACAGCAGATCTTACAACACTGTGCTTTCCTTTCTGCAGCCCTTCTGATTTCTGGTGGCTGGTAGAAAATGAGCTGTAGAAGTAGTGAGATAATGTGAGTGACATGTTAAGACTTGGAGCTGGTAATTATCTAATTCTCTGCCCTATTTACTGTGACATTTTGTCTTTTCACCTCCCTGTTAGAATATCCGGATACGTTCTGTGACAGGAGTTGGGTTCTACATGCCAGCAGGGAAGATCAGAGGTACACTGGCATCTCGATTCCTGATGGTGGATGGTGAAAAGGTGGCCACTGGATCATACAGGTGGGTTGCTCTTGCTTGAGGCAAAACTACATTCTTTGTGTCAAGAATGGCTCGTGTGGCTTTGCTTGAGAGCCTTCTTCCCATGTCATCCCCTTTGTTATCCCAGCCTCTGTAATCTCTGTGGCATCTGTAGAAACTGGGGTGGGTTGACATAGAGCACCTTTGAGCTGCACCTGGGAGAACAGAACATGCCCATGCTAGTTCCATGCTGCAAGGAACTCCCCACTATCCACTGTGCTAGTTCTCTTCAGTGAGGTTTTTAGTCTGGAGACTCGTGCTGTTGATAAAGTGTTGCTTCTTTAAAAGGGTGAAGTGTGCTTCAGAGCTTTAGGGCCTTTTCTTCCACATCTGGTCTGCATGCCTAACGAAGGACAGTAATAAAGAACTTCATGTAGTTGTCCTGACCCATTTTGGCAAGGACCTGTAGGCAGATGGCCCAATGCTACATATTCCCATGTACTATCTTAGCTATTGTTAGGTGGTCTAGGTCAAGGGTGCACCCAAAAATCTAATGCTGGTTCTGTTTCCTACTCCTAGCTTCACATGGAGTTCATCCCACATTGACAGAAACATCCTGCTAGTCTTGACAGGACAGCATGTGGAGATGTTCGACATTGAGTTTCGTGAGCTCTATGCCATCTCAGAGGAAGTTAATTTCTACAAGGAACTGGGCATTGCTAACCCAATCCTTCTTGGAATTGGGAAGCCAGGCCTTCATTCCTCTACTGTCGCTCGGAAGTTTATTAACCCTAAGTATGGTTTAGTGGCAGGGGCAACCCGTGGCGAAGTGATGCTCTGGGCTTCACGGCACAGGCAGGATCATCAGGGGAACGTGGAAAAGGAGGAAACAAGTGAGTCAAAGAAACGGTTAAATAAGTTTCTGAATGACTTAATTACCTTGGAGCAAGAGTACCCAGAAATTGATCCACCTCTGGAGAACTTTAACAGGCTGAATCGGAGCCCTCAGAAACTGTTCTCCCGGCTCCACATGGACCTGAAAAATAAGTCCAAATCCAGAGAGTCTATTCGCGACGTGAAGAAAGAAGATGCACAGGCCAGTGCAAAGCAGGGAAAACGCTTTGCCAGTGGGATTTTCAGTCGCAAGGCCAAACGATCTCCAGGCTCAAGCATTGAGGCCAATTCTTTTGCCAGTGAAGGACACTCAGGAGAAGACCTTGGGAACATGAAACTGGAATACGAGCGGCTCAGCATTGGCCATGCCAGTGTTCGGAGCGCTGGAGGTATCCCAGGTAAAACCTCTTCTACCAGCATACTCTGCTTCTGTGGCCCTTGTTTTGAGTTTGACTGGTTGGTGCAGGCACCAGTGAGCAGATCCTGTTACTTCCTCTATATTAAAATAAGCAAGGTCAAAGAAGGGAGGAAGTTGTATCAAATGATAGAGGCAATGTAAGTTGAAGGCAGTTTACTGGCAGTCATTATAAAGTTGGTACTTCTCATGTAAATGGTTTTCATACTTCTCAGCAAGCAGATATGGGACAAAGGGAGAGGAAGGTGAATGTGTCTTTGTGTAAAATAAGTTCTGTCTCCAGTTCATGAAGTGCACTGCCCTAATAAACAGCAGCAGTGTTCAGTGTTGTGGTGGCTAGCAGGGTACAGACAGATTTTCAGTGTAAGCCTTCCTTGCCTTGTTGGGGGTTAGTCAGGTGTGTTTTCTGTGACAAGTTACTGGTAGAGAAGAGAGAGAAAATGTGTTTGTGTTGAGGTGAGGGAGCAGGGAGTGGAAGAGAGGGCAGAAGTTTGAATTTGCTCCTTTATCACCTTCTGAAGTGAGGGAGAAGGTCATGAAAATAGAAGCTATGGAGAATCATCAGATCATAGAATAGTTTGGGCTGGAAGGGACCTCCAACAAAGTATTAGATATTAGATCTCCACTTTTCTTTCTTTTCTAATGCATGATTGGTATTTTCACTAATGCCTTCCAGGGATTCATCTGGTTTAAGACACAGATGATAAATATTCTTCCCAATTTATGGCTTCATAGCTATCTTCCCAACTTTTAGATGTTTTGTCAGATTGGACTTTTCAGCCTGGTTGTCTTCCACTCTCAGTGAGCTGTGCTGGGTGTCAATAAATCCTGCACAAGCAGGAAAATATACTAGTTCCAGGGGGAAAATTTCTCAACTTGTCTAACTGTGCTTTGATGAATGCTAAATGCAAGCATAAAGAAACTGAATTCCCTTGAGACTGCCATGATTTGAAATGGAAAGACATTCTCCTGAGACCAAAGAGAAAAGCAAGGTTTTGGGAAGGTCAGCAATGACAATTTATTAGGTTCTTAAAAATATTTCTGGCTGAATGAATGACAGATTAAAAAATGCTAAATGAACACCAGAGAGGAAGTCTAAGGCAGCATCAGTAGTTTGAGACTCTTAGACCTACTGTACAATGTGTGTTTGGCATTTGGGGGTGCAGAAGTAAACCCTGGTCCAAAGAGATCTCTCCAAATCACTTTTTGTCTTCAGTACATACAGCGTATGCTGCTGGGCCCCACTCCTCAGAGCCTGGAAAAACAGAATCAGTGAAGACCTATAGGGAGATGTACGGAGAGTTCCTCCTGGAGACTCGGACCTGAGGGCTTGCACTACCCTCTAGTGACAGAAGCGGAGAATTGTGTTATCTCCAGTTTGTCAGCACTTTACAATATCAGAGATTCCCTACTTCTCTCACTGTCAGCTGTTTAAAGCAGACAGTGCACTGTTCCCACAATGTCATGATGAAATTAGGCCCAGATTAAGGCATGCAAGAGATGGATGTCTCTAGCTGGACATCTCAGGGGGGTGCTGTGCCATTCTGGGGCACTGGACAGCCAGGGCAGCTGGCACCTTCCTGTTCCTTTTAACACAGTGGATATGTGCCAGACAGACTGATGCTCAGTCTGGCCTATTTCCACAAAGACACTATCATGCTATTATGTGTAGGTTTTATTTATTGCCACTGCTGCTTCCTGAGGGCTGTCACCTCTTTCAATAGACTGGAAGGAAGAATTGAGAATAGGTGGAGGGAAGGCCCAGAGGTCCAGCACACCAGCCTTCCCGCTGTGCACTTCCTGACCTAATAAGTCTTTCCAAGGAGTCCCTGCAAGTGGTTTTTTTTGTTTTATGCAAATTGAGAATGCCTGTTCATGGTGGCAATGGGAGTCTCCACAGCTTTGAAGTATGGTGTAAGTAAACTTAGGTCATCTGGTGTTATAAAAGGCTGGAGGAAGCTCACTGCTTGTGTGTTGCTTTTGAATTGAATCACTGTTCTTGAGAGAAAGCTTCTCTAGTCCAATGATTCCAAAGTGGTAAGAGGGCACATTAGGAAGATGGAGACTCATGAGAAAGGAAAAAAATGAGTTACTCAGAAGGTCCTGCAGCTACTTGATCAGTAGCACATGCTTCATTAGGATTTAATACAAAAATCTTGGAACACGATCATGGAATAAAGTTCAGCTTCAAGATAAAAATAGGAAGCACTTTGTTCTTGGGCAGCTGTAAGACAGACTTAGTTTTAAAAGTTTAGGTTGTCTTTGAGCAGGCCTAGTGAAAACTAATGCTGTGATACTCTGGGTGACAGAAGGGAGGTAAGAAATGGAAATGAAAGAAGGAGAAGGTGCTTGGTAGGCAGTCGGGTTAGGATGCAATTATTCAGAGCTTCACAATTTGAAATAGCTGCCCTTACATTTTGTAAAGATTAAACAGCACACTTAAGCCCTGTGGGCCTGCCTGTGCACACATCTTCCAAAGTCACTATTGATTCTGTAGCATCACAGAGACACATCCCACCTTGCAAATGCATATAGAGACCAGATCCACCACCCAAGTAGCTCACAGAGTAATTGAAAGACATTATTCAATCAGGCTAAAGGTCAGGTTCAGTCTTGTAAGAGCAGACAGCAATGAAGAGAATCTGAACTAGGAACTGAAGTGATGAACGTGTGTTCTGCAGCAGAGTCTGAACATCTGACTCAGTATTTACATGCTAGGAAAGGATATCTACAAGTCAGAACTGAGAGTCTGGGAAATACAAGGGCTACAGACAGTAATGTCCCACACTAAGTGTCCAAATTAACATCCTGAGTTGTTGTCCTAGCACACTGCACAGAGGCTGTCTTACAAAGCTTTCTTAACCCACGTTATCAAATTGACACAACTCTTGAATTTCACTGTTGCCCACTCAGGAACACAAGAGCAGGAGCTCTGAACCTGACCAGAATCTCATTAATTTTAAGCTGCAGACTGTGATCAGCAAAGACACTGACATCTATGTGCAGTTTCCGGGAAATGCTTCAAGGGTTTGAAAGCTGTGAGCCTTTGCAAGGTGCTGGCTTCTTCTTTTATTGTTTCCCTTGCAAAAAGCAAAATGATCTCTTTCAGAAGGGTCTGCTGTCCTCAGCTGCTCCATTCATTGGCCTTTACCCCTCATGAGTGTTGGCTGCAGAATACATACAGTTAACAGCAGGGGTTTGTGTTTCACTTTTGGGTGCTTCTTATGACAAGAAAAGTAATTTACACTGAGCACTGCCTTAGCACAGAAAGAGCTGCTTACTTATCACCAGTGTTTTTCAGCCAAAGTGGGACCATGGATAGGTGGTAATTGGAATTTTCAGCTGCTTTTCTAAAGAGAAAGACTGGAACGTTGTTGGGTACATAGGAGGAGGGTGTTTGCTCTAAATGTAGTAGGATCTGTAGAAAAAGGTTAGATGACGAGTAGAAAGTGAGAAGAATAAAGGAGTTGGGATTAAGCAGAGAACAGATACTTCTGAATGTAAACAGAAGGGTCTTGAATGTGATAGAGACAGGGAGGGGAACAGGAGCTGTGAGGAGACAGGAGTAATGATAAACAGCACAGAATGGTCAAAGAGGGGACAACAGGTAGAGTGAAATGCCATGGGGAGATATGGGGATGAGGCACAGAGCAGTCACAATAGTGAGGGCAGGTTGCAGTGCAGCCTCTCACATGGATATCAAGAAGCTGCAGTGTGGAAGAAGGTGAAGAGAAGGAGAGGGAGAGGAGAGAGCTCTTCTCTTCCCCATCATTTGTGGTTGAGGCAAACATTGATCAAATCCCCAAAGCAAGAGTGACAATACCCAAAAGAGTGACATGAAAAATTACTCACTTGAAGTCCAGTTCAGAGGCAGTGCTTGGGTTGAAAGCTCCCTCGTTTTAGCAAGGTTGAGACTTCTCTTCTCAGTAGCATGTCAGTATAAGCTGTGGCAATTTTCCCTCCCTGTTGTCAGTGTCCTGCTGCCCAGTGGCTCCAGCTGCTTGGAAGCTGCACGTGTGCATTTCTTCTGTACAAATACCTGAGTGGGGTCTGCCCTTGTTCAGACTAATTGCAAGCCACACGGCAGCCCCCTCAGTACCTACTGCCCTGGGCTATAGATTATGTGAGCCTTGCTGAGCTCAGAGCACAGAGGAGCTCCATTACTTGCCTATGCAAACACATTGTAGTGTAGAGCTTGCAAACACAGGCTGGAGCATCCAGACCTGCCTGTAATGAAAGAGATCATACTGTAGTGCAAGCACTGAAAAGAACAGTGGGAGCAGAATGAATCCATAAGGTGAGCAAAGGAAAAAACTAGGATGACTGAAAACTGGGGTGGCATTCTGTGCTCCTTAAGTGAGAGACCCTGAGGCCTCAGGATTTGTTTTCTAAAGGAAATGGTGGAAGTACTGGTGAAAGTGGTGGAAATACTGGCACCTGTTAACACTGGCACATGTGTAAAGTGGGCTGTGAAAAAAACTCTGCTTTGAATGTGTGGGAATCAAATAGATAAGATTACCTGACTCTTTTTTTTTCATGTCTCATTTTCCGGAAAGCCTCCTAACCAAGTCACGGCCAGACTGTTTTTCAGTGCTACTTGGGACCTGAGAACATCTCTGAGGCTAGCCTGGGTACAGGCCAAAACTAAGAAATACTTCTCTGGTGTTTTTTTCCAGTGTTTGCTAAAATTCAGCGTGCTCTGATTTGCTCTTATTTTAATGTCTCTTCATTTTACAGTAATAGGAAATAAAACCATGAGAGAGTGCAGAGTAATGCAGGTCTAACACAAAATATATAGTAAATAATGAGAGAGGATTGAAGCCCAAGTCCAAACTTTCTCCAGGTCTTATTTATTTAACATTCCTTTAACTTCTTTTCATTCCAGGTAACCTGGGTCCAAACTCCACTCTGAGCGATAAAACCAAACAATCTGCCTGTGTGTTATCTTGATTGGCAAGCATCGTCTGGAGAACTGAGCAAGCTGGAACATAACCTCTTGATTGAGTTTGAACCTATAGCCATGTCCTCATGCAGTGGTCTGTAAAGCTACTGCACAGTCCTGGATGCACCTAGCACCCCCAGTTAAAGCACATTTACTGGGCAAAGTGCAGACTTTGGATGGTTGGTCCCTTAAGTGGGGGTTAGTGATGAATGTATCAGTCCATGTGTCTGTGTGCACACATTTTACATGCAAAAACAACTGTGATGACTGGTCTCAGAGCTTGCTCTGTGTCCAGATAAATGCAGGAGGTTTTCTGACTTGTGCTGCTACTTCAGTCTGTCTAGCTACAGACTCCAGGATCACTGTGTTGCATTGTTTACTCTACTGTACTGCAGAAATGTATTGGTCTGACTGGCTGGAAGGCTAAATCAAATCAAAGTGGCAAATTCTGAGTGAAAAAGGAATGTTTACAGACAGTGTGGCAAGCCTGTCTCCACAAGGAGTCTTCCTGTAGATTCCTGTTGTCTTGTATTGACACAGAAATGAGTGGTCTGGGAGAAGGGTTTAGCTAGCAGAGGAAAATAGATTAGTATCTTAACTGTTTCATGCCCTAAATAAAGCAGCTGAACAAATGAGTTTAGCAAGAATTCAGTGAAGAGAAAAAGTTGAATGTAGGGGCACATTTAACCTGCAGTTGAAACTGGGTCAGGAGAAATGCCATATAAGGGGGACTGGGCAGGATCTGGGAGTAATAATGCAGCCTTTGGTGGCTGTTAAAAAATCCTGGTTTGTTGCTAATTCAGCAATGGAAACTGAATGATTAAGGAGCACATCTTGGAGAGTTGAAAGAGGAAGCAGAGGAAGCATACAAGCTTTTCAAGTGTTCCCTTTTCTTTTTTATTAAGTTAACCTTTCCAAACTCTAAGTGATGCCAGAATCCAGATCTTTGATCCATAAGAAGCACTGCATGCAATCAGACCAAAGAGCATTTAATCTGCTATCCTGTCTCTGAGGACAGCCAGTAACAGGTGATCATAGAAGCATAAAATACAAAGCTTGTATACAGAGGTCTTTCTCTGACACGGTTCCAGCAGTGTATGGACTTTCTGAACTGGCAGTTCCTTGTGGACCTGGCCTTAATGAATGCATTTAGTCCCTTTTTAAAAATCCTTTTCTGCTGTTAGCCTCCATAGTGTTCTGTGGCAGTGAACCCTGAGTTCACTGTATGGTGTGAAAAAGAAGTGTTGTCAGGCTGTTTTAATGGTTTTCTTGACAATTCTTCCATTGTCACATGTAGCTTTGACCACCCCTATTCCTTGCGTCCTTGCCACTTCAGATTTCACACTTGTGTCCTCAGTCATCACTCTTCCAAGTTGCAGGTTCATGGTATACATAGTTACTCATTATATGGGACCTGTTTGACACCTCTGTCCTCTTGTTCACTGGCCCTTTTCCAGTTCTCCTCATTAACAGAGTGGAGAAGCAGGTTGTTTTTGTTTCTTCAGTGCGCAGGTTCATGTTTCACTCTGCTTTCTTGCCATCTAGATTACATACTCTGCTGTCATATATAAGCCTTCTTGTGATACCTAGGAAAAATAAATCCTAACTGCAAGTAGACACCTGAAAACCAAGAGACCTACTTGCCCCAAAACTATACAGACATCAGGAAAAATACAGGTTTTGTTTTCTTTGAAGAAACTGTTTGGGTTTTCACTGCACAAGGAATTCAAGGGAAAGGCAACTGCTGCACTTCTAATGCAGAACAAGCTGTTCCAAAGACAATTCTAGGTGCTGGATTGCAGCAGTGATTGTTACACTGAAACAGCTGTCTGTAGTTGATGCTGGAGCAAGTGCAGAGGAGGGCAACGAAGCTGGGGAAGGGCTTGGAGAATAAATCTTCTGAGTTAGCCTGTTGGCTTCAGGTGTCCAGCTCCTGTGCCAAAAGATACCCCCTGTATGTGTGTATTTAGAGTTGTCTAAAATGGCTTCATTTTACTATGCTTCTGTTATTCTCCTGACATTTGGGAGATTTTTTTTTTTCTCTCCTCGTATTTATTTCACTTTGTTAGCAGAGATTAGAGGTAAATTTGTCAGACCAACGCTGTTCCACTTTTCGTTCTGATAAGAACAGAACATTGTCATCTGGTGCTTCCTTGTTCTCCCAGACTTTTAAAATATTTATTTATTTTTTACTTGTGCAATAGGCTAATTAACTAATTAGTACCATGTTGAGATATATATATATATAGAGAGAGAGAGAGAGTCAGGTTTTCCAGGAAGTCCTCTCTCTCTTTGTTTTTATGTTGCTTCATCTTGGGTGGAGTGATTTCACAGGTCAGAGGCTGATTTCACTGTGCTTACTTATTAACCTGCTTTACTTTCTCTTCCTGTGACAGATGTGAGAGCACTTTTCTTGAACCTTGTCAACTAACAGGATCTCATTTCCAGAGAGGATCTCTCATCTGTTTGTCTTCTGTTTTGTTGCCACACCAGTTTGTGAAAGTTCACTTGTTTATAATTCCTTCTCTTGTTACGGAGGTCAAGTCTCATGCCTTGACTCCAGGGGCTAGTAGAATTCCTTAGGGTTATCACACGCTTTTTAATTACTTAAGAGAGCAAAGTTGCTTTCTTGCATGATCTGAATCTGCTTCTTAAACTCAGCGTGACTCTTTGGGGATGCATCCAGCCTTGCTGATCCAGAGTTGATGTTTAAGACTCTGGTGGAACTTGTTCTTCCCTGAAGATAAGATCAGCTGAACATGAACTATTTGGCTGCTCATATGGCAACAGATGTGAGTCTGGGTGAGGTGACCGCAGTTATTTTGACTAGTTTTGCTAACTGTGGTTCTTGATGACTGCTAGTAAACCTGAGGCTGTGACCTGTAAAATGACTCTATCACTTTCCAGATAAAGTGTGGTTGATGGTGCTGCGGGGCAGAGGGGCATGGAGCAGTGGTTATAAATTCTGTTAGAAGCCTGCTAGTGGAAGCTGAAAGTACAGCAGGACCTACAGCAGCCTTCAAATAAGCTGTCATTTTTGGCCTTTGCCCAAGATGCCACCTCTTGCAGCCAAGTCACTAACCTCTAAAGGGGATAGGAAAAATGGGAGACATTTGTTGTTCTGTTGCTATTTTAAAGAACAAGATCAGCTTTCTTTGGCCTGATCCTGGACAATCTCAAGAGGATGCCTGTTCTCTGCTCTCATTTACTTTTTGGCTTGTCAGCCCAGGTTTCCTGGTCTGTGTGGCCTACCACGGAGCCTGCATGCGTGGTCTTGGTTTTGGACAGAGAATAATGAAGCAGGAGCTCGTAGCTTGGTTTTTCTAGCATGAAATGTGGAGTGGTTCTGAACGAGCCTCTTGACTGAATGCATCCCTTCTGGGTTTCTTTTGGTATGCATTTGTATATTTAATGTGTATGTGTCCAATGAATTATGCCGGGGACCTTTTCTAAGGCAAACAAATAAACTCTTTACTATGTTACATTCGGACAGTTTATTGGTGTCACTTTTAATTTCTCAGCTACCGTTCCTTGGTTTGGACAATTTTTCTTGTTTATTTGTCAAGAACCTGGCCTGTGGATCAGAGCAAGTTTCTGTGTAACACATGAACATATTTGGCTGGTGTGTGGTGGTGCTCGTTAAAAGATGTGTGGGCAGCTAAATTCCTCACAAGTACAGTGTCCTGTGCCTTTGAGTACCTTGAGAGAGATGAATTCATTCCTGCTCTCTCATTGTTGGAGTAGGCAGTAGCAGATGTCCACTTCATTTTTTTCTGTATTTATTTTTTACTACTGTTCTCCTTGTGGCTGAACTGTATCTTGCTGCAGCTATAAATGCATCTGACAAAGTGCCACCTCTGTTTCCCTTTCCATCTCTCTTATATAATTTGCACCCATCAGCGGTGACATTTCATTTATGAAACCAAGTTCCTCTGCTAGATTTCAGTTTTACCTGTTACAATGTAATCCTTGACATTTAAGTAACTCCCAAGCTCTTGTTCTCGTTTCCCCTGCTCCCTTTGTTTGTGTATACAAAAGCCTGTTTTAAAATTCTTGACCATGTTTCCGAATAAATCCAGCCTCTATTTTACTTTTGGGCATTAAAGTACATGGAAAAAAAGTATTTTCAGGAAACAAAATCTTTGTCTTTCAGCATTTAAAGGCCACATAGCAACTGAATTCATACTGTTTAGGAGGAGTCTGTCTAATCCAAGCTCATTTCACAGGACATGTCAGAGCTTCATGGATCCTCAGCCTCTTTCTCTATATTCTTGGTATCACCATGCCTTAGTACCTTTTCTTTTTCTGCACTTGTTTTAGGGAGCTTCTCCAAGAAAGTAAGAGAAACTTGTCCTTCCCCTTGCTTCACTGCTACTTCAGTACTACACTTTTCTCTTGTCTCTTGACACTTTTTGTCTGTGCTCTTTCAAAATCAGGGGGCAGGCCCAGAAGGAATGACCTCTGTGTCCCTCAGCCTTACATTCCCTGCCCTTAGCCTGGTGAAGAAATGTGAATTTTGGCATCCTCATTAACAAGCTGGGCTGAGGAAAAGCAGCAGTCACTGACTGTAGGAACCATTTTGGAAGAGAAACCTATGGGTGCAGATGAAACAAGGCCTTTAAGCATGTAGCAAGGCTGGAAGATGTTTATCTAACGCTTTGCACAACATCTGTTTCTGATCTTTCTTGCAAGTTTGGGCACGTGTACTTGGGGAATTAGGGTACAGAAAACAACAGCATAACATCCAGCACCCCAGCTACTCTATTCTCACTCCCAGTGTGGGTGAATTTGCAATGATTTTCAGCAAGACAGGGAAGAAAGGAACAACAGCTCAAAAGCACAAGAACTTAGGGCAGAGTAGCTGGTGTATCCTAAGTTTTGGATATGTTTTTAATCCTACTTCTCTTTCCCTTTCCAGCCTGTCTGCCTGTAGTATCAATGCCTTTTCATGTAACTTGTTTTGTTTTCTTCTAAAATATGAGATATGTCACTTGTAGGAGAACTGTAGGCATAAATCAGCCATTCTGCCTGTCTCAGGTAGAAAGCTACAGCTTCTAAGTGATGAAGAGTACTGAAAGCCATGATTTTATAGACCTGGGTATGTGAAATTGCACACAAGCAGGAAAACAAGGAAAAGAGTTTGTGAAGAAAGCATTGAGGTAAACTAAGACAGTTGAATGATGATTGTGGTTATTACAGAAGGCCTGAAACCCATAAGATAGATTGGATTTTAGTGCATATACATTCAGTGTATAGGGAAGGATCAGAGAGGTCAGGCTAAGGATATTTTCCATTTGTGAATATTGGCTGTATTCAGGGGGGTCCTTTGCTTTTTAAATTCATTAAAGAAGCTTCCAAGTAGCAAATTTCTGATGTGCAAGAAAGAAAAGTATGTTGCAGCAATGGGCTGTGGACTGATTGGCATTTTGCATGGGCTTGGGGATGGCTATGGCACATACCTGCCATGGGCTGAATGAACACCTGTGTTTCTTCAGCTATTTGGTTTGCCAAACTGGAGTGGCTGTTACAGGAAGGATACTGCTTTCTGCAGTCACACCAATAGCTGACTGATGGCAGGATGAAGCACTAGTATCAAGACTCTCCAGCCTTTGTGCTGTGGCAACTCTTGTGCTCTTTTATTTAAAGGTGCCCAAAGCAGTACTCCCAAGCCAAGGGCTAAGACATACAAGCTAAATGAACACGAGAACGTGGGGTGACAAAGGAATAGGCACAGTTCTGTGAGAACTACATCCTTTGTCATACAGCTGGTGGAACACATTGGTCTCTGCTTCTCTTGAACTCTCTATAGACTAGTGGTAGGATGGAGAATGGGGGGGAAAAGCAAGCACATGAGAGAAGAGACTGCTTACTCCAGGCCTGGATCCTACACCAGGCATTAGAAACCAAGGCTGTGTCTTGTACACCAACTGGGTGTGTGGGATAGGAACATCAGTTGCCTGTATCTGCAGAGCTGTGGCAGCCCAGGGCTGGGGTTTTGCACATTTGGGAAGAATATAAATGTTATACCTGAGTGTTTGTGTAGGCAGATCCTTGTGTCTGAGGTTCCCCCTAGGACACAAGGAAAGGTGTAAGTGCTGCTGAAGGGCAGAACCATACTTGCCCTTTCTTGCATTGTTTGGTGGGTGTTGCTCTTAAGAATTGCAGGGGGCTGGTTTATTATTTCTATGCTCTGGCTTTTCTGAAACGTTGTACTAGAGGAAATAATAAGGAACTTCCAGGTAGCTGGGGTCTAACTTCTGCAGAGAGGACACTTCCACAAAGAAAGATAATTAAAAGAAAAGCTAGCTCCCTGAGAAATTACAGTGTATTTGGTGAAACTGCAAAATCTCAAGGTGTAGGTGCTAGAGAACCTTGGGAAAAGGGCATTTACCTCAAGTGTTTGAAAAGAAAAGCTATTTAAACTTTGAAAAAGCTATTGGTTTTATTGTTGCAATATTTATGATCCTCTCTTTATAGGTCATGCAACCATTTCATTAGTTAATCTCCTACTAGAAATTCTTTGCCTTGGCTGCCAGCCCCCTTGTGCTGAGCGCTAACACTACAGAAAGAGAAAACTGCAAATCTAAATAAAGTGGGATCATTTGTAGCTGTTTGGCTAAGTGCACAACACATGTGCAGAAGGATCGATTGCTCTGATTTAGCATGGCCATTAGGGACATTTTGCTGCCACTGAAAATGGCTCTGTTTAGTGTCCTGAGGTATAACTGCAATAATCATAGACATCAGAAACTGAAAAGGCCACTAGGTCATCTGGTCCATTGCCCAAGTACAATGCAACACAATTCACCAATGTCTCTTTTCCAGGACTTGGAAAATTATTCTCCCCCTTGTTAAGGTTCTCCTTCACAGTGTAATAAATCTCTTAGGAAAGGGAGGAAGTTAAAAAAGAACTTTTTTTTTGAGAGGTACAGGAGGTAGACATTCTGACAGGCGTTGCACTGAAACAATGATCTGTCTCCTGGTTTATCGAAGCGTCTGCCATTGCCCTTTCCCAGTGAGGACACTGTAATATATTCACTGCCTTTGTTCTGTATTTATGACTGCAGTGTTTCAATTAATCAGAAGTTTTCTTGAAAGGAAAGTTGGAGCTGTCTCTACTGGTTTCTCACCAACTTCCAAACCACTTTTATAAAGATGTTAATTCAGCTACAGAGCTAAAGTTGTGGTTTGGCAAATCCAGATTAATTTTCCTGCACCCAGTGGGGTTACGCTGGATTTACACTGGAGTTACTGACAGCACAGTGTGACCAACAGCTTCCTCTTTGCATCCAAGGAGACAGACTCACAAGAACAAAGAGAGAGACAGACAAGCACAGGCGCCAGCTACAGATGCTGTACCCTGCAGCCAGAAGGGTGTTGTTCCAGGCAGGTTCCATCCTGTTTCAAATATTCCAGGTAAGTACTGCTTGGTATAAGTAATTGGGAATTCACCCATGCACTGCAGCATTGTTAACATGAGGACACCCTTGGAAATGCTGTAGGGTCTTTGCATTAATATTGCTGCAAAAGCAATTGCTGCAACAATCTTGGGCTTCCTTGATAAACAGAGCCTCCCTGTCTTCTTGAATGCAGCCCTGGGCTGGGATGTCTTGGAAGAGTAGCTTAGATGTGTATTTAAGAGGAGGTGCTCCAGGGAGACCTAATAGTGGCCTTCCAGTACCTGAAGGGGGCCTACAAGAAGGATGGAGAGGGACTGTGTACAAAGGCCTGGAGTGACAGGATGAGAGGCAATGGCTTCAAACTGGAGAAGAGCAGATTTAGATTGGATGTTAGGAACAGGTTCTTTACTATGAGAGTGGTGGGACACTGGAACAGGTTGCTCAAGGAGGTAGTTGGGGCCCCATGCCTGGAGATATTCAAAGTGAGGCTCAACAGGGCTCTGGGCAACCTGATCTAGTTGAGGATGCCCCTGCTGACTGCAGAGGGGGTTGGACTAGATGAACTTCGGAGGTCCCTTCCAGCCCAGACCATTCTGTGATTCTATGATTTACCTTGCTCTTTGTGCAGTAGCATTACCCCAGTATCTATCATAGCCTGGAGGTTACAATAGCTACCAGGTCTGGTTTAGGTTCTATAAGGTCCTACATGATGATGACCAATCCAGCAGCAGAAATTGCGTGGTCCAAGCAGTGGAAGCAAACAGACTAGAACTGAACTGATGAGGGCTCTGGAGACAGAACATGCTTTCTTTTTAAAAAGTCCTTGAATCCAGAACAGCAATCACAAAAGAAAGCAGATTTTGCTCTCTTTCAGAAAAATAAAGCTCCAATGAACTCTTGACTTTAGTCTAGCAATCCAGGAGTTGCTTTAGGGCAGGAATAGCAGGGAAATCCTGGAATTTTTGCTTGCTTTTTCCCAAGTAAAGGAAAATCTGGTGTTTTGAGAAGGGTTATTTACAAATGATGAAATCCACTGGAATCTCCATTACCTTTCCTTCTTATGCAAAGAGAAAATGGCAGTGAGCCAAATACTGCTGTAGCCTCAGAGCAAATGAGTCTTTCTCCACTGGTGCTTGTGCAGTTTATCAGTGTCTCCTAAGAGATCATCTCCCAGTAACAAGAGGTCTTATAATTGCTCCCAGGAGTCGGCCTAAGGGCTGTGCCAACACAGCCCCACCTCGGACTCCCAGTAGCTGATCCCGTGGCAGCCACAGAAAAGCTGCTGGCAGATTTCCCTGGTGGAGGTGACAGGGAAAGCTATACTCATGAAGCTGGGTGGAGTTTGCTGCCAACTGTTGCAGAAGCAGGGCTGGGACAGCAAGTGAGTCGTGGAGTTTGCAAGTAACTCAGGTTAGAGTAGTAAAGAAAAAAGAGCTTGGCCCACCCAGCTTTGCTGTTCTTTGTTCTTGCAGCTGCCAGAGGCAAAGTCATGGGAACGGCTGCTGACGCCTTCCTCAGGGTTCACCCCACCTTGCGTGGGGTGACCCTGGGACATTCTCCTTCACAGTTCTTCCTCCTGGCATTCATAGACTGTGGCTGCCATCCATCTCCCTTCTGCCTCTCCACACAGCTATCTCTACAGGGTCTTTGCCAGGGACTCCCTGAAGCTGATTAGGGATGATGCAAGGGCAAGAAGATGACTGCAGCTGATGAGAACTCTGTGTGAGGGACAAAATACACTCCTCTGTGTGCAATGCCAGCCCTACATCCAAGAAACCTCCCATATAGCTTCCCACTCCCTGGCATATAACATCTTCCCCACATTTTTTCCCACCATTCTCATTTTGCCTTGCACTGAGATTTTCAGTAATCTCATTTTTTTATACTGATCCCAGTTTTATGCCATCTTTCAGCTGGTTTTCTTCTCCATCTTTCTTACTTACGATGCTCCTTTCCTGAATTCTTGTCACTTTCTGTTCTCAGGTCCTGCCATGACTGACTCTGGCCAATTTGCAAGTGTCAGTAAGTAGGCCAGTTAAACACTCAGAGATGGGGGAGTTGGTGTTGTTTTGAGGGTTGGTTTTGTTTGTGGGCTTTGGGCTTTTTTTAAAAAAAATTTGGGGTTGTATTTTTGTTTGTTTGTTTAATAAAAAGGTAACTCTTATGCTTCCCCATCAAACACCAGATTGGAAACTCTGGGAAGAAAATTAAGCCTGTAAGAGGTAATAATGTAGCTACATCCAAAGTGCAGGAGAGTTTAAACAGTTAAATTGTAGCTTTAAATCCATAATCGAAACTGCCAGCAACTTTTGTGGTTTGTTCCTTTTTTCTCTTTCACCTGGGCTGCCCAAAGGATGCACAATTTTCCACAAACTAGCAAATGAAACTGATTTCCACCCCCTCGATTCTCTGCTGAGCATTCTGGGCACACCACCATACCATTCTCCAGTAGCTCTTCAGTCTATCCCCTGTTCTGCAGGCCCCACTCCTTGTTTCCTACTATGTTTTTCTTGCATGGAATTATTCCTGCTCACTGTCTGTGACCAGCTCACTAGACCAAAGAAGGGCAGCTGCTTTGCCCATGGTGTTGCTTTCAGTTCTGCTGACAAGTGCAGACAGTGCTGTGCTTTTGCACTATGGACAGTCTCTCTTCCACAGACTAAAGAGAAATGGCAGCCGTTCTACTTGCTTTGATCTCATTAATAATAAAGGACAATTGGAGCTCTTTTGAATATGAGGAAAAAAGCTTGAGTTAAAAATTAAACAGCATACCAAATTAATTAGAACCACAGCAAAGCCTTGGAAACCTGCCATCTTAAATTACTATATAGCTACAACTCCCAGAAAACAATAACAATTAAAAAAAAAACATATACGCTTTTGCGGTCCTAATAAGAGTTTAGGATAGAAGGGCAGGTGGGATCTTTGCCCTGCACCAGTATGGATCAGACTTACGTGGTATTATCAGATGTAGGTTTCTTATTCCCTCCCCTCTTGCAACTGCATATCCATAGCTCCTGAAGCATAGGGGAGAAGCTGGCAGGAATGTGCCCAGCACTCTTCTTTCTTCCATACCTGAGTCTTCTGTTGTGACAGGGCTGGGTGACATTGGTCCATAAACAAGCACTGCTACATATAAAACTGGCTAGCTTGGGAAAAATAAAAACTCCAGTATAGATCTGAACCTTGTAAAATGGAAGAAGAAAGTGCTGGTAGCAGTTACCCTACATCTAGCTGTCAAATTCTGTCCTCATGATGAAGGTGGACCTGAGACAATAAAATGCTATAATTGTTTTCATATACCTATACTTTAGTTTTGATTTAGCTAAAGATGACTCAAAACAGTTTTTCACAGGCTGTGGCTGGTATTGAGTATCATAGCTCTGACCAAGCTGGTGGAATGGGGTGTTTAAATAGTAAATGAAAGCTTGTCTGAAGAGTCAAGTGACCTCTAGCCTCAGCATAACTGGTCAGTCCTAACCAATAATTCCTATATGCACACTAGTTCACTTCCAGCACTGAAAGCAAGAAGCAGCCATCTTCCTCTGCCAACAGTGAAAAAAATGGGGGAAACAAAGAAGACTGTTTGGGTAAAATAACACAGAATTATTCAAAACATTTCCCTGTTGCCTTTCTCCCATTAAAAAACTCCACATGTTACCATTTTTTGGTGAAAATGGCAGTATTTAAAATAGCTTCAAATAATGTTAATGAAGCATTGTTTTAATTTTGCCTTCAGGAAAACAAAACAAAATATTATTATAGATTGTTCTCCATTTAAAACCACTGCCATTGTATTAGTAACTTTTTCCCTTTAGCTGTGGGCTGACAACCTTCTCTTTTCCCCTTTCCCTTGCAATGGTGTTCTGTGCGTGGGACAGCACAAGAAATTGAAACGAAGCACTTTGCCCAAGACGTGCACGAATGGCTCGACTCTATTGCAGCTTTCCTGGGTAGGACACATCAAAACAGGTAATGTCAAAATAAGCCTATTACATTGCAAAACAGTTATAAGATGTGGAAGATATCTGACTGGGGCCTAAAGCTCAGTTGCTAAGCACTAACAGTCACTAAAGATATTTTCACAGAATTACCTTGTTGGAAAAGACCTTAAAATCTTAAGATAACCACAACTTAGGGTAGCACAACATACAGATTTGAAATTGCATTTGACATTATCTCCCTAATTTCCTCCTGCTATTTAATTCTAGCATTCATTATTACTTTTTTTTTCCTTAAATTGTTCTTTTGTGTTTGTTCCCTGCTGTTACATGTGACCTAGAAAGGAAAAAAATAATTGGGTTGAAATCTGCTCTTCTCTGTTTTAAATATAAATTCTTTTTTCCTATTCCCATTTTTACAGGCATATGAAGTATGACCTCCTCTCTCTCTTGATCCCTGAAAAGCTGTGTGAAAGATGTAGGGCAATGGTTGAGAAATCTTCTCACCACTCAGCTGAAGGAATAGGAAAGGCAGAATCCTTAGCAGATATCTTTTCTGAAAGCAATTATTAGCATAAATAATTTTAAGTAGGGATAATTGTTGTTTTAAACACTATCAAAATGTTTCCAAATAGTAATGTTTTATTCCTCTAGTACTTTGATGTCAGATGCCTGCTGAAACTTCACTGAAATGTTCTAGGAAATGGATAGATAAAAAAGCAGCTTCCAGATGAAAGAAATAAGCAAGAGAATAACCTAATCAGCCTGTCTTTATATGTAATAAGAGAACATCAATTATTTTATTACATTTTTATGATTAATCTTTTTAACAACAGCAATTTTCTCTAGCGCTGCCTGCATTTGTCACAGATAAAAGTACAGCATTAGATCATATATTAAACACCACATTTCATACCACAACACTTAAACATAATGCACCAAAAAAGAGCATCAGCATACACGCTTCACTGTGGCTGTCCAAAAAGTAACCTCTCTCTTGATGGCAACACAGGGAACTAACCGGTTACTTTCTGTGTCCCCTACATAGCTGCTGTTTAAAGTGTCTGAAGCAGGAAAAAAAGGCAGCTTAGCAAAGACTTTTTCACTATCAGTACTTTTAGTGGCAGCTATCCAGAGTTTCTTCAGGTACACTAGCTTAAAAACCCTAGCAAGCCGATGAAAAATGATGTTATGGCACTGTTAGAAATAATAAACTAAAAAAAACCCTGACACCCAACTTGAAATATCAAAGCTGCTTCCAGTGTTTTGTCCCTTCTCATTCCTGCTTTCAGTTGTCCCAAGCTGGCAGCACTCCTTTTTCATTTAGAGAAGTCTGTTCATGCAACCTTTTGTCCTGTATCCCTGTCAGGTGCAGCATTACTTGTCTCACCACTATCACAAGTAAACAATTTTTGAATAAGAAGAGGCCCACTATTGTCACAACATAAAGAGGTGAGGTCAGAATTGTCAAAGGTTGCAGAACTGATCCCAACACTGAAGTGTGTCTGCCCCTGTGAGGTTTGATACTTTTGCAAGATGGTTTCTAGCAGGGTCCCAGCCTGCTTTGCAGAAGCCAAAGGGAGCACATCCATACTGTGGTGGGTCCATTCCCCTGATCTTCAACGTTCTTTCACATCACTTGTCCACAACAGAGCAAAGATCTTCCCGAAGTCCTTACCCCAGAGAAGCCAAACCTTTCCCAGTACTTGGAAATGCATGCCACTGATAGTGTAACACTGACATCCAGTGGATGAAAGAATGCAATTTCATGAGCCAGCTTGGTCCCCTTTTTTGACAGAAGTGGACAGGAAGGAGGTGTTAAAAAAAAAGGAAGAATTACTTTGTTCACAAGCATTTGGACTTTTTAAAAGCAAGAAATTAGCAGGGAAAAATTTATTACTTTTTTTTTAATTATGGCAAAGACAAGGTCAGCTTCTTGGATATGTGCTTCTCTCCAAGCGTGTGCAATCTACACACACAAGTACAATTATGTATAGTGTGTACTCACAGCATAGTATTGATTTCTGCTTACAGTAAGAAAACTGCATGTAGATATAGACAGCTCCTGCTCAGTAAATAAATGAGGAGCAGAGATGAGGTGCATCCTCAATTTACACCAGCATTTCATTCACACAGTGCCTTTTGCATTCCTTAAAGCACCACTGTAACAACTATGTGTATACCCAGTATAAGGTCTTACTCATATTAATAGGGCTCTTTCCCCTACCAATCAATGTAAAAATCAATTACCATTACTGAACAGGGAAGCCATCAAAAGATTCACTGCTGTTTACTAACTTGGTGTAGCCCAAGTTCAAACACATAGCTGACCCTGCTAGCAGCACAGTTGTTTTGCTGTGCTGGCAGCTGTCCCTCCCGGTGATAACTAAACTATGAAGGGCTCTGTGGCTCTTCCAAGACAGACTATTTTCATCTGAACATCCATAGACTTGTTCACTAGTATGTCAGTTACACTGCATCTTTGTAGTTATCTTTTTGGGACCAAACTGGTATTTTCAGCTGCCCCACTATTCTGTTGATGTTTGTAACAGGATTCTCTGGAAGAGATCAAATGAAACCATCACATTAGCATACAACCTTGGGTGAGGTCAGGAAGTGACAGCCACTAAGGTAAGTCTTCAAAAATAGTGGAAAATAAGAATGATAAATGAGCATAGTTATTTGGTACAAGCAGGGCTACATTTTCTTCTAGTTTATTCTGCACATGCATCCATTAATGCCATGCATTCCCCTACCTGCTTTCTCTGTCAGTTTCAGAGACTTATTTGATCCTCTGGCCATGTTCTTCTGCTCTGCTAATCCTAAACCCTCTAAACCATGCTTTGTCCCATGTGGGTCCTGTATGCAGCTCCAATTTTCTTCCTTCCCTGAGCCCCAGCAACACTGCCCCATGCCTGCTCTCAAAACCCTTCCAGCCCTGGCTGCAGCTCTCCCCTGGCTTTACATTGCCTCCCAGGAAAATGTTCCGAGACAAGCTCCTGCTTCAGTCTCCCACTGCCCCATCCCTGCAGGCCTTTTTCTGCAGCCCACTCCATAAACACTGAAGATAAGCCTTTATTATTAAGGATTACATTTATGAATAATACTATGGTTACTGCAAAACCGTTTTAGACAGGTTTCCCTGATCACTATTCACAGATTTCAATAAAAGTAATTTTCAGCCCAGAAAGCCTTGAAAATGAAGAATCTGTAATGTTCTGGACTGGAGCGTTGCAACTTCCTCAAGCGCGGTTCCAAAGGAAACCATGGCCAACTCTCAAAAGCATCAAGGGCAAAAAAATGCTTTGTCAAAGCCGCCGGCTGAGCTACTCTCAAGCCCTCAGGAACGCTCCATTCGGCTGGGTAATCCGGCCAGCTGGGATCACTGCTGACCCCAAGGCCGCCCTCAGGCCGCCCGGGACCAGCCCCTCCACAGTTAAAGGCAAACCCTAAAGGAACACGAAGGGCAGAAGGAGAATCTTCTTCGAGCCAGCTCACCACGGTTGTTCCGCCACCCGGCAGGGCGACACGGAGCTGCCCCCATAATCCGTTGTGGGCGACCCCTCCCTCTCCCTAACGGACGCCACTGCGCCTTCTGGGGCCCGTCACGTGCGCAACTACCCGACCCACGTGGTGCTGCCCCGTCCATCACGTCACGCGACACGGGACCTCCCTCAGCGCCCATTCCCCGTGCTCCAGGGAGATTGACAGTGAAATCCACCAGTCAAAGGCATGTCCTTGCTCCGCGCGCCCACCCCTCCGCCTACGGATGCTGTGTCATGCGGCGGGTTACATGGGGGCAGTTGCCAGTTGGCTGCGGAGGCGTAGACTCGTTGCTAATGGCCTCTCGAGCTGCGCGGCTGGCACCTTCCTTGTTTCAGGGCGGGCGTGTCCGTGAGGGGAGGGGCGGAACAAGAGGCAAGTGTCGTTGGTATCAGTAAGAAGTGTGGCGTTGTCGGTCTGTGGTGACAGCCACGGCCACAGTCGTTATCGCGTCTGCCTGTCACAAGCGCCCCGCCCTTGGGGCCTGCAAATGAAGTAAGCATAGTGACGTAAGCTCGCCTCCCGCTTCAGCTGAGGACGCGAGCGCCGCCGTGAAGGGACTGCCAAGAAGAGCAGTTCGGTGGGCGGGTGTTCGTGCTGTTACGGTGTAACGGACATAGTCACTCCCGAATGGTGTCTAAAGGTGCAGCCCACAACCCAATCTGTAGCGCGCAAGGGCGGGGCAAATAGGGGCGGGCGAACGGGTGCCCCATTTAAGGGGCAAATCTCGCAGCCGACTGGCAGAAATGAAGACGGGGTGGGAGCAAGTGAGGGTTGCGAAGGGGGTAATGTTAACCGATGACAGTCAGCAACTACAGCCTATCAGTGTGGGGGTAGTGACGCGACAGTCCAATTAAAGGCTCCGAGAGGCGGGTGGTCCGTTGTGATTGACGTGGGCCGTGGCTAATGGGCGGGGAGATCCCCAAGGCTCTTCCCAATGGGTAGCTTGTAGGGGCGGAAAGGGGAGAGGAGCGAGAAGACGAGCAGGCAGAGTGGCCAGTCAGCAAGAGAGCTGGTGGGGCGCCGTCCAATGGGCGGTGCGAGGGGCGGTGCGGGGGCGTGTCTCGGTGTGTTTGGGTTCGTGCTCCTCGGGGGAGGGAGACGGCGGCGAGGAAAGTTTTTTTTTTTTTTTCCCTTTTTTTTTTTTTTTTTGGTTTGTGTTTTGTTGGGGGGGGGGGGGGCGTTTTTCGCAGCTTCTTCGCGCTTGTTTTCTGGGTTTGTGTTTCCCGGGCAGGCGGGCGGACCCGCCCCCGAGAGTGAGAAGAAGGGGTCTTAGCGCACCGCGGCGGCGCCTCAGCGGTAAGTGCGGGACAGGGCCCCCCAACTCCAAACCCGCTCCACCGGGAGGGCTACGTTTCTCCTTCGGGGTCCTTCCCGCCCTGAGGACCCTCGCGCCGCGTGTGAGGGGCCTTTGGCGCCGAGGGCGCTCACCCCCTCCCCCTCCACGAACGGCGGTGCCTCGGGGAGGGGGGGCCGGGCTAGCGGGAGGGGCCCTGAGCGGCGCCTCAAGGGCGCTGCCCCAACGGCGTACGGGGCTCCTGCTGCTCCCCCCTGCGCCTTGGCGAGCGCTTGTCCCGGGGCAGAGGCGAGCTCGCGCCGCCCCCTCCCCGTTGCCGCCTCACGCGCGGCCGTCGCTCGCTGCGGCTGCGCCCCGCCGCTGAGGGTGCTCCCGCCGCCGTCCCCTCTGGTTTTCCCGACAGGGCCCCGGAGGGACGCGCGAATGGGCCGGAGGCCGCTGCCTGGCGCCGTGGTGCGCAGTGCCGTGTCCTCGGCCGGCTGCCGAGCCCGGAGAAGAGCCGCCCGCCTGCGTGCCTGCTAGCCCAGGCCAGTGTACAACGGCGGAAAGACCCCGGGGAGCCTTTTTGAGGCTGGGGAGAAAAGTGGGTTTTTTTTGTGGCGTGGGCACAGTTCTCAGGTTACGTTGATACCACTACAAACCACACTGGATGTGTTGAACATGATGATAGTTAAAATGTGTGTATGTGGGTGGGAGGAGTGACCGTGCTCAGCGGTGTGTCCCAGTCGGAAAAAGTTTCCCGAACGAATTCATTTTGCTTGTGAACAATGTTTGCTTCTGGAGACACTTCACTAGCTGTAGATAACGCTGCTTGTAGCATAGTATCTCGCAAGCCTAAATCTGCATTATGAAAAATGCATGTAGGAAGATCTGCTAGAGCGTAGAGCTGAAGCTTGTTGAATAAAGCCGAGTTCCAACAAAGTTTTCGTAGCTAGAGTAGACACGCTAACTGCTGTAAACGGTACTTCATTTTTCCATGTTTAACATGTCACTAACCTTAAGTGTATGGTAAGCTGTCTCCATAAAACGGACTTTTTTTTTTTCCAATGAATAATTAACTTCACAAATCGTGGCTTACTAGGATTCAGTGTTGCATTTCATTCTCTACAGAATCTGAATCCTTCTGAGAAATAGTAGTTAGGTCTTTAGGGTTCGTATAGCTCTGTATTTGAAAGATCTGTTTTACTTCATATTTCCCAACAGCAGTGCAAGGCAGACGAATTGGATTTTAGTTTCTGCTACAAGTGTTGTAGACATGGCAGCTTAAATTCACAGGGTCGTTAAATACCTGCACAAATTCAAGCAGCTTTGTAGTTTGTCTACGCTGGAGTTGCTCAACAGTTCCTTCCTCTCCTATGGTGACTCTCTCTAATAATACAGATTCTTTGGAACATAACGTGCTGTTGAGAAGTTGGGTGAATGCTCTCATGTGCTGCACTACCTGAGGTGCTAAATTTAAAGATAAGGTCAAGTTTTTCTACGTGACCCGTGGTTAGTGTAGGTACTGCCATGTAGATGTACCTCAGGGAGTGATTTGTAAGAGTGACTTTTCACCTGTGTTCAACTAAGTTGCAGGTGAAATTCTGCAGTGAAGAAATCACCCTGCAAAGCATTGAGACTGGGGAAGGGGGAATGGAGGCCAGAACAGTAGTAAGTGTGTGTTGCCTTTTCTGCTCTGAAGATGTGGGGGCATCAAGGTGCAGGTACATCTTTGTAGAAACTAGGTGAGGTTATCATTAATTTTAGCTTGCATCTCGATTAGCTGTATTGCATATAAGTGTTTTGCGAATGTACGGTTTTATGCAAAACTGTGCGTATGTATAGGAGCAATTCAGATTCAATGCTAATGGGTAAATTTTTAATGATTTTGTGAACTTGTTCTTGGTTTCTTTTCATAATGTTGCTATAGGGATGCTTAGTAAAAGTGAATCGCTTCAATCCTGTAATGTGGAAGGAGTGAGAAAAAATTAATTATAAAACTGTCAGTGTGTCTTGATTAGGCAGCTTTATGAATCGGTGTGTTACTGCATTTTCTGTATAGCTACAAATTTAGCTGGAAATCGAAGCTATCATTTAAATAATAAGCTCAAATGTTTGGAAAAAATATAGATCTTGAAACTGCGAATCAAAAAGTCTTCATCTACCAGAGTGCTTGTGACTCAGTGGTCCAATAAAACATTTTGGTAGAATTGTGTGTCATAGCTTTGCTTGGTCATGAGTGTTTGGTATTAAAATGGTGTTGGAGGATGACTTTGAAGAGGAGTGAGCTTCAGAAGAGAATTTTGCATGGTTGTACTTTAGACCTGCTTTCTGTTGTAGGGAGTAGGAAAGAAATTTGTTTTGCAAAAGCAATGGATAATAAACTTCATATATAGAGATAGCTGCAGGTAGAACAGTGGCATGAGGAGCTGCATCCAGAATGATGGAAAGTATTAGAGGACTGCTGTCAAAGAAGTAATTTTGAAAATATGCTCAAATGAGGTTTGTTTTCTTGGGATTTTGACCAACACTGTTGTGTTCTCTTTTTTTTAGTTTTTCCTCCAGTAAAGCTTGTGTATTTCTGCAGAATAGATTGGATTTATGTTTAAGCAGTATGAAGTGGATATCCCAGAATAAGGCTAAGTAACTTAGCTATTGACTTGAGCAAGTTTATTAATGGTCTATGTAATGGTTCAGTTACTTTATTCTCCATTTTCTGCAGAATGCATGGATGCAGAGTCTTCTGTCCTAGTCACTTATTGCTGTTGTGTTTATTTGCTCAGAATGTCTTTTTATACATAGATATTGTCTGGTTTGTGTAATAATGGTAATAATACCTATTAACAGTAATTTTCCAGCTTCTTTGCAATGGCGTTACTTAGTAATTGCTCTCTACTGCTGCTATTAGATTCACAAATTCTGTCTATACTGAAGATTTACAAATTCTGCAATACTTCTACCTACAATATACCTCACAGCTTACAGCTATTAAATTGTTTTTACAGGCTTTTATTCATCACACAGTCTTTTTCTGTGTATAATTTCTGGATCAGTAAATGTGTCATTGTGAAGAACTGGCATTGCTTGTCTTCATGTCATCAAGCATATTCAGCACAAAGTGGGAAGAAGTATCTGATACTAGCAAATACTATATACCAGTGGTTTTCTTTTGAAAGTTTTCTGTTACCTTAGTGATTAGAAAAGTGTGCTTACTGGAATTATCTCTGAAATCGCTTTTAAAGATTTATTTGTTGCAATTTCAGAAATTTTACTTGTGAAGTATTAGGGACGTTGTTTAGTGGTGAATTTGGCAGTGTTAGGTTTATGGTTGGACTTAATAATCTTCAGGGTCTTTTCCAACCTAAATAATACTGTGATTTCTGTGACTGTCTTGGGGAAAGAATAGCAAGAAGATGTCAGGCTTTAGTTCCAATAGTGAGAACATAGCACAGAGTTGTTAAGCAAACAGTAACATCTATTTCTAGTTGTTTGACTAGATATGGTAGACTAAGACATGGATTCTTGCTGATAGTATCTGTTAAGCTAAGGAAGACTGTCTCCCTTTTCAGATAAAATATGTATGCTGAGTTCATTTGTTCTTTCAGCAATGTGTGGAATAGAAGTGGTGAATTAGTTTTAATTTTTTGGGAACCCAAACTAAACTTTCTACTACTATCTGCTAATAAAAATAGGAGCACTTTTTGATACTTAAGCCAGCTGTCACTGTCAGACAAGTTGGTATTTTTGCTTGTGAGGTGACTAGGGTAATACTAGTCAGGATATTCTGTTGGCTCTTCCATGTCGCTTGCAGCAAATAGTGAAACTCTAAGGCTTCCTTACATTTCTCTGCTTTACTGTTCATACCTTCTTTGCGTTGCACTTTTAAATTTTCTACAATCGTGCTGTGCTGCAAAGAGTTTATGTATTTTTATTATTTTTCCACAGTAGGCAGTGAGTAATTTTTTTCCCTTTGCTGCCTTATAATGGTAAGAGTGAGCGGGTGGCTTTGCACTTAGTATGGTTTGCCTCATGTTGGAGGGGGAATGTTCTGAGGTTTTTAAGTTTTCATCAGTGTCAGGGTTGTGGTTGGAGTTTGGATGTTCCCTGTGTTTACCATGTTGTGAGCTATGGAGATGACCTTTTCCAGTTTCAGCTAGTCAGTACGGATTGCATTTCTGAGCCTCCCCAGCTTTAGTAGTTCTGAAATCAGATATCTTGCCTGTATTTCCTGATTTAATGTCTGTGGATTAGAAAAAAAAATAGTTTCACTGTGAAAAATCTGGGAAGAAAATTGATGTTCTATCTGAGACATCTACTGTTTAAAAAATGTAAAATATCTGTTTAAAAGGATAAAAGGGATCTGAAATTAGCTCTTCCCCAGATTAGCTTTTAGGTCTGTGAAGAAACATACTGCTTGTCAGGAGAACTGGGAGGTACTGTAAGGCAGCAGTCATGATGCACACTATGGAACATTGGTCAGAATAAATGTGTGATTAACTGGTAGTCAATGTATTTTGACCCTGTGGGGCAGAAGATTGAAGGATGAAAAGCTAATTAGCGGATGAAAGGATAAGAAGCAAAGTTGCAAAACCTGGAGTTGATAATTTTAGATAGCCTGACAGAGGATTAGGCAAAAGGTGATACAACAATATCGCGTTACTTGTGTATGGGGAAGCCCTCTGAGCCATCTAAACGAGTAGTGAGATAAGTCATTAATGTTTTTACTTGCATTTAATGTTTTGTAATTTCGTTGCAGCTCTTGACAGTGTTATGAAAAGTACTACAGTGAAAAACAACCCAACAAAGGGTTTTTCAGTAGTGTTGGTGTTTTTTTTTTTATGGTAATGAGATCTCTTCTGTATTAGGATAAAATTTATTCCTACTCCAGACTTTTTTTTTTTTTTCCTTGCAACAAATGGGTTGTGCCTTGCATTTCTCTGTGTTCTTCCTGTGGCAAAAGTAGACTTTGTGGGAAAGTTTCACAAGTCAAATTGAAAGTATGGTTTTTACAGTAAGAAGCTAAATGTTTGAAAATGTATGCTGGTATTCCTGTTTTAAGACTAGTCTAGTAAGTCTGCACATGATCAGAATTGAGAAATTTCTGGGCTGTTTTCAAGCAGTTGTTGCTAACTTTCCTGGCCCTGTGACCTCTGCAAGATTGTATGGCTGTATGACAGACATGGTAAGAAAGAGGGCCACCTCTAGGAGACAAAAGTGATTCTCCAGGGACTTGCTGATCTGCTGTGAACTAAACATGTTTTGGTCCTAGGACGATTCACTGGTGTTAATAAGAATAGGCCCTCTTGTCCTGCTGCTGCTTACAGCCAGGAGATAGAAGTTACCCAGCAACCCTATGTCAGCTTGGTTGTGTTACAAACTTGGATGTCTTAAGAGCTGTGTGTGGCTGAAGAGACACAGGTTGTCCAGCTCTTCACTTGTACATTTGAAAACCATTTGCTTCTCTCCTGGGACATATTTTGGATCATTTGAAATAATCTGGAGACAGTTGAACTACTGTAGAGGTCACTTTATTTTCTCACTGCAGCCAACAGTAGAATATGATTTTTATACAACTGTACCATAACTGTATGGTTTGAAAGCTTTTCCAGAAGTTAGATCTAATAGAATGTGAAATCACCTATGTGTTCATTTTCTTAACTCACACTGTCAAACAGTATTTCGGATGTCTGGGGTTTCTGTTGTGTGCACCCTGTAACATAAATTGTAAGTTAATGCTGTCAGTGGGTGCAGCTAGCTGGAACAATGTCTTTAGTACAAACCTGGAGAAAGTATTAGTATAAATTTTTGATTTAAAAATTTTGCTCTGGGAGGAAGGGAATGTGTTCCTCACCCCATCTTGTTACAGGAGCCAAAATATACCTCAGTTGAAAATGAATTGTCATCTAGCCTTGACCAAGGCAGATGAAAAGTCACTTTAAGAAAGAAGACCATAATACATGTTGCATTGAAATAGTTGCTTTACAGCATCTACAGTCAACGACTGTAATGATTTTTAGTATCTTTCTTCATGACCTTCTCTAGGATTTTTATGCCTTGATATATTTTTTTCCAGATCTGTTTGTGTGATTATAACAATATTCTTACATTGCTGTAAATACAGCAATTTTACCTGTTGGGAATGTGCTTATTCCAAAATTTTTGTTTGCGGTTTTGTTTTGCATTGTCATGTTCAACTTAAACTGCTTCTAAGTAAGAAGCTAAAAAAAGATTGGCAAAAATTTGTGTCCACACAGGAAGTTTTACTAGTACAACCATTGTAATTTAAATTAAGATCCTTCCATATGTATTTGAGTTCTGAGAAGAATTTTGTTTCACACTGGCTTTCTAGCTGATTTATCAAATGGCGAAGATTTTGCCTTGTCAGATTTTAATTGCATTATACCAGATGTGTGTTCTTTCAGCAGTCTTTCTGTTTGTTTGGGTTTTGTTGAAGAGAAGAAGAATGAAAAAGAATCAAACCACAGTTCTTATTTGGGTTTGTTCATCAAGATACAGAATTTTACTTGAAAGAGGGTAAAGCCTTTTTTACAGCACAGTCTTTTTCACTCACTTTTTAAATTACGTAGTTACAGTAAATTAGCTGTCTAGAACTTTCTTTGCCTTTTTAATTTTTAAAGTACACAGAGATGTAACCAAAACTGACCAATAGTCTTCTCTTCTGCTGGAAGTGAACTCCTGGTTCTTTCTACTAAAGACCAACTTTCTTTTCTTTGTCCTTGGCAATTCATGTATTGCAGAAAATGGATGCCAATTGAGAAAGACTTCTTGTTGATTGAAAAGTAAGGTAGCTTGGGAGAAATGTCATCAGGGCAGGGAGGGAAGAAGGTATAAGTCCCATTTTATCAAATTATTTTAATATTGACTAATAAACAGTGGGAAGCACTCCAGACAGCATAACATGGTGGCCTCAGGGCAAGAATATAGTGACGTAATTGGTCTGTTCTGTCTCCAGCTAATCCTGCCCTTATCCAGTGCTAGATAATATTACTTTCACCAGTTTAGGTAAATAGATAAATGGGTACTGCCTTGTGTATGGATACTGTATATCAATTTAACTTGCCTTTGCTTCAGAAGGGTATGTAAATAAACTAAAACTAACCTTAGTTTTGCAAAATTTTAGCTTAAAACAAGCAAACAACCACCAACCTGAGGATTTTTATTACTACAGTTTCCAATTGAGTAAAGGATGAACAGGACCTAACACACAGAAGTGAAAAACATTCAAACCAGAATGAAATGTAAAGAGATTTTAAATGTGATAGGAGAGCTTGACTGAAAATTAGTTGTCATGTATCTCAAGCAGGTAGCTTAAAAACAGACTTGCATGTTTTTGGTGGAAATAATAAATATTTATTATGTTGCCATTTTTGGATGAAATTAGACGTGAATGTGGAAGAATTACTCTGTGCCAAAACTAAAAGACTGAAAATGTAGGCCCCTGACCTCATGTATAATTGAGCAGGTTCAAAACTCTTCTTGAAAGTAGTTTCACATTCAGTAGTTCTAACTGAACAAGTTTTCAGACATCGCAGTGTTGAAGACTAGGATTGTATTGCTAAGAACTTAAAAAAAAATGTTTAGCAATTAAAAGAGAGTGTATTGCCTAATTTCTTTGAAGAAGACTGAAAAAAAAAAGTTGAATATAAAGCAGGTTTTTGAAAATTAGCTTCTTATTCCTTAGGTGCCTAAATAGCTGAAAAGTACAATTCAGATTGATGTCAAGCTATAAATATTGATGAAGCTGAATTTGGCAGCTGGTTGTGTTGGAAGTTGTTGTTTGCAATTCTAGTTTAGAATTATTTGCTTAACAACTCAGTATTTGTTTTCTTTTTCAATGATAGTGTTAAGATCTTGGACTTCTGTGTATATAATCATGTCAGTTGGAAGTCAAAATGTCTTTGTATAGAAGAAACTCAGTTATTATTAGAGATGTGATAAATACGGAGCTTGCATGAAAATTTTGGGATGAATAGCAGGATGAAATACAAAATAGAAGAAAATTGTGATTTAAGCTTCATTCTGTATCACCTTGTCCCAGGCCCTCCTGGCTCTGCCTTGGTTTAGTTTGGCTATAAACATCTACCCAAAGCTGTGTTTCAGGGCGATCTAGAGCTACTCTGTGCCGGGGGATGTGGCATGACTTGCTGTAGGAGGCAGCTGCACTATTGCTGCATTGATGAGAATTTCCTAACTGCAGCTCTTACAGTGAAAGACAACAAAACAGGATAGCTTAACAGAGGGAACTTTGATACTCTTCTAATTCTAATACTGGAAGATGGTAAGAAATAGTTTGAAAGCTGCAGTATCTTCCAGTCTTGTGGTGCATTTGAATGATTTTTTTAGTAGCGGTGTCTTTAACTCTTGTAATTGCTGAAATTGTTATTTAAATGTCAGTGGATGAGCCACCCCTCCCTCTTTCCCATGGATGTGCTAACTACTTTATCAGTTGTAATTTAGTTACTGCTGGTCTTGATATAGGACTTGAGTACTGCTACTTGCAGCTCAAAGGAAGCCTTCGATCCTGAATTGTCTTTCATGGTATGAACAATCTGTTGGGATGATTCTTTTGGGATTATCAGCTCTAAAGGAGTTATTTATAGCTTTCAGGTTTCAAGTTGAGCTGTTGAGAAGTAGACTTCTCTCTCAGCGTTTTGCTTGAGGTGAAGAAAAATGTTTAGAGTTCCTGGTCTAGTGTAATGTCATCTTTCTCTTTATCTCTCCTTCAGAATACAGAGGACTTGCGTTTCCTAGAGACTTTCTGTCATTTTGCAAGTGTCCTGAAGTAACAGACTTGCTACCATTTTACTGTTTTTGCTCCAGCAGTGCTGAATCACAGGAATGCTGGTATAGAGAGATTGCTGGCACTTTGAGTGTGTTGACTGCATTCCCATTATTGCCAAGAGGGCACCACTGAATTAATTGCTAGTTGTAGTGCTCATGGTAATGGTTGCTTGTGTGCCATTAGGATTCCAAGCATTGCTACCATTATCAAGCAGAAATAGTATCATCCGTGTGAAATATCCCTTCTTTTGTGCCTGAAAAGCATTCATTTGCAAGACACAAGAGAACAGAAGATGAACAATTTAAAGCAATGAGGATTTTTGTAGTGATAGTTTGTTTCCAACTTTAGTGAAAAAGGTCTTTCCTTATGTTGGTTGGGTGAAACTGAACCAGGGAAAAATAGACAGTATTCTCTCCATCACCTTTTAACTCTTAGATGTTCCAGTCTTCACCAGAACCCTTACTATGTTGCTGACTGTCAAGAAGACACTTGATCAGTACTCTAAAGAGTACTCCCAGCAACCTTAATTTCGGTAGTTTTCGTAAACATTATATGTTGAATAACTTGGAGAGAGAAAGTAGAAATAGTTTTGAGAATGTTTATTATGCATGCCTGTGTATATACTCATGTATTTACACGTATGCTTCAGCCATGCTGAAAGGTAGAGTGGGTCACAGCATAAAGGACTTCGGGTAACAACCAGTAGACAGCCTGGACCAGATTATAGTTGGGATGTATGTAACCTTAATTGCAGTTGGGAAGTGATATGTAGTGTGTATGATAGACAGCAAAGGCAAAGTAGAGACAAATACCATTTGTGTTCTCTGTGACCTTTAATTCTTTCAGCAAAATCAGTATGAGCAGGAAAGAAATGAATGTTTGTGCTGTTTTGTGCAGTAGAGAGGGGCAAAAAAGGTGTAAGCAAAACATTTTTTAAAATGCACTTTTCTATTTATTTTTCCTCTAGTGGGAGGAGGAAGCACCTTAAATGGTGCTACATTTATGTAAATGTTTTGGAACACTGGAAAGGTGGCAGTGCAATGTTCTGTGTTCAGCTTATGTTTGAAGGCTGTCTTCAGATTAGAAAGTGACTTAAGACCATTTTTGTGCAGTCCAGGGCTACCTTTTCTAGTCAAGTGATCAAGCAAATAAAACTCTTGCTTTTTAAAAAGATTATAGAGATAGGAGTTAAGAAATACTACTGGTTTGCTCAGAAATAAAGCCCCATAAATGTGATTTGAAAATTAATATTTTGCACTTTGTTCTTGTGTCCTCCTTGGTGTTGAGTCAAAAAGAGGAACATTCTTTATGAAAAAAAAAACCCCACCCCAAATTCACTAATGCTTCAGTTTTTTTTGAGCAGATCGTGTTGTATTTAGCCCATTTAGCAAAAAAAACCAACACTGACGTCTTCAGGAGTGGTTTATTTTGTGAAAGTGTTTTGCTAAATTTGTATTTGGGCTGTTGATGTGAAAATCCTTAAGTACTATGAACTTGTTTTGTCATTAACCTCTATGTACAAAACTGTATAGTCCTCCTGTTCTCATGTTCCCTTAGACCACTGCAGACTAATGTACATGATATCTATTCCAAGTTACGGTTATCTTGTCATTGGAAGTGGCTGTGTCTTATCTACACTAACAGCTGAACTACTTGCCGTGTGCAGCAAAAAACCATCAGTGCAGGGAAGTTAATATTGAACAAAGTTGTGCAGCCAACAATGAATTAAACATAATGGACATTTTATCCTGTGTCATATTTTGCTGTAGAATACCATAGTGATTTTTGTGGTGTACTCAGCTGCTGAATGCTGTTCTATGGATTTGAAGGTTTTTTGTTTTGTTTTGTTTTGTTTTTTTATAAGCAGCTGAGGATTTCTGTTGTCTCCCATTTCACCCAGCTGCTTTGTTTAGAGTCATATCTTTAGTTCATTTTCCCTTGTAGTACTAATCTTTCCTGGATTTCCTTCCACCTAAATAATGCAAAGAGAGGGTTCTAAACAATATGAAAGGAAGTGGTTATAAAGCCTCTCGAGCTTCAGTAGCATTTCTTTTTCTGTCTCTCTCTCTCTCTCTCTCTCATACTGAATTGTTTCTAATTGAGTACAAGTAACATTTCCCTCTTCAAAGTTGAAAAGTGGATTGGCAAAGAACTTCCACAGTGAGACTGGATTGTCCTGGATAATTTTTATAGTAGAATCATTACTGTTACAGTGCCAGTGTCCATGAAATATTTCTGTATTGTTCTGAAGTTGTGAATGACTTTAAGCCAACTTCCCAATATCCTAATTGGGTATGTTTTTGTGTAGTTAGATCAGCAGCTGACTTTTGTGAGATGATGGGTTTTGGACAGCTTGAGGCCTTTTGAGCAGAGTATGTTCTCAGTTGCTTTATCAGAATTGTTCTATAACATGTCAGAACTATGACTGGTGCATCTTGGGAAGCATTAAATGACGTGTGACCAGCAGGACAAGGGAGGTGATTTCTACCCTTCTACTCTACAGTCATGAGACCCTACCTGGGCTACTGCATCCAGTTCTGAAGACCCCAGTGTAAGAGGAATGTGGAGCTGCTGGAGAAGGTCCAGAGAAGTGCCACAAAGATGATCAGAGGGCTGGAGAACCCCCGCTATGACGACAGGCTGTGAGAGTTGGGGCGGTTCACCTTGAAGAAAAGAAGGCTCTGAGGGAGACCCTAGAGTAGCCTTCCAGTACCTGAAAGGGGGCCTACAAGAAAGCCCAGGAGGGACTTATTACAAGGGCTTGTAGTGATAGGATGAGAGTTGAATGGCTTTAAGCTTGATGAGGGTACATTTAGACTAGATATTAGGAAGAAACTCTTTATAGTGATGGTGGTGAGCACTGGAACAGGGAGATTACAGATGCCCCCTCCTTGGAGGTGTTGAAGGCCAAATTGGATGAGGCCTTGAGCAACCTGGTCTAGTGGAAGGCATCTCTGCCTTTGGCAGAGGGGTTGTAACTAGATGATCTTCAAGGTCTCTTCCAACCTAAACCATTCTATGAATGTGTGAACTAAATTTTAAATTAAAACTTGATGCTGTCAAACATTTACCCACTTAGCAAAGGGAAAGTTAAACCACAGTGACAGTGAAGACCCCTTTTGTCTCTAAATGTACTATTTCTAGTCAGAAATTGTTTGAGTGGAAATCATGCCCAGAAAGCTCTTAGTTAATGCTAACAGCTCAGGAAAGGAACTCTCAGTTTATGGCAGTTAGTCCAATGACAGAAACAGTTTGTCACTAAATAATGCTGTACATTAAGCATGAACAGCAGCTAACAAGATAATGTGGGCAATTAGAAACGTGCCACCTGTTGGTTACCTTCGCAACAAACCTTTCTTTTAGGGTGTCCGTTGGAACAATTTAGGTTTTTGTGCTGTTAACTTGGCTATAGTGGTAAACCAATAGTTCTGGACCTCTTTTTCTTTCCCGGAAGTTGGTTGTACTTTGCAAAACCAAAATTGAAGTATTTGATTCTAGCTGTGGTTAAGACGGGTGGTGGATTCTGAATGATTTGAAATGGGCTTGAATGTTAGCCAGTTAAGTGCTGCTGCTGTGTTACTCTTGCAAAACAGGAGTTATTGTAGGAGCAGACTTGAATGCGTTCTCTTGGTTCTTGTACAAGAAACCAGTTTCACTCCAAGTGTTTCCTTAGTTGTGAACAGAAATTACATTTTCAGAGTTTCCTACTATTCTGTCATACCTAATAATTAGTAGGAAATTGTCACACATAGTACCAGTGTTTACTGTTTCTCCAGATCTGCATGGAAAGTTGAGGGGTTGAATTTGAAGAAAGTGTTTTCCTGATGGCAACCTATTCCTTTCAGTACTGTGCAGCTGGAGTATTTTGGTGTTCCTGCAGAGGCAGTTTGTGAAGTGACCAGAGAAGGAAGTATTTCATATGATTGAAGAACTTGGTGTGCAAATGTGAGATGATGAAAAATACTTGAGGATAAAGCTAATCTGGAAGTCCTGACTCTGTACAGGATATTCTACTGCTTCATAGATTCCCTAACCTAGCTAAGCATATTGCAGCATGGGAACTAGAAACAAATGCAGAGTACTTGGAGGGTTACACTGTACATATAGTTCTAATCTATCAGAGCAGGGCTCAATGTATGTAAGACAGGAGTGTGTAGGTATAATGAGTTACTTGTACTGCTGAAAGATAATAGAGACTGAGTCTGATCTTTCAGTATGCCTGGGTGCCTGAACTAATAACTCAGTATTGTAGTTAGCTATTTAATACTTGGTTAGGAAGTGCCTTCGAGGGAAAGGGGAGGCGTCCACACTCTTTGCTCTGTCAGAGGAATCATGCATAAATGTGGATGAGTTGTTTGATTTTATCCTTTTCCTGTCTTCTGGCTACCTAATTGAACTGTATCTGCTTGCCTGACTAAAGATTTTCCTACACACTCCAGGTAAGTGGGTTGAAGCATGCTAAAGTCCTGGCTTCTGGCAGAAGTAGATAATTTCTCTGAGGGCTTGAATTTGGACATGTGTGTACAATATTCAAATTTTATTCTGACTCTGGTGGACACAGTCGTTCTCCTTGCTGTAACATCTTTGCAGAGCTTCTTGGCTACATGTCACCTTCTGTCTTTAACCCAAACTGTTTTCACTGGATTCTACCTTCTTGTGTCACTTTGACTTTGCTAATTAACATTGTTAATGCTCTAGAAACATAGACCTAAATTTGTCAGAGTAATGGGAGGTGGTTGATCAGTCTTGTCGTGTCACATCTATTACAAGTTAGATGCTGATGAAAGGCTTTCTTTTCAGTCAGGGGTAGGAATTTATACACCATGTATAAGGTTCTATAATGAGGTAGGACAGATTATTGACATAATTAATACCAGTTCTCTCTTTTCTAGTCTATAAGCAGATGGTGTATTGGCTAGAACTTTGAATGCTTTTTCTAGATAGCCATACTACAGTGTATTTCAGTATCCAGCCTGCAAGAACCCCATTCTGAGAAAAGCTGTTATTTGGCCATCCTATGCAATATTTCCTGTTCTTGAGCTTCAGATCCTACACTGTCAAAAATTGCAGCCTCTTTTTGACTGGTGCTCTCATTGGATAGTGGTACATGTCAGAACTCTCTGGTGAAACTGAAAAGTCAACAACAACCTTTGACTCTACCTATAAAGTCTTGGGTGATTGACTGCATAGGTTAAAAATAGTGTATTAAATGATGTGACTGGATATTTCTGAGGTGGTTTTGGGAGATGGGTGATAGTTTAATATTCAGTCAAGAAATCAATTTGTATTTTTTTAAATAGTTTTGGAAGTTAACAGGGAAAACGGAAAACTTAGAGGCAACAGTGGGTTACTCTTCTGTATGCATTTTCAATATACTTCAGTAGAAGGAGTATTTCCTTAATCTTCCACTGTGTAGTTAAGCCAGGTGAATGTAACTTGCTTTATTTCATTTGTTAACATGAAAGCAGTGCTTATTTTTTCAACAGAGGAAATGTTACAAAGTGGCACATGTTAGCTTCTTAGTAATTGTGGAGTATGTGTTCTCTTATTGTGAAAATAATCAAGAGTTTGGGTTTTATTAGACTTCTGTCTCCAGAGCCTTGGCTTCTAACAGTGACTTAAAATGCTTCGCTTGGTAAAATCATTCTTAGTTTAGGTGTGGGCTCTGAGTTTGCTGAGACTTTTTGGGACATCAGGCTATTAAGGTGATGTACTTAGTGTACTTGGAAAATTAGTTCAGAGTGACTGAGAGACTGTGTCATACATCTCCTTTGCTAGCGCTTTGAAAAATGAATGTTTCAGTTTTGTGCCTATAAGTAGTATATAAGCAGTTAAAGCTGTTGAGAAAAAGGTAAGATGATGGGAAGAAAAAAACCCCAAAAGACAGAAGTGCAGCTCACTGCCAAACAGAACATTTCCAGCACATGTGAAATATACCATGCTAAGTTTAAATGATGGCATTTTTTTAGAAGGTATTGCTGTTTATACCTTTGAGGAAATGTTAGCCCTTTTATTCAAGTGGTTTTAGTGTCAAAGTTTGCGGCAAGTCATAGTGACGGTAAATCCTTGAAAGGGGAGCTTCCTGTTCAATATCAGTTTGGCATTTCCTTTGGGCAGCACTAGGCAAGGTACATTCTTAGACTTCGCTATCAGGCTTGTATTTGTAGTATTTAGTGATGATTTAGAGTAAATTAATCAACCAGCAGACTAAATACTGTAGATATAGGTCAAAAATAATTCTTGAATGGTTTGATGAATCACAGTATGAAGATTCTTGTTTATCAAACCTGATTGTTGGTCTAAGTTGTGTGGTGATGGAGTAGTAAGTATGCATAAGCAATGAGTGGTATTACGTTTTTAACATTTTCTGTGAGGTTGCTAAAGATGTATTTACAGCAGTGGTACAACTTTATTCTGTAAAAGTGTAAATTTGTTAAAACTTGAGCCTAAGGTTCTGCAAGGAAATTATTTTTGCAATATGTAAATTTCTTGCCTTCAAAGAGTTATTTCCTAGGCTGGGGTGGCAGCTGAACTGGAAGAGTAGTGAGGAGAAAGGTACTTCTCTCCTTACCTCTAACCCTAACTGTAGTTCTTTTCCCCTATATCCCAATTACTTCATAAACTGGGCGGGAGGGAGAAGGGACTCTATTGCTGCATTTGTACTCAAAATACTTATTTATTCTACATGTTTTTATTAAGATGAATACGGCTTTTTCAAGTGGTTTGGTAGTAAGGGTTGGTGAGCTTTAAAAACACTGACTTTTGTTTTCATGTGTTTTCTTTCAGTAATGGCCACTGTTGACTGACTTGTAAAATTTTATTTATGTGTTTATCCTTCCAGGGTTTTGTTTTTGCACTGAATGTAGCCAGGACGGATCCTTGTGGGCTTTGGCAGCCCTTGGAAACTGTCAAAGGTAAAATTCAACCAAAGTTCAATATTGCGTTCGTGAAAGTTGGAGGTGAGAAGAACATCACCCAATACTAGTTCTTAACAAGCTATAGGATATACTGCTGATCTTATATACTTTCTAATATGTTATTTCCTGTGGGTTTGGGTGTGAAGTTTTTGCTGTAACTGTCTGATGCAATTTAGTTTTGTTAGCCCAAGTTGCTGGATATGATGGTTTTCTTTGAAAATTAATTTTTTTATAATGAGATTTTAAAGTCACTAGAGCCAGTGATTAGTTCCTGTAAGCAATGAAGTTACATTCAACTTCTGTTCTTCTGGATGCACTTGGTTTCATTCTCATTACCTCTCAACTTGCATTTAAAGTCATAAAAAATAATGATGTTATTTTTCCATATACTAAATTTTGTGTTGCTTTTGTACACTTGTAAACTTGACGGAATGTAAAGCTGTAGCAATAGGATATAATATGGCTAGGCTATCTCTTAAAGATTACCAATTTTTTTTCCACGTACCTAGAGACTAATGATCACAATCATGTATCACTACAATTGTGTCAAGTAAGCAGTCTCATTTAAGACACAGTTCAGAGCACTATTGTCTTGTTCTAGCTGATTTTTTTTCAAGTATGCTGTGTGTAGAAGATTACCATCTTTGAGGAGTGCTTTTATGCCTGTTTTGGTCTGTGCTCTTGTGAGAATTTGCTATTTACACATGCTGACATGAAGCAGTCACTTTGTTGGCTGAGAAGTCATCCTCAGTTGTAAATGACTGCTTCAAAAGTCTGCCACATAGGTAATTTCCCATGGATTCAGGAATCCCTGAATGCCTAGTTGTGTCAGTAAATAAAGTTGAAATGGACCATGGGAGTCAAAGATTCATGTATGCAGAAAGAACATAAAAATGATAGTATTGGGTTGGGGTTCTAGTTTGTTGGTTGATATTTTCTTTCCTGAAAGAAGACAGAGTTACGCAGTGGGGCAAAATAGAAGGGTAAGCTCAGCAAAGCTTGCTTTTGCAACACCTCTTGCACTCTATGGCTTAGGGTCTATGTACATCAGATGCAAGGCTTTTCTTTGGTGAAATTTCTTTTTCTCTTGTGAATTTGTCCAGTAAATTAGATAGCATTTTAAAACTTCCACTTTCTTGCCATCCCATGTGAGCGAGTTCGCTCTGTGCATTGTATGAAGTATTATATGTCTTTTGAACTTTAAAATTGATAAAATATGAATTAAAGGATAAATGAAGAGTGAGTGAATAAACTCTGTCTTCGTTTTCCACCATAATTGCTTTTTTATAGATTTCTCTCTGGTTTTCTATTTCCTACTTTGATCTCTGAGCTTTGGACAATTCCAGTTTATTTAATCTGTCCTCTGTGGGAGAGCTTACTTATGCCTATTCTTGCCTTTCCATATATTTTTAATTATTTACTAGTACTACTGACTTTCTTTGAAATGTACCTGTTGGTAGTGTTTTGCTGTTTTCCAGGAGTAATATATAAAATCTCATGCTAAATATTGCCATTTTCAGGGGTATCTCAGAAGATAAACTTGACAGTTTTTCAGAGGTTTATATTTGAGTTATTCCAGCACTCAGGAGCAGTGACCTCTGCTTGGAGCAGTGTTGGCCTGACCTGACCAATCTTTTTTTTTTTTTTTTTTTAAATAAGCTTTATTTAATGCTTCAGTATGTCAAGTTCTGTCTTGCTTGTTTCTTTAATTTGAAGCCAGTTCAATGCCACAGCAATCTTTATAACCGAAGGTGTTTTGGATTATTTAAGTCTGTGAAGCTTCCCATTTACTTGTATCTGATACTGCAAAATCATGCTCAGAAAGTCCCAGCTGCAGGAGTGGGTTTCAGAAAGTCTGTGGTGAAGTACCATGGACAGGGACTGCTCAGCCTGTACTCCTCCCCTCCTGCTGGACAGAAGAGAGCCTGGCAGAGAGAAGTCTTCCTTAGCATTGATTTTGATATATGATATATTGATTGATATATGATATATTATATGATATATATTATATATATTATATTATATGATATATTATATTATATGATATATGATATATTGATTGATATATGATATATTGATTTCCTTAGCATTGATTTTGATATATGCTGCAGGCAGAGCATTTGGTGACAATTTGAGAGTTCCACTTTACTCTTTCTCCAGAAAGGGAAATAACTATGCTCTAAATCTTTACAGTTCTCATAGTTTGCATGAGAATATATATTACTGAACATAACAGCTTGTTGGTTATAAAATTTAATAAATTGTATGTAACAAAAGGCCTGCTGCTACAAAATTTTGGTAGAACATATTCATCATTCTTTGTGTCAACAAAGATATTGTCTACCTATGTACAGCATATAGAAGACACTGGCAGTGCAGACAGCCTCACCTTTAGAACAGGTTTTACCCTTGGAATGAAGGAGGTGATGAGCAATTGTAGATTAACCCCTTCTAAGCTTTCTCTTTTTGACCTTGGTAAGATTTGTGCTCCCGAAGTTGTCCCTTTCCAGGTCTGGAGCTGCTGCTGTGAAGGTGACAGTAAAATCAGCAGCTCTCTAGCTGAGGTGCAAAACTGGAGAAATTTAAAAAATATTTTAAATATTGGTGTAGTCAAAGAGCTACAACTTGAGAGAGGCAGCTGTTAGAGACCAATTGTTCTTGACATGTTCTTTCCACATACCTGGAAGGTTCTAGATCTGCTGATGCTTTACATCTTGCGTTTTGAGAGTGAGAGATTCCTGCTGCATATTTGCTGATGTGTTTGATCTCCTAAATTGATCTCTGAAAGATGGCTTATCCTCTGGAGTAGAAGACATTATCTCTGTAACCAAAGTCTCTCTGACTCTTGCATTCGTCCATAAGTTATGTTACAATTCTAAGAATGGGGCTTGGGGTGACGATTTTTTTCTGTTGGAACTGCACTGACACTGTCAAACAAATTTAAAAATAAGTTACCAAGTAGTGTTGGATATTGGAAATACTGAGAGCTGTTGACCTGGGTTAGATTGGAAATGTCAACCTGAAGATGAATGACTGTATCAGTTCTCTGAACCATTTAGAGCCTGTAATGTATTTATTTCTAAAATGAAGTCAAGGAGAAATTCCCTAAAGCAAGAATTCAGAGGTACTGTGAGATCACTGGAAGCCATAACAATTTTTCAAACTAATAACCTTTGGATTGTCTGTAGCCAAATCTGTGAAGTTTATGTTTGCACAAAATCTATTTCTAAGTAAGTAAGAATTACTCAGCTCTAATCCATATGTTTATTCCTTATTGCCTGTAGCTTAAATGAGTAAATGAATATGTTAAATACTCAGCAATGACATGCTTTAAAAAGAGAGTGTATTCCTGTTAGGTGTGTTTTTTCTTTTACTAAAGTAGAGTTAAGTCTTGTCCTTGATAACAGTTGTCTTGTTTTTATAAAAAAATATAACTTCAGCAAATGTGTGTAGAATGGAAACATTAAAGTTAATAGCCATAGAATTGTTATTTACATGCACCACAATCTTGCACAATAGTGTCAGAGGTAGAGAAATCATTGTTTTTAAAATGTATCTTTCTTTTTTTGTCCTTTAGGCAGTATTTTGCATTTCTGCAGAGCTTTGCACAGATCCTGCTCCCATGCAAACTGATGAGGGAGAAATACTGGAGGAGAGCAGTCCCAAGGTCAGTGAGGTAAATGCCACTATATTTTGGAGGAGCAAGAACTTGCATGGCTGAAATGAAGGATAGATGGAGTGAGCACTGACTGCTGTTAGTATTTTTAATAAATACCTGCATGCAAGTAAATAATATTTATTGCCTTGGGGGTATTGAAAATGTTTTTAAAAGGTGTTTAGAAAAATGGAGGGTTTTTGCTGTCTACTGAGGATTGGAATATGTGTCTTTGGGCACTCCCAGGAAAGAAAGGAAGCTCCTGTTGCTAAAAAGAAGTACTAACCTTTATTGTATTCCAACTCTCTGAACTGACTTAAACAAGTAGGAATGTGGGTCCTTTGGTGCAGGTGTCATTGTTTATGGATTACTGACTGATCTGTGTTCCAAATTCTGATTCTTGTTTTCTTGTGCTTGCCAGAATGTGCCCTTTTTTTTTTTTTTCTTTTTTTTTGAGACTGGGATACTCTTGATTCTCAGCATACCTTGTGGGGACAAAAAGCTATGAAGTGTACTGTTGAATATAATGGTTGTGTCCTGTTTTTTGCTTACTTCTTGAAGTTGCAGGTATTGAGTCACAAATTACTTGTGGTTTGCATAATGACCTAGTGTTTATCATATTCCTCATTAGGATTTTTGAGTGTTTTGAGCCTGTAAATGATATGTAAAGAGGCTGTCATCATCTAGCATTTTGTTTCCTATGAACATTTAAGAAGAACTTGGAACACTTAATATGTTAGCAGCTCATTTGAAGCTCTTCAACATCATAGAAGTTGAGTCTGCAGCTCATAGGTCTTGCAAGATTATTAAATACTGATTAAGCACATTCCAGCAATTTCATCAGTGACAAATTTATCATGTATGACGACAGATTAAGGCCCCATTCTTCGCCTTTCTTCTAAATAATTCATTTCCAGAAAAAAAAATATTTTTTGCCTGTGATGAGAAGAATGAAATTACTGTTTATGGTGTTTTGCACCATCTTTTATTGGCTGCCTCAGAGTAATTATGAAATAAGTGAGCAATCTTTCTGTCTTGACATTACTTCTTCAACTCTGTAGGACTTCAACAACAGTATTAAAGGTATGTTGCAAAAGTTGGAGGAAAAGATTGTAGAATTTTTGTAATTTTTGTGTCTTAAGATACAAACATAAATGATATAAAATATATTTTGTTTGTGGTTTTTTAACTTACATATATTGGAACCGGTTTGGTTCTGTAACTGTTTTGAGATATTCTGACATGCTGGACTGCATAGTATTCTGAGATGCCAAAACCTATCCTTGAAGAGAAAATGAGATTTCTTTCTGGTTTTGAGGAGAAAAAAAAAATAATTGCACCTCTTGTAGACTTGAGTAGGTCACTTAAACTAAATATTTTGTGTTTTGAAGGAATTAACATTACATGAGGTATGATTACAAAATTTAATCCCTGTAGTGAGGCAGAGTTATAACTTGCTTGACTCCTATCAATGTGGTGTACTGCTACAGAAGTTGGCCTTCATACTTGCCTTTGCCACTCATTTCCTGAGTGAGTGACAGCTTCTTAGTAATTAAGCTGAAGAGAAGTTCTTGGTGGACTCAGTCCTCAGTTTAATGTTTGCTTTCCACACTGTTAGTGATGCCTACATTTTTATTGGATTTTGGGTTTGTTTTGATTTTTGTATTGTGGCAGTTGAGTTGTACTCTTGCTCTCGATTTTAATTTCTAAAGTTTTTCCCTTTGGCAGTGTATCTTTTGTCATTCACTGGATTGTTTTCCACCAAAAAGTGTCTTTTGTTCATGCTCTTTCTACTTCTTTCCCCACCCTACCTTTTGGAGAAATTTACTGTCTTGGTAGTTTTGTTGCCAGGGCTTTTCATCTTAACTGGTTCCATTGTTTAATCTCACAGTTTTTCTTGTTATCACTGTCAGAAAATATTCTTTTTCTTAAAGTGGCATCAACATGGTAAAGACAGCTGGCACCTGTCAATGGCACTCTCTTGATTACAATAATTATCTAATATTAGTGCCACAAAGAAGGGAAACAACCTGTACAGAATTAAGCTTTTTCAAATAAGCAGAGTTTCAAAAAATGATTATTTTTAGCAGATATGGAAGTCTTGATAGGAATATTTGATCTCATTTATCCATAGGATCTGTGGGTGAATATCATACAGTGAAGTATCCTTTCAATTTATAAAATGTTTAGGGGCTGGAGTGTCTGTTTCCTGGCTTTTCAAGGATCTCTTTTCTTCCCTTCAAAAAACCAGGGGGGATACATGACAACAGCTCCACTTGGAACCCCATTATACACTCCACTATTTTTTGGATTATGCTTTTATTTATTTATTTTTACATTATATTTTGTGGTGGTTCATTTGCCACTAATGATTACTCATCTTTTTCCTTTAACAGCCTTGGTACTCTGAAAATACCAACAAGCACTGAGCTTCTTGTTTGTGACTGATTTATTTTCAGCTGTTTTCATCCATCTGTTAAGGATTACTGCTCAGACAACACTTAAACTTTGTTTCTCAGTTGTTCTTTGCTGTAAAATAGTGCAGGAGGAAGCTAAAATTTTACACCTGATTTGAAGTACTTTTAGATATCTTTTTAATATTGGTAGGAGTTTTGAGTTTATGTTACAAACTTTTTTCTAAAAACCCCAAAATTTCCACATAAAATGTAAAATTTTCCCTCCCTGTTTCTTTGTCTTTCAGAGTAAAAATCTATGGATTTGCAGGGAGGGAGGGACATTGACCTAAATAATTTAGGGAAATATGCTTTTGATTCAGTATTGTAAAAGGGAAAGGAGGAAAAATAGCTAGTTCTGTCCTTCTAATGCTCTAATAAAAATCTGGGTATGCAAAATTTTGATGAAAAATGTTGGCTGCACAGTATTTGTAGTAATTCTTAGCTTCTAATGAGTATAGAAAGGGAAAAGATTCTGTGCTATACAGCGTTAGGCAAATGGATTTTTATTCAAAGTTTTCTTTATTGTTTATAAAACAATTACTGAACTGAATAGGTAGTCTAGGAAGAAGGCTACTTTTCCATACTGTGGTGGGTTTTTTTCAAAACCAGTGACAAAAACATTGAGGCTTGTCCTGTTGTTGAATGTCCAGTGCCTGTGACACTGTTAGTACTTGTTTTACTTCCTTTCAAATTGCTGCCCTGTTCTTGTCTGTCAGCTTGAATCTTTCCATTTTTGCCTGTTCTCATCATAGTGAGTTCTTACTTTTCTTGCTTTTTGGTGTCTTAATTGTGAACTAGAGTTTGCTCTCTGTTCAGATCCCTCTTCAGAACTCTTTTGGCACTGGCTATGTTTGGGGTTTGGTTTTGTTTGTTTTTTTTGTGGTGGGTTTTGTCATCCTAAACTATTCACACAGAGACAATGAAAAGGTTAAAAAGTGTATGGTACTTAAAAGCAAGAGCTCAAATACTTGATTATTTAATACATATTGAGAATAAAGAAACATAAGCCTGCCTGAATAGTCTGTATAGTATTTGTATTTCATCTAAGTTACGTGGTTTTATGTATGCAAAGAGAAGCTTAAAATTCAAAGTGAAGTGTTAGGGTGGAGTGTTGCCAGTCAGGAGGTATCATTCCTAAAAGCATAAATGTTCCACTAACTGCATTTATGAGTAAATTATGCTCAGTTTTTGATAGTGGGTGTTACTTCATGCTGACAATGATGCAGAAGTTAAGCTGGTTCCCTTATTGCATGGGATTTAGAATTAATAAAGTAAAAAGAAACTCTTACCTGGGTCATTGAACTTGGCACAGCATTCAAAATAGTGATGCCTGTATGTCTGGAACTCATAATACTATTTAGTCATACATAACTGGGTTTCTATTCAAGTGGCACTAAATAATTTAAAACATTGAGGCTGAGTGAAGGCCTATACAGTAATGAAATGAACAAAATGCTTTATCACTGTAATTAAAAAAAGCTATTTTCCAATCTAGTACTGGCCTGGTACATAGTGCTTTCAGAGTTTATGGCTTCTCTGCAGGATGAATCCCTGCTACTCTTGAAAGCTTTGACTTGTCGTGAAGAGGTGAACTATCAACCTTGGTGTATTTTCCTGTGGGTACCTGGTGTGACAGTGTAGGTTTCAGTTTACATATGTGGCTGTTGTCTTTGCCATTCAGGTGTTTTTTATCACTCTTCTAATCTTCAGAATGTGTTTGTTTATTCGTTTTTACTTCTACTGGTGCATTACTTGTGGAGCTTCCAATGCTTCTCTTCCCTGATACACAAGGTATGTTTCCATCATTCTTCTGGACCATGAGTTGTAGCAGCAGCTAGTCTTTCTCACGCTGACCTACAACTGTATCAAGTTCTTAGAGTACAAGTGTCTTGTAAATTCTATTGGAAGCAGAGGGGTATTCTGCTTAACTTATGCTTCTTCCAAAAGGTGGCAATTTAAGAACTGGTCTGAGCACAAAGAATTTTTCACAGTGCAGCTGATGTCATCTACATCACGCTCTGCTAGCTTCATTTTTCTCGCCTGAAAACGGTGCAACTGTTTAAGGGTGTGATTTCAAAAGCAAAATCTTTGCATAACATTTTGGGGAGTGGGTTGGGGGGGAGGTATTAATCTCTCAGTAAAGAATGAAGTTACTTCAAATCCTAAGCTAATAAAGTAGTCCTCCCTTTTATAATGACGTGGTATTAAAGCTTGTAAAAATGTCATGGCATATTCTCTTATGTTAAAAATAAAGTAACATAGTTGTTTTGGTTTGACCTATTCTGGAATGGCCTTCTTGGAGCATGTCTGTTTCTGACAGCTGAAACTTGTATCCATCTGGAGGAAGAGGAATTAGAATCATCCCCCTTCATCAAGTTGGATATGGAGGTTTTAAGTTCCTCCTTCAGCTCTTTCATGCAATTCTCCATCTTTCCAGACAGAGTTTCAATGGCTGAAACTAAAGAAGTATGTGCGAGACTGTCCTCCAATTGCCTCATTTGGTCAGTGAAATGGCCAACAGTAGGAGGCGCTCCACCATAATTTCTTGCCACAATCCTGCTTGCCAGAATAGTAGCATAATTAGGAGGAGCAAGCTTAATGAGCTTTTTGGCAAGGCCTGTTCCAACAGGAATTTCATCAGGATTCAGAGTCTTATGATCTCCATACATTACTTCTCTCACAGCAAACTCTCTCAGACGCTTGATTCCCTCAGCTATTGTGGTCCAAGGCTTAGGGTTCCATGGTAAATCATCTCTGCTGGGGTACCTCAGCGAGACTGCCAGTAGGAGGCGTGCCCACAGAGAAGCTTTACCAATGCACTTGCCTAGGTGCCTGTCTATGCCTGTATCCTTTGAGAGCATCCCCAACTGAGAGGCCGACTTGTCACCTACCACCAATGCTGGGGCTCCCATATCAAAACACCTGGCTAGCCAAGACAGGACTGGCTCATTATCTCCTCTGATGTAATCCTTCCTCACATGTCTAATTTCCTGTCTGGGTGCATTAGCTGACTGTATGTCATCCTCATCACCATCATCATCATCCTGAGGTCGCTGTCCCCATAATCCTGTTGTAATCCTCCGTTGAATTTCCTTGAGTTCAGAGGCTCTGCCAGCAGTTGCTAATCTACCAGGGTCTACATCCTGACCTACATCTCCATCATCCATGTGGGGTCTCAAGAGGTCTACCAGAGTTTTAAGGCTAACCCTCTCTTCCGCACCAGAAGGATCTTTCTTAACAGAGGGACCCTGAGTAGAAGGACCCTCATCTCCATCTGCTCCATCTCCTGCAGCATCTGCATCTCCTCCTGCAGCTCCTTTACGCTTTCTGCTTACAGTGGCCACCAAATTTACTGGCTTGGTTTTCACATTCACAGCAGAGTTGGAAGAGCAAGTAGCCTTATGTCTTTCTTGACACAGTGCTATCAGCAGCCATATGATTATTCCAAGAAGCAACAAAATTAAGGCTAGCACAAGATATCTAGGGTACCGCTGGTTCCAAAGACCCTCTGTAGTTGTAAGAGGAGTAACAAACTCAAATGTGTCTGCTAGCACATCCATAGTTGAGTTACCATAGCTTCTTAGCCCGATAAGACCACAACAGAATTCACCAACATTCAGTAACTTGTTCTTAACCCAAAGAAATGACTTATATGCCACATATCTCACAATCTTGTCTATCATGCAAGAAATGGCCCATCTGTAGACAATTGCACCGATAATAGATGAAATAGAATTACTCAGAATCCAAAACAGCTTCATTTTGCTTCCTAATCTGAGCAGAAATAAATCATACAAGCAATCAAGCCCCACGTTGGGCGCCAAAAATAAAAAGTGTGTCGGTGTGAGCTGAAATTCCCCCCCCACCGACAATAACCAGGCTAGCTCAGTCTGGAAGCAAATGAAAAGCTGTATTTACAAGCAGAGTCTAAAATCTACGATGAAATGCAATGAATATGTACAAATATACAAAATTCACAACATTACAAACATATACAATCAACAGAAAAGTACAACCGATCTCCCTTTGCTTCCCCCCAAGGGGACCCTCCCAAAGGGGCCTCTCTCTCTCCCAGGAGCTTCCCCCCAGACCCCCCTGGACAGAGAAGCAGAGTTAGTTAAACAGAAAGTTGTTAACTTAGCTGCCAAGGTCAGTGTGTTATCTTCAGCCAGAAGAGAAGAAGAAACAGCAGCCAGACAGCCCAGCAACTGCCCCCACTGCCGAACGCAGAATGTGCAGAGTGCCTACTTTGTTTTGGGTAATAGTTCTTAAACATTTCTATCTATCCAATGGAAGTGTTTAGAACAATCGTTATTTTGCTTTCTTACACCCAATAGTGACTTATTTACATTCTTTCACTTTCTCTGTTCTGAACTTTGCAAGGAAAAATTAAAAAGACAGTTTCAAACCATCACAATAGTTCATCAAGTGGAGCAGAAATTTTGAGTTAGTTTTTCTCTTGAATTTAACACTGTGGCCGACAAAGAACCTAGTAACATTTTCCTAGAAAACGCTACACAGTTAGAACTTCCTACATGGAGAAAAAGAAATTACCTCCTTTTCAATTTATCACTTTGAATTGCAGAATATAAAGACATTGTAGCAAAAAGCTGTAATTCTGGTGTGTGGTTTGACCCCAGCCAGCAACCAAGCACCACACAGCTGCTTACTTACTCCACTCCATGGTGAGATGGGGAGAGAATTGGAACAGTACAAGTGTGAAACTTGTGAGTAGGGATAAAGACTTTAATTTTTTTTTTTTTAAGTAAGGGGAAAAAGAAACCCAAAACAACAAAACCAAACCGGAACAACCACCAAGTAAAACACCAGACCCAGGAAAGAATTACCATCAACTAATAACCAGCCAGGTTCTGAGAAACTGCCACCCCTGCCAACATCCAAGCACACCCCTACCCCCACATCAGTTTCACTGCTAAGCATGATATCATATGGTATGCAATATCCCTTTGGTCAGCTGGGGTCAGCTGTCCCAGCTGTCTTCTCAACTTATTGTGCTGTGCCAGCCTACTTGCTGGTGGGGTGCTGTGAGAAGGAAAAAAGGCTTTGACACTGTATAAGCACTGTTCAGCAATAAGTAAAACATCCGGGTGTTATCAACACTGTTTGCAGCATAGATCCAAAACATAGCCCCATACCATCTGCTGTGTAGAAGTATAACTATCCCAGCCAAACCCAGAACTGTATGTTATCAGGGTCTACTGGCTTTATAAAACAGCAATTATAAGCAAGATAAAATTGTGGAAGACTTTGCACAAAAGAACATGAAATTAAACAGGCAGTGCTACTTGAACGATTGTAAAGGAATGCTGTTGACAGCTTAGCTGCTTGGATATTACAAAAGAAATTCAGCATGAAGTGTCAGATTTTGCCAGTTGGGTGTACTGTTTTCTACAGGGGCAAGATGATTATTCATCTGAAACCTACTTACCCATAGTGAAGACTGATAAATTATAGATCCAAAAGTGAAAGATGACTCTCAGTTTCTAATCTGAGAATACCCTGAAGTGCTTTTGAAGCACAAAAGAGAAGGTTAATACAATGTTGTGTTTTATTTCCTTTGGAAAATACCATCATCTGCCAAATTGACTGAGATGTGTGAGTGCTGTCATCATTCAGTCCTTTGATCCAATCTTTCCCTATGTACAGTGCATGTGGAGGAAATGCAATGGCAGTGAACAGATGTAGATCTGATTTCTAATAGCAAAAATGCTTCAGTTTTAATAAAACTCAGTTTAAACTCACATTTTTCCATTCTTTTAGAGGTTCTTCCCTTTTCATAAGTGTTTTCTTGCATTTTTTTTTTCCTCAGCTGATAGCATCTCAGGCTGATGACAGTGGTTCATAATACTTTGCAAAACAGACAAGAAAGCAGTTATTATTTGCTGAAACTAAAAAAAGCAGCTCTGCATTTGAGAGCTGACATAGTATAGTCCCACTATGATTTTGGAGACAATTAGGTACATTGCTGTGTAGGTTTGCTGGAGAAGTCTCTCTTATGCAGGTGTACTATTGGCACACAATTTAAGGGGTTTCAACTTATTTTTTTTTCTACTTATCTTGCCTTTTGATCTCTTTCCATTCAGTATTGGCTTTACAGAGTTGTTAGCAGTGGTTGTAGTCTGTGTCCATGTGATAGTTATATATAATCAGCGACCGAAACCAACATCTTGTATATGTGAAAGTATTGATAAATGTTTCCATTTTTACAGTCTTCTGACAGATGGAGGGGATAGCTGTTTGGGGAGAAATTTGAGACACAGACAGTGAAAGCTTACTTTACCCTTCCAAATAATTTGTAGTCTGATTAGTTTGGCTTAGTCACTGAAAGATATAAAACTCATTGATCTCATTGACCTAATACATTTGTGTGATCCCCACATGGAAAATTTAATTTTCATTTTGTGAACTACATGGGTATGAATTTGTGGCAGTTCGTTAAATTTTTTTCTTCTCTAATTGAGTGTGGCAGAAATGGGTATGGGATTTGTGGAGAAGTCAATAAAACCAGTTGTGATAGTCTTCTTGACAAGTAGATAAGAGAGTGTATGGACAGCTGAGGACACTTGAACTCTGAAAAAGGCATTGTGCGATAGCAGTTCCCCTGAGGGGAAAAGCAACATTAAAAGCATGTCAGTATTTCCTGTCACTTTGTTTAAAGTCTATTCACTTCAATAGTAGGTAGTACAGTGTGTTATGAAGAAAGGAGAAGGTAATGATAGGCTACAGATGCAGTAAGCCTGTGTGGAATTAGGTTGCTAAGAAATGTTATAGAAGTACTCTGAAATTATATTGGTAGGTTTCGACAGATGCAGTTACCACAGGTAATTCCCAGGGAAGTAACTTGCTCCTGTGATGTTTGAGGACAAATTTTAATGTATGCAAGCAAGAAAAGCTCAAGTTCTGCTGCACAGATGAGCAGGTATTTTAATGGTTTGGTAGCTTGTTAAATATTTTAAAATGTCAATAATCCTGAGGAATTTGGAAATATTATACAAGCAAGCAGCGTTGCCATTGGCTTCTTGTGACCTAAATAAGGTTGGAAACTGGAAAGTAGCTGTACATTCTGTGTGTGAATGCCTTCCCCTTTTTTGACTGGGGTCAAAAGTGAGTGCCCAAGCAGGGTTAATACATACTTACTAGAGAATTGCTTTCAACTTCCAGCTTTTTGTTGCTCAGGAACTTTCTGGAATATAGGAACACTGGCAGATTCTATCTGTTTAGAATACACACAAATAGATTTCTGTGAGCACAGAAATGAAAGTAGTTCTTCTTTCTCTTCCTTGCCAGTCTGGTCAGATCTCTTAAGGCAGAATAATTTCAGCACCTCTTTGTGGGTGCCTGGTTTATGTCGTTTCGGTCACTCATAACAGCGGAAAACAGTATTTGTGGCAGTGAAGGTTATTGAATGAGCCATTACAAGTTCTTTTTGTTATTCATGCCTGTTGTCCTTTTGTGGCAATGCATCATCTAATTTTCCAAGTCCGTGGAAAAGAGCAATTGCTGTGTTTTTTCTTTTCTCTGTAAGGGCAGTTAACGATGTGTATATCGAAATATCAGCCACTTATAGGTGTGAGTTTAAACTGCTGTTACTTGTTCATGTCTGTCTGCACCATAAATAGTAAATTAACTGTAAAATAAGCTGGCTAAATAGTCATTGGGCTGCACATGAGTGGCTGTTCAGAGTAGTGATGGTGAGTGAACCGTTAAAGGGCTTTAGGGTCAGAGTTTTCCCCTAAACAAAAAATGTAAAAGATTTGTTGCGAAAGTGTAAAAGGCTTTTTCAGAGTTGCAGGAATTAGCAAGATTTCTTGGCTTGTGAAGTGCTAATGATCTTTAGCTGAAGCATAATACAGAAAGTTAGCTAAATAAAAGACTGGAATTACTTGTCTTATTAGATTCAGGTTTTTCTGCAGTATGTATGTAGAGAACACTAAGAAATGGATGGAGTAAATCAACTGTGTTGCAGGAGAGCACCTCTGCTTGCATTCAGAATGCTTTATGCATCTTTGTGTCTGAGATTGCTAATTCAGCAGCTTTAGAGTTGAAGTTTTCAAATAGCATTTCTAGGTACCCTGTCATACCATAACTTGAGTCACTTAAACATTTTTAGTGGTTGAAGGTGTTTCCTGCAAAACAGTATCTGGCTGTGAACAACTAAATAGCTCAAAGCTCCTTAAGAGCAAGATTCAGATGAATTAGTGTGTGTGTGTATGTGTGTGTATATATATATATATATATAAGCTATGATATTATAAATACTTTGCAGCTAACTATTGAGCGTTTTTAAAATATTTTTTTAAATTATGTGCACTTTATCTACACAGTATGAAATATGGCTGATGTTCTGACCTGTTTCCAAAGTGTGACTGTCATTTTCATGATAGTCATAAAATTACTTGTTTTAAGTTTAACAGGAAATTCCTGTTAAGCTGCTGGGTATTTCACAGAATATTTGATAACATAAACATTAAAAATTACGTAGAAAATGGGTCATAGGTTGCTTCTGCAACTGCAGGTGATTAATTAGTAACAGTTGAAGGTAGAAGCTAAACTTCTAGTCTTTCATCTCTGCTGCAGATTTGGTGCTTATTTAGGTGAAACATAAATTACATATTCTGAGTTGCATAACTCCTCTATTCTTAATGATTAATTGAGCTGCCATTGATAATTTGTCTTATTGTTCTGTGAGGATGATGCACACTTTAATGATGGTATATGTTAACATGTTGGCATTTATAGTCAATGTTGTAACATTTCATTGAGGCAGGATTTAAAGTATCATTAGGCTGCATATACCAAACAGGTATGAGATTAGTTATTTTAAAAAGTAATTGTATGTGGTTTAAGTGTGTTAGCATTCAAAATGCTTAGCAGGGCGTGCTGACTGTAATATGTGACTTAGCAGTAGCATTACATCAATGAGTTTTTACTTCTCTTTTTACTAACAGGAAAACCAGTTAGAACTGCGTGATGGTAGTAACACTGAGATGCTCAATCTAGATGCTGATGAGAAACTTCAAGAAAATGAAGTGAATCGGCTAGGTTATGGTTCCCATCTTGTGTTAGTATTTTTTGCACATTGCTTTGGCAAAATTGAGAGATGGAAAAGTAAAATATAAATAGGTTCAAATGAAAACTTGGTCTCTTGAATGATGCCAAAAATTTAGGTAACTTTTCATGCATATCTTGCTTCCAAGGTTTTCTTCTGTGCGGTTCAGAAATACTCCACTTTTTCTAATTTTAGAAGCTAGTTTTCTATTAATTTTATTTTCGTTTTAGTTTAAATCAGTATTTTTAGGTGGGGTTTTCTAATGCTTTCATTTATGTAGTGAAAGTAATGGTTTAGGGACTAGTTTTGCTAATCAATTTGAGCTATTCTATGTATAATTTTGAGATGCTATCTTAACACTATTCCTAAGAATGTTACTAAAGCATTTGCAACTAAATTGCATTGATTTCTGTTAAAAAAAGTTAATAATGTAATCTGTACTAATGAGTAAAATTTTCCTCAATGCAGTTTATCCAAAGTGCTCATAAAACCAAGCAGAGTGGTGAGTCTGTTTCCTTTCATTTGTAGTAGTGATTACATTTCTGTTAGGCCTCAAATTGTCACTGATATTTCTGACAAGTTCTTCTAGCTGCATGGCATTTATAGAGCTTCTGCCAGTGTTACCAGTAGTGGCTACTAACTAATAGCTTGGATTTTAAGGATTAGATTGTGCAATTCTTCTTAAAGCAAGAACTGGTGAGATAAAAGAAATGCTGATGGCCTGCTCTACTGTACTGATGTTGCTGATGATAATTGGGAAGATGCACTGATGTTAAAGCAGTAATTGTTACAAACCACAGAATTTTTCAGCCTTAAACTGGAACTGCAGCAGGCTGTGTTAAAAATACCAGTGACATAAAGAAAGTGCTGGAAGTAAATTGCCACAACATGCAGAAAGCAGCTTTTGACCTTGGCTGGTCCTCAATGGGGTCTAGTTGTGTGCCAGATAAGGTTTTCAGTTTGTGTGCTTGAGAAGCTAGCAAATGAAAAAAATCTTAAAAGCGTCTTTATCTTCAGTTCACTTGGGTGGCTGGTTGCATTCTTTTTTATAAAATAGGAAAGAAAAATAATCACAGCTATTGAAAGTAAGTGTGGAATGAGTGGGCAAAGGTAATGCTAGTAGCTCTTGTGATGAAGCTGCAGGAGTGTTTCTGTAACTGGTGAAGAGAACATACTGTTTAATAGCTTTTCATAATAAGTACAGGATATCTTACAAACATTTCTCTGTTTTCATGAGAAAATGTTTGGTTTCACATATGCTCAGTTTTGTTTTGAGGTCCTTTCTAACCCAGACCATTCTATGATATCTAATGAAGGTGTTGAGTCAGGAAAACGTGCTTTCTGTAAACAGAATTCAGGAGAGATGAGGTTTTTGCCCTTGAAACTTTCCAACTTGAATTCACAGTAGCTGACTTTATCTAGGAACTCCAGATTAGGTTTATTCATTAATCAAATCCATTAAGGTTTCATTGAAGTTATTTTAAGAGTAGTATGAAACTGTAGTATCAGGTGTTGGACTTCTGAAAAAAAAGTAAGTTTGTTGTATCTAATGCTCTTCTAATATATTTATTTTTCTAAACGCTTTAACTTACATAGAACAACTTGTCTTATTATTTAAAACATTCAATTGTGTTTTAAATTTGTGTTGAAATTGTGTCTTTAAGGAAGAAAAAAAGCTTTGAAATAATAAAATACGGAGTCAAACAACTTTCCGTTCCTTTATATTGACTCGCCCCATGCTGTTTTGAGGGTCTATTTCTGGTTCCTTCTTCCAGCTGCAAGAATCTTGAGGCTGCCTTCTTTGCTTGCCAGGAGAAACAGGTGTGGAAGGGCACTTCCTTTGATTCCTTCTCTTGGAATCAATGGCTCCCTCTGCAGTCGTTTTCAGAGAAACTGAAGTGTCTCTTATATTCTGCTATTCCAACTTTTCTTCTTTCCTTGGGAGCAATACAACAGGTAACAAGAGCTTTGTCTCACCTCCACCTGCCACTGTTTTTTTACATGTTCGGGGCCACTTAATTTCCTACATATGGTGTAAGTCATGGGAGCCTTTAAGAACGTTTTCAGTTAGCCAGATCTGCTGTGGTTGCTATATATGGCTAAAACTTAGTGAAGACTCTCGGGCTCCAGCTTCCTTAAAAAGAAGACTAAAAGAGTTCTGAATATCATACAGTGATGATAAGAGTGAAGAGAAACTGAGAGACTTGTGGGGAATGAAGTGTATAAGAAAGAATTTTATGAGCATGGATGACTGAAGAAAATGCATATTTACAGCTAACTATGGTTGTTCTGTGCTGATCCGCTCTTCAGTTCATCCTTATGTAGTTACTTAATAAAAAATGTAAAATACCATGTTCTCACCTTTTCTGCAATGGGATGATACTGTTGTCATTGGGGAAATAAGACCTAAATATTTCTAAGTATGTTTTTTATCTCAAAAATAACTAATGAATAGGCAGCTGGGCCTAAGAACTGATTTGAGGATAGTGTAAACAATGTCAGTGGAATTTTACTGAGACAATTTGCTCAGTAATTGTTTTCAGAAGGCTTTTTGTCAGATGTATCTCTTAGAATTCAGATTAACTACCCTGTAAAGTCACTTTTAAATGTCAAGGAAAACTGGAAATTGAGATCACTTTGTAGCAGAACGCTAGGTAAATTGTTTATCATTTTCTAGCAAAAATTTTAAAACTTGCAAACTCAAAAGTGAAAAATAGAAACCACTGATTGTGAAATTGTTTTGCATATCCAGGAAAGCAAAAGAAAATTGGAGCAAGGTTCTGAAAAAATCAGAAAGCAAAAATTGCTACAGTGGATCAGGCTTGTAGAATTATCTGATTTTATTTATACAGTTTATATAAAAAGAAAACTCTTCACTTTTCACTTTGTAAAAATTATGTCATTGCTAGAAATGGAAAAGCTTGTATTGCTATGGTTTTGTAATCCTCTAATAAATAAATCTTCCTATCTATCTATATATAATATAAAATCAATAAGGACTTGTGAAATTCCATGTTGCAGTTTGTTTGTATCATAACTAATTTGTGTTCTGCTTAATAATACATTTTGCAAATTATAGTATCTTTTCGTAGTTCTTTTTTTTTTTTTTTGTTACAACACTGTCAAACTACTTTTTTGTGTATGTATACCTCAGTTCATGTAAAATTTTTTCACTGGGTCTCAGACCTTTCTTTATTCTGAGAGAGGTTTTGAGCCTTCACTGTCTGTACTCATTGATGATACTCTAAAAGAGAGTATTTCTGTATTGCAGTTTCTCCTAGTTTAGCATTTCTTGATGGTTGTTTTAGTTCTGAGGGTTTTTTTTTATCGTACAAGTTCCCAAGATATTTTTCTTAGACCTTTCTGCACTGAAGTGCAGGTTCTTACTGGTTGAAATTTATCAGGAGGTTTTTCTTCTCATGTATATTAACTCTCAACATCAAATCAGATCTGTTCTTGTGCTCATAGGATTACTTGTGAAATTAGAAGGGGTCTTGTGAGATCTCTAGTCTGACCTCCTGCTTGAAGCAGAGTCTGCTGTGAGACTTTGTGCAGTTTGGCCTTGAAAACTTTGAAGTAGGGAGACTACAAAACTTCTCTGGGCTATCTGTTTCAATACTTGACTGTCCTCATGAGGAAAATGAGTTATCTTTTAGCCAGTCTGGATTTCTCTCATTTTGATTTAGGCTCATTGCTTCATGTCGGGTCAGAGTGCACCACTGCAGTGAGCCTGACTCCTTGCTGCCCTCCTTGTAGATGCAGATAGGCTACTGCTAGGTCTCCCCAGAGATATCCCTTCTCCAGGCTGAACTAGTCCAACTTCCTCAGCTTTTCCTCACAGGGCAAGTGCTCTGACTCCCTGAGTGTGTTGTTGTCCTACTGAAGCCACTTTATGGGTGGATTTCTTATACTGAGCAGCCCAAAAGGAGGTGTGAAAGAACACATCTGGAATAATAAGCACTGAGTAGAGGCAATAATCAGCTCCCTCATCTATTGGCAAGGTTTCTCTTAAAGCCTGGGATACCATTGACCTTTCCTGCCAGGGCACAGTGCTGGCTCATGATCAGCTTGCTATCTGCCAAGACCTTTTCCACAGAACTGCTCCCTAGTCAATCTCCAGCCTGTATCATTGCCAGGGCTTCTCAGGTGCAGGATTTTGTTTGTCTTGTCTGAATTCATGAAGTTTGTGCAAGGTCCATTCCTCCAGCCTGTCTAGGGCCATCAGAATGGTGTCATGGCCCTTGGACATGTTGACAGAATCTCTTCACCCTAGCAGCCCTTCAATTCATTGGTAAAGTTGTTTAATGGCCTTGTCCTAGGGTTGACCCCTGCAGCACCTGACTTGATAAAAGCCTCCAGACAGTGTACAACACAGTAACCATTATCCTCTGAGCCTCACCAGCCAACTGTTTCCTACCAGTCTAGTTAGTTCCTTCATTCTAAATAGAGGTACTTTATTTCTAGCTCACTAATACTCAATTTCTTGAAGTTCCCATCTCTGCTTTTAGTGTCTTGATACATTTTGTTAGTTGTTTGGGTTTTTTTTACCAGAGAAAACTTACAAAGTAATTTTTATTTTGTGTATTAAACAGTCTTTGTGTTCATGAGTACTTCCTCACTCTTGACTAATTTTTTTTTTGGTGGAGTTGTTATGAGAAACTGTCATTGCCTTTCTCTGAGTAATTTGAAGCCCAGCTTTTTTTTTCAGTGCCAGTATAATTATACTGTATCTTTTGCAATTTTTTATAAAGCAGATGTTATTAATTTTATTAATTAATTTATTAAATTACTTCTGCCTAGTGTCTGAAGTAGAGCAAGCTGATTAACATTTCTTAAAAGTAGATGGGGTTTTCTGATAGCTTTAAAACAGATTTTGTCTGCACCCACAACCTCAGCGTTTCTAGCTTAATTGATTGGTTGTTCTTAATTATTTGCCCGCTTCTCTTTGAAATGGTAATTTTGATAGACATGCATGCTAGATGATAATGTGTCTGGAACAGCTATGTCACTAGCATTCTTCCTATAAAACTAATATTAAGTCAACAGCTTTATTGGAAGTGCTTCAGCAATTGCCTTGTCCTTGTAGTGGTCTTCCGGATGTTTGGTTCTCATTCAGATTTCATGTTTATGATCTAATAGAAAGGAAAGCAAGGTGATTTTAAGTTTTTATTGATTTTTAAATTATTCACATTTTATATTTAGAGTTCTATGATCCTTCCTTTTCTGCAGCTTCATTAAACTGTTTACAAAGCCCTGTAGTGATAGGACAAGGGGTAATGGCTTCAAACTGGAGAAGAGCAGATTTAGACTGGATGTTAGGAACAAGTTCTTTACCATGAGGGTAGTGGAACACTGGAACAGGTTGCCCAGGGAGGTGATTGGGGCCCCATCCCTGGAGATACTCACTGTGATGCTTGACAGGGCTCTGGGCAACCTGATCTCGTTGAAGATGCCTCTGCTGAATGCAGAGGGGGTTGGACTTAGATGATCTCTGGAGGTCCCTTCCAATCCAGACCATTCTTACGATTTTATAAATTAATTTCTGTTTTATATGGGAATCTTGTTCATTTAGCACTATATATGCTGCATGTAGTACTTCTTTCCTCCCAAAGGATGTATTTCATCATTCTCACAAACTGTTGCCTTGCCAAGCACAATTCATAGGAATTGTGCTTGTCTTACACCAACAACAGAATAAAATGCCTTCTGATTTCAAGTCATGTAAGAGTAACTTTTAAGCATGTACCCTCACTCCCAGAACCATGCTGGTTTGCAATATGGCTGCAAATCTGTAGCTATTTTCCATTTGTCACACTCATGTTTTACTATCCACCACAACAGAATTAGTGGAATGAGTAGTTGGCTATTCAGCTTAGACAGTTTTGAGTTCAGATGTCAGATCTCTAGAGAGCCAGGTATGGACTGAAGTACAAATGTCAGTGTGGGGATATGTGGGGAATATGTGGGATATGTAGGAATACATGGATAAAAGTCTGAGTTATTTACACAACTGTAATGCACAGTTTTCTTGCTTTTAAACATTGCTTTTAAATGAGAATACTATTTTGACTGTGGGTCTCATTGGTACATGTTTACAAATGTGAAATCACCTTACATGTATTTGGTTTACTGCGTCTTCTGGATGCCATTACTACCTTATAATTCATCAGTTTCGTGGTTCACTTGTGGTTTTACATGGGGCTGTGTCTGCAGGTAATTTCTGTTATCCTTGTTAGATGTCAATATGCAGGCAATGTTTCTGGCAGTATTTTTGACCTGTCAACATAGAATCATAGAATCAGTCAGGGTTGGAAGAGACCACAAGGATCATCTAGTTCCAACCCCTCTGCCATGGTCAGGGATGTCCCACACTAGATCAGTGTGAATGAATGTGGCCAGAGCCTCATCCAGCCGGGCCTTAAACACCTCCAGGGATGGGGCCTCAACCACCTCCCTGGACAACCTGTTCCAGGCTCTCACCACTCTCATGGTGAAGAACTTCTTCCTCACGTCCAGTCTGAATCTAACCACTTTCAGCTTCATTCCATTCCCCCCAGTCCTGTCACTACCTGATATCCTAAAAGGTCCCTCCCCAGCTTTCTTGTAGTTCCCTTCAGATATTGGAAGGCCACAATAAGGTCACCTTGGAGCCTTCTCTTCTCCAGACTGAACAGCCCCAATTCTTTCAGTCTGTCCTCATAGGAGAGGTGTTCCAGCCCTCTGATGTCTTTGTGGCCCTTCTCTGGACAGGCTCCAGCATGTCCATATCCCTCTTGTAATAGGGGTTCCAGAACTGGATGTGGTACTTCAGGTGGGGTCTCACCAGAGCTGAGCAGAGGGGGAGAATCACCTCCCTTGACCTGCTGGCCACACTTCTCTTGATGCAGCCCAGGATCTGGTTGGCTTTCTGGGCTGCAAATGTACACTAACAGCTCATGTTGAGCTTCTTGTCATGATTAAGGTACAAATGACTAGACTTGATTCTTTTGAGGGGACCATAGGGGCACAATGGGAAGTGACCATTAGATTTTGGTTATGGTTTTGTTTTGGTTATTTTTTAGCTCCTTCAAAGACTGACTAAACCACTTTAGTGGTTCTCTCTTTCCAGTTTAACGCAGTGGATCTTGGATCTGTGTGTGATTGATTTAGTTGCTTTGTTGTATGGTTTATTGAAAGTTGCAGTGTGGCCTGTTCGCTGGCTTCACATGAAGTAGAACATTGTTAATTGTACATCTGGATATAGTTTATATAAAATACTAAGTGCATGTGTTGAATTTTTGTGTAAAAAGAATATTTTGCTACCTGTGCAAGGAATTCTGACCAAATGAAGTAATTAAATGAAGAGTGCACAATTAATTAGTGATCAAATATAATGTAATATTTCTTTTTGGACAAAGGAATTACTGAAAATGTATGCTAAAACTGTATTTCAAAAGCAAACAATTAAACAGAAAACTTCCTCAGTGCCCTTGGAATCTTCTAACATGTGAGCCAAAGGAAATGCCTACCTTATGTTGTCATTGGAACAGCATCTATTTGAGGTTCCCTTAGGCCTCTTTTTCGCCCTGCTAACTAAGCTATGCGTGTGCTGTGAAAATCTTTTTCATACAAAAATTGCTTTTCACAAGACATACACTGCTTTCACAGAAGTTTGTGAAGTTTCTTTGAAAGCTCTGATTCTTCTCTAGAGATGTTGATGCATGTAATTTTTTTCATTCTTTTTCTGTATGTAAGGAAGAAGTGGTAGAAGCCATTCTTGGACTTCCTTTGTCATTCTGACCATAACTGAGCAAAACTTAGAAGCTAGATACCGTGCCTCATAATCTTCTGTGATAGTCATTAATTTGTTCCATTGTAAGATTTTCTGAAAACTGTGATATAAAATGATACCATAGCAATGGGGGTGGAAATGTACACGATGTTGCAAAGAAGCTACATGATCTGTTCTGGACCAACCACTGGGATAAAGTGGATGTCTTAAGCTGTTTCCTATGGAATAGGGCCACTTTAGGTGATGTGCATTTTGCTCCACCAATTTCTGACCTGCAATGCTTGCCTTTGCAGATGGAACATGAGGATTTTGTAATGGAGGGGCATGGCAAGACTCCACCTCCTGGTGAAGAAAACAAACAGTGAGTCACATGTTTATTTAAAAAGGGCCTTACCATAGTAAATGGTGTGAAGCACTCTTATTTAAATGTGCTGGGAGCATTGGTTGTTCATTTAGTGCTCACCCTTTTGGTTCCTTAAATATCTATATATGATAGTGGATGGTGGCTGAAAAAAGCAAAAAACCACAAACAAATGAGAAAAAGGATGTTGACTTGCTTTAAACTTAAAAGCATATAGACATGCATTGCAATTTCAGGACAATCAGAAGTTGCTTTTAAAGAGAGAATTATTCTGGAAGCTTGGCACTTAGGTAGTCAATTCGTACATGAAGTTTTTATATGGCTGCTCTTCACTGAAATAATGTGAAATATGATAGAACCAGGGCTTTCATTTTGGTGTCCTTATGGTAGATTGGTCGTCTCTAAAATACAAGTTGTACTTCTTTAGAATGTGTTTTAATCAGTGAACAGAAACTGCAAAATGCTCTCTCACAGATGAGTAATTTAAGATGCTGGTATATGGTGCTTTAGGGAAGGAAGCTTGGTCAGAGAAGAAAATTACATATTTCCATTAGCAAAAGGCTCTTTTGTATGATTTTGAACTGAAATCCAGAAATGGTTGGGATTTTCCCTGGGTTTTTGTTCAGATAGTCTCAATTCTGCACAAATAGAGATGTGCCCTGAAAGTGTTGCAGTGATTGTTGTCTTCTGTGTTCTTCCCTGTAGTTATTGCAATGGTAATTCAATTTTGGTATCACAATTGATTCTTTTTCATGACCTGCCTTTTGGAGCGAGCAGGAAGATGATCTTTGGGAAATCCACAGCACAGAACTTCTATGCCAAATTGGATGTCTCTTCATGAGAAGGAGAAAGTTCTCATTGATCAGCAGTACATTTGCTGCAGAAGGGCTGGGGTTTGCCTTGGGGTGAAGGTGCCTTCTAGATAAGCTAGTAACTGTAAGTCCACTGCCTCTGTGGCAGTGAGAAATGGTTTCTGAGGTAGCCAAGATGAGTTCAGGGAATTTCTAGTGCTGAACATGCACATTCTTTCCATTATGGAAATGAGCCAAACTTCTCAAAGTAATTGCTATTCGTTTCTATTCAGACTGCCCAACATACTGTGGTACCAAGAGATACAAAGCATGTTGAAGAAGAAACTTTCAGAAGGTTCCAGAAGACAAATCTGTGCAGAAATAAAAAGTAGGAGTTAGATTTCTGTTCCTCTGAATGGTTTCTTTAGGTATCTAACACGTTATTGTAGAGAATAATACGAGGGTTGTTGTATTGGATTTATCGTAGCCTTGTGTTTGCTTTCTTATTTTAGATGTGAGTGGAAGCTAGAATTGCTTTACAGTTGACCTGATTTTCTAATTAGAGCTTTTCAAGTGCCTTACAACATTATCTCTCTCTACTCCAAAACTGTGGTTATTAGAGGCTATGAGATAAGTGATAGGCAGAATTTTTGCTTAAGTGAAAAACTTGTGTTCAGCTGGCCTTTAGGATCTTGTCAGATGGATCCTGTCTTAAGAAGTATCATTCCTCATAATGTTGTTAATATTTTGATGAATGTCTAAAGGTGCAATTTTAGTAATGCAGCTGAGAGATTAAGATACTTCTGTGCAGCTGTAGCATTATGCCAGCAAAATTCTGTTGTGGGTATTGGCCTTAAATTTAAGTCAATTACTGGATTTTTTTCCTACCCAGAATCTCCAATATCCAACTACCTAACAAAATTGTCTGTCTTGGTAGACTGTCTCTTACTGTGAGTGATGTTGATTTGGCATCTGATATAAACAAACGATAATCACACAAAGGATTAGTGATTTGCATTTATTTTAAATGAAATTGAAAAGAAAAAACTGAAATTGCCTCTTTGTGTTATTCCTTACTTGCATTGGGGATTAGCTGGATTTCCTGGAGGGGGGGTGTCTACTGAAGGGCCACAGAAAGGGACTGGAGCATCTAACATAAGAAGGAGGAGAAGCTGAAAGAACTGGGACTGTTTAGCCTTGAGATGGGAAGATCTGGGGGAGGATCTTATCCCTGTGGATAGATACCTGATGAGGAGACTATGGAAGACTGAGCCAAACTTTGTAGTGATGCCTGGTGGAGAGGCAGTGGGCGTAAACTGAAACACAGAAAACTACTCAAATGTAAGGAAGACAAACTTTTTTTTTTTAATGTAAAATATGGTTAGACCTTTGGAACGGGTTTCCCCAGAACGATTTTGCAGCCTTCATCCTGGACGCAACCCTAAGCATCCTGCTGTGGTTAACCATACTTTGAGCAAAGGGGTGGGATTGCTGATCTCAGAGATCCCTTCCATCTGCAGTGACCATCTACTTGTGTTTGTTGTTGTCCTGGTTGCTTGGAGATAAAATTTGAGCTTCTTAGTGAAAAGTAGATCATAAGTTTGAGTGTAGGCAGGTGTTCACTACAGAAATAGCTGTACTAGCTGAAGATGCTTCCTTCCCTTTCCAGCTGTTCATCAGACTTCCTAGAGTTTGCTGCCTTTACAGCTGTGCAGATGGGATTTAAATTTTTTTTCAAGACCTTCTAATTTGCCTTCCTGAAGAGTTGGCCATGTTAATTTAATTGCCTTTCATTGGAAGCCTGCTCTGGCTAACTGTACTGAGGTTGTTCTTGAGGAAGTTAATATTCAGAAGACAGGATTTCAAGCAACTGACCTGTGCAGGAGCTCACTTGCACCAGAGTTCTGCAGCAGTCTGCAAGTGTTAATCCTACAATGCAAGCCCAGCATTTTCTTAATATTTAACTTCATTCCAAGGGATTCAGTGTTTGACTGGGTAATGAAAGAACAGAAATATAAAAAGACAGTTCTGAGGGACTTTCAGTGGAAGCAGTAGTTCCTTTGTTAAAGTACAGCTTCATAATGGATTACAAGGAGCCAGCATCCATGGATGACTTTTGGCACTTCATTTCTGAAATAGAAGAGTATTTCAACTTGGTTTGACTTCAGGGTAAAAGCTTGGCATTGCAAGAATACCTTCTAGTACTAAAAAATACAAACCTGTGTCATTCTCCTGAACCTTTCTTTTGCTGTGCTGAACAGCAGACAGACTTACTGTACTGAAGCTGCAGCATTTTAGGATTTTTGTAAAATATATTTTTAATATAAATTGAACTGCAGAGAATACCTGAGACCTACTGTCTGCTGGTCAGCATTGTGGGGAGAAAACACCCTGTTGGGTTGTTGTATACAAGGTCTTTAAAAAAATCTTCAACTGGTCATTTACAATAGGAATATAATTTGTTTCAGTTGAAGCTAATTATGAAGAAGAGGATTTGAATGGGTAAATTCTTAGTGCAAGTGAAATACGAAACGAGCATACTCATCTCAGGCCCTGTGGAAGATTTACAGTTTGTACCCAGTGCCTGTGTCACAAAACTGTGATGGTTGTGCAGCAATGAGGGCTTGCTCTGAAACCTACACTTCAAAAGAAGCAAGTCTGCCTGGACTTCTGGAGCTGATAATGGCCATCTTAGACCATGCTTCTACTCCAGCAGAGAACCAGTGGACTCCCTGAGAAATTGTTGCTTCTCAGTTTTTAAGTGCCTTGTAAACTCCTCCCTCCTCTCAGTTCTCTGGTATGAGATGTAACTGTTTGTTACACTTGGCCACGTTGTTCTATTATATAGCTAATATTTTTGGTAAGAAGCCCCTTTCCCTCTCTCCCAAAGGAAAACAATTGGAAAAAGATGAGTAATTTAATTGAGGCTGGACGTTTTTAGAGATGTTCTCTCATACTTTCATTCATTAAGAAGAGATTGAGCTGAATTGCTATGCTTGACAAGTAAATAGTATCTCCCCTCCAAAATACTTCTATTTTATATGGCAGCAGCTTCGTACTGCTGTGCCAGTTGTAATGTGTTTTTTTAGATTTTTCACTGCTTGAAGCAAAGAGGAACAGGCAGCTTTGATACAGAAGCATCTTTCCAAAACAATCAAACTTTGCTGATGAGCAGTGAGCATCTTCTCTTTGTACCTTTTTTAGGGTAGGATAAAAAATTCTACTCAAATTCTTAAATTGAGATTGCACTCCTAGTTCTGGCAGTATTAATTAGCAACTATGTCTGTGTGAATAAATTATCCCCTGCTGTCACCACCAGAAACTTAGGCACCTTGATCTATTACCAATTGGATTGTATAATGAAAAAATATTCTTTTTTATAATAAAAATGTAAATGCTTTACTGTTCCTTACTGATGCACAAAGTCATCTGTTTGATGGTGGTTATTGGGACAAAACGTGAGCTGAGTTCAAACTCCTGTTTACAGACAAGGTAAGCCAAGGTATTACTGCTGTCAGAACCAACTCAGCTGGGTGTTCCCGGCCTATTCCTTTGGAGTAATGAGAGAGAAAAGTCTTCAACTGTCTTGGCAATTTGTACACCTGAAAGTGATTAATATTGTAATAAAAATAGCAAAACGAGATCATTTCTGTGCTTACAAATGGCCATCGGGTAGACCTATGGGATATAGCCTTTTGCCTGGCTTGATAGTTGAATGTATAGCTTCTGAGGTGATAATTTTTTGATGAGACCCTCTGAAATTTCAGTTATGCCAGGAAGAGGTTGCAACCAGTGAGGATCACCAAATTGTTTTGAATTTGGTAATATTGTCTTATAGTTGACATTTCAACAGGAGCATTCAATGTCTTCCTTATTTGTGTGACATTACAATTACAATGAAGCAGTAGCTAAAATGGACTAAGCTGAAAACAGGAATCACAGACTAACAACCTAATTTAAATTGGAGAGGACCTCTGACAGTTGTCTTTTTCTGTTCCCATGCTCAAAGTAGGGCCAGATTTGAAGATTAGATCCAAATTTTATCAGGTTCCTCAGGATTATTCTTGAGCCTTCTGAACAATCTGTTACTATGCTGATCACCCTCATAGTAAGGAAAATTTCTTAATATTTGGTAAGGGAAATCCCTTGTAATTTATGTCCATTGCCTTTCATTTTCCAGTGTGCATGTCTGAAAGTCTGGCTCAGTCTTCATTAAAACTTAGCTTGTGTTTGCTTACATAGCAGAATTATTCCTCTTCCCCCTCCCAGTTCAGTTTTGTAATTTTTTTAAAACTAGCTCTATCAGCTTTGCCTCATACTTCAAATTAAGGAGCCAGCTGCTAGGCTAGTCTTTCTTCCTTTTCAGCAGTTTTCCAATATTGGATTCACATGTAAATTTCTCTGCCAGAGTGGCATAAAACAACCAATCTTATTCTTCCATAATGTTGCTGAAAACTAAAAAACGCTGCAGTGGTATATCCTAAAGATGTCTGCTTTGGTTGGTGAGAATGCCAGATGTTGTTATGCAGTACTGCAATATTCTTTAGAAGGGTTTCTTTCTAGTTAAAGTTCCATGAAGTACCCTGGCCATAGCCACTGTCCCTGTAGCATAAAACACTGTTCTTGCCAGATGTATAAGTAGAAGGATAGTTAATTTTTTTTTCCAGAAAATTCATGCCAGAATTTTCAAAGTAGCCTCTGAATCTTAATTCAGGTTATCAACTTGGATTTTGAGGTACCTAGATTTGGGTATCGCCCCATGAAATTCATGGTAAATTTTCTTTCCTTGGAAATACCAGCAATTATGGTCAAAAGTAAAGGCGCAGATGATTTGTTTTCAGTGCTTATTTTTCTACCTGTGTGTGTGTAAAAGTAAGTAGCCCATGGGAGAAATGACCTAGAACACTTGAGTCCTCTGCCCAACATCCTAAGAAGCCATCACAGAGGTGTGTGCTGTATCTGCAGTGGCTATACTGGACACTTTTATCACAGGATATTGCAGCTGTTAGAATGTCAGAATGTGCTTCAGTCCCAGTCAGTGATAATTCAGCCTACCTCTATTATTGGCGTCTGACTAGGAAAGTTCTAACTTTGAAACATTTTTCTTTATGTCCTTGGAGTTTCAAAAGGATATTTGAGGGCGTGAGACCATCAGACTGAAAATGAGAACTGGTCCAGCTAAGTTTTAAGGAATATTTTCCTCACCTTCCTATTGTAAGAGTCACTTTACTCCCTTCAGTGGAATGATGGGAGAAGTTTGCATTTGAAGGCAATTCTTCCTGTGTATGTAAGGGGGCCCTGAGGCACAGAGAAAATGTTGTGCAATTGAGTGGCTTGAAATGGATGAGACAGCCATGAATGCACGTATCTGTAGAGGCAGCTGTGGTGTTAGCCTAACAGGCAAGTCAACAGTGTTGCAAAAACTGGCTTGCACCCTTTACAATGGAGTATTTTTGTACCATGTAACAAAGGTGTGCACAATTTGAGCACTTAAGAATGCCTAAAGCTCCATCAATTTTATTTCACATTTTATCAGCTTAATGTTACATTTAAGTGCAAAAAAATTTAACATATTTAAAGTTAGAGATATTACCCATAGGAAACCTCTAGTCTGAGGTTTCCTGTGTAAAAGTAATTTAAAACTAGGTGTTCACTTCTGCAAGTTAGTCTTGAAAATGTTTTCAGTTGTCATTTCATGTTTTTTAAGATTCTGGATTTCACCTCAGTGATTTTTTATTTTTTTTTTTTAACTTTCAAATCATAAATAAGGAGGTAACAAAGTATATCCCACTATACGTTTTATTGTATCCTGAAGAGATCCATGTGTCTCAGCTAATCTCTACTATTAAGTACTGTTATTTTACAAGTATTTTCTTAACATTTGGAAAAACAGAAGCCAGCTATCTGTTGAGGTAAAAATAAAGCTGTGGGAGATCACACAGGAAAAAAATCAACTTTGGAAGTTAAGTTCTCACTTACTATTCCAATGAGTTTAATGTACACTGCTGCTGAATATTGAGAGAGGAAAGGATTTGTCAACAATGTACATTCTACATGTAAGTAGTATGGGACCGGCAGTGTGCATGTATTACAGTCCTAAAACTTAGTTTTAATCTTCCTCTGCATCCAATTTAAGTTACTCTGTGCTTTTTTCTTTGCTTCGTTCTTGCCAAAGAATAAATACATTCATTAAGTTTTTGGTATTTTTTGTATGTACACCCAGATGAATGTGTGAATCTTCCTTTAAAGAAAGGAAAAAGGAGTCTAATGGTTGTAAGTTTGTGTTCTTTTATTGCTTCATGTGCCCAGAAAATTGAAATTTAGTGATTATCTACTGTGGTTTAGAGAGAGATACCAGAGGTTAACGAATAAAAAGATAACTAGTTGATCCAAGAACTTGGGTCTAAGTTGCAGATGCCATCTAGATCCTTCAGGTAGTGGCCATTATTGGTTAAAGAAGGGAAGAGAAGGGAAGAAAAGAATAAGACTCCATGTAGAAGATACACTTTGTACAACTAGAAGTACTTCGTTTTGTGGTCAACATGTTATGAATTAAAAACTTGTTTACAAAGATATTTTGGAACTCTTAAGCTGCCTTATTCCTCTGGCATGCTGTGAGCTGGAGAGTTGATACTATTTCTTTTATTCCTAGCTAGGTAGATGGAGTTTGTGGAACTCTTTACCCTTCATCAGTGGTGATGATCATATTTGGGAGTCGTACTGGTTTTAGGTTAATTCATGCATTTGAGTATTTGTGACAGCTACAGCTTGTAGAATTTTCTGCATGTATGTCTAGCTGTTCCTTTCCTGACACTTCAAACTGAAGGGCTGTACATGGAGGCAAATTACTTAGGGAAGATGTTCAAGTCGCTTGGAAAGATCAGTTTACAGATTTTTGCAGCAATAAATAGCACTTTTATTAGAAAAACGAGACAAACTAGGGAAATCTTACAGTAATCCTAAATGTGCATTCCTTTTGTATTCTGCCTTTACTCTGGGTTTTTTGGGGGGGAATGTTTTTTGGGTTTGTTTTTTGGTTGTTTTGTGTGTGTTCTGTGGTTAGGTTTTTTGGGTTTGTTTGTGGTTTGATTTTTTTTTTTAACTTTAACTTAGCATATTATGGTTCCTTTAATGAGAACAAAGGAAAATGGGTTGCTGCCAGCTCCAACTAAGATGCCAGAAATTCCTTTGCTCAGAGGTTTCTGGGCCAGTGACTGAACTCCCCATACTAAAACTAAAGGCAAGTTAGAACGATTTGTATAGAGGTGTTGGCCTATCTCACCATAAAAAAAGTATATAAGTTTAAAGAAACAAAACAAAACTAAGTCTAGTTTTCTTCTAGGTGGAAAAAATAAGAGGATTTGACTAGAGAAAGACTTTTCCAGTCTAAACATTGTCCTTGTCTCTTGCAAGACACATAAGTACTCAGAAGAAATCTTTGTGTGAGCAGTCTAAAGTGAGTAGAATATGGTGAATTTTAGTAGAAGCATGCCATAAAGAAGGGCTGCTGTTGTGGTAAAACCTGAGGAAAAAATGCTTGAAAGATAAGGCTTTTATTACATATTCCAGCCTGGTCAGAAATTCCAGTAATATAATTTGCACAAGTACCCTTACACATTATGTTATGGGAATGTACTCATTTAATTTCTAAGGACACAGGTATAAAAACTTAGTGAGATTTTAGAGAGGGACTTGATTTAATAGGAATTTTCTTGCTGTCAGTTCTTTCAGATCCTAGGTTAAGTCTGTATCTTTCCTGTCTAAGTTTGGTCAAGTGAGGCAGAAGAGTAAGAAATTACAATATAGTTGTGATTACTGATATGTGAAACATCAGTAACTGTCCAGAGGAGAGACTAAAATTAATTTTCTCAACTAAAGCAAGGCTTTAGGGCAAAACAGAAGATTAAATATTCATGATTTGTCTGTTAATAGCTAATCATCATGTGTGTATGGGGGTTAGCTGCAGCAATACTTTTTTTTTTTTTTTTTTTTTTTTTGTCCAGGTACTAAAAGAGGTGAGGAAAAAAGTTATGGGAAGAGATCTACATAGGAGTCAATAATCTGGTAGAGCCTTGGCATCAAAGAACTGGTTGTGAAGGAAGCTGGGATTAGTGGGATTAATGTGGTAAAGGTTTGGTGATACATGACGTAAAGTCATAGGAAATTATTGTTCAGTTCTGTTGTTCATGGCACAGCTTTGTTAAAAGACACCTAGAAAGCTTAATTTTAGAAGACTGAAGAAGTGGAGGCATAGTAATTAATAAGAATACTTCACTGTGCCTCAGACACAGGCTGAAAGCATTGTGGCAGATTGAGGAAAAGTTAGATGGAAAAGTGGGAAAGTTTTCCTTCTCATTTGTTGCCCTTCTGTGATTACTTCATTTATGTGTAGGGTCAGAACTTAGACTTGTCCCTAAAGTTGTGTATAATTCTTAAACTTCTTATGCTGTGGGGTTTTCAGGCCTTGTATTCTTTCCTTGGTCCCTGGCAAGATACGAGTAAGATCTGAGCTTTAGTATGGCTACAAAGCACTTTTTCAATGTAAGTTTTGAATAATAATGATGGTAAACTCTATTCCTAAAATGTGTGGATAGGTTCCTTTGTGTAAGGGATGCAAAAGCTGTTGTTACCTTTTTGGTAACCTAGCAAGCTTTTCCTTTATCAGTAGCTTTTTGTCGGGATAGTTTTCTTTGAGGAATTTACATTATAATGTAGTTTAAACCCTATCAGCTCTTGTTTTCAGAATTCCACAGCATAAAATGTCTCCCTGCTTGCTAAATGTGAAAGAGGGGAACCCCAAAATAAAACCCCAGGTTTCCTTAGGAAAACGTTTGAATATTTTAATGTTTTACACTGCTGAAGAGGAAGTCATCTCTCTTGCACAACAGTTTGTGTGTGCTGTGAAGATAAAAAGAGTAAGAAATAAAATAGTATATTGATACAGGCAAATTTGGCTATTGTTTTCTCTTTTCAGAAGTGTTGGGCATTCAGCATCCCTGGTCAGAGAAAATACTTAAGTATGAACTATCCCTTGTCCAGGACTGAGGTGCCTATGTCAAGTTCTTGGTTGTAACTAATTCTAGGAAACAAGATGTTATGAACTCCTGGTTTAACATTAATGTTTTTAATTGTGGTATTGTTAGAGTATACAAGGAATAGTTAAGACTTTTCTGCTACTTAATTTATGGGGATCTATGCTTGCTTTTTATTGTTAGAGGTTGCCTGGTTCTCATATGCATGTCCCTGCCACAAGAATTACTTTTAACTTCATCTCACAAAGACCTTTCCGATCCCTGTTAACTTGTAGTGTGCTTGCTAGAATTGTAATCAAGGTCAGTTGGTCCACTGGTGACTGCTTGGGGAGATGAGGAGGAATTGGCCTCCAGTTGTCTTGTACCTGTTGTTGCACCCCTCCTCTGAGAGTGGATAGACTTCAGTTCACTTTGACAAAAAAAAAAATTGCTTTTTATCGTCTTAGAGTTGTGGAAGTGAGGATAGTTGGTGAGAAGACATTCACGATATGAGAAACTTGTTAATATTTGAGGTTTCTGCTGAGGAATTGTCAGAAGGAGCTGAATTGGGTTTTTTTTTTGTTTTCATAGTATCAGCTATGAAGAACTTTCTAGTGTTAAATTCATGGACACATGCATGGGCAATGTAGAAAGGTCAGTGGATGGAGTTCAGTCTTGTAGGATGACAGGGCACAGCCTTCAAAATAAGTAAGATACAGCATCCAACTATAGGACTTTGAGCCCAGACAAAATGTCAGCTCATGAGACAGGGAGTTTTGCATAAGGACTAGATGAACTTGAATAATTTTGAAGACCTACAGATTAGACACACCAGGTCTCTTTTTTGAAATGACAATTGGAGGGTACAATTGATAACCTCAGTTTGTCTAGTGGGCACTGGAGCATGCCTGTGTACATAATGTTGAAACCAAGTTTATTCATTCTTATCAAAAGATCATGAGAAAGGATGAGCTGTTACTAAAAACACAGTGTAGCGTAATGTGAATTAAAAAAACCCCACTCTTTTCCTGTCTCAGTTGAGATGTGAGCACAGAGAATCCATGACTCTAAGCATTTCTCTTAATGTGCCTCTGTGTGCATGTATATGTCTGCTCATACTGGATACTGTCCTCACAGGAGCACTGTGAAGCTTCATTAAAGTTTTTTAAGTGCCTTACAATCCTCAGATGGAAGGTGCTTAGAACTGAAGTGTTTGTAATCAGATAAGTTAGTAGCACATAACAAGGATATAACCTATTAACACTAGCTATTAACAGTGTTGTTAGCATCAGAAAGCTTAAAGCTAAGGTTTTGAAGTGTAATTGCCCTCTGAAAAGGGATATGGAGGTTTTGCATATGCTGTGTATTCTCATGCTCTACTCCATTGTTTTCTGAACTGTTGTGCTGCTGCGGAAATGCTGCATTAAAAAAACCAAACCAAAACAAAACCAAACCCCAAAGATGCTCACACAGAAAAAAATCCTAGCACAACAAAAAACACCCAACACATAAACAAAACTCAAACAAAACAAAAAAGCACCACCACCACCAAAAAACCTAAACAAACAAAAAAAGATTCAATAAAATAACCCACACCCCACACTAAAACAAACAAAAAAAAAAAAACCCAAACAAAACTTTTGATGGACTATTTTACCTCGTATGTCAACAGGAATAGATAAAGAATGAGGTATGTTTGAGAAAACTAAAGCATTTAAAAATTTATTTTCATATTGAAATAAGGATTTTTGAAGTGCTTCCTAGTAACATTTTAAAAGAGACAAAACAGGGGTAGTTTTCACTTCATTCATGGTTCTTTATGGAAGACCAAACTAGTACAGATAAAACCTAGGCCCGTAATCCATACATTTTTAACAATGCTAAATAATCAAAGGTGGTTTGTCCATGCCACAGGTATGTAACAATTGCCCATACTGGCTTAAACGCTGTTGGTTCATTTACTTTTTTACTTGTCTTATAAAAAGTGTTCTGATTTTAAAAGCCTTGTCAATGGAAAGTTGTCAAGGTGAAATTCTGTAGCAGTGATTTACACTCAATACACATCAACTGAAATGAGTGCCGTGAGTGCTTAAAAGTCAGCACAGTATTATCAACTCGAAGTAAAAGCTTCCAGGACTTGAGGATGGGGGAGCTGGCAAGCCCTACAGAAGTGAAGAGGATTTATAAGTCCAAGTAAAACAGTTTGCCTTTTAAGAGGGAGTAAAATTATTTGTAGCTTAGTGCATACCGTCATACTTAGTGTGAACGTGTATAGGACACGCAGTTAAGTACTTAGTGTTATTTTCCAAATGGAGGGTAGCTGTTTTATGAATATGCATATGTTTGCTTTTTAGAAACTCTGTGTATCAGACACCTAGCAATTGGTTTGGATTTTGACTTTAGATATTCAGAGCATTTGTGGAGTTCTCAGGTCTTGCCACAAATAAGAATACGTTCCTTGAGATTTAACCACATTTCTCAAATTCCCATGTTTGGGCTAGCCATGCCACAAAGCATGGCAAGCTGCTATGTCCAGCAGGCCAATTCTCTGCTCTGATTTAGACAGAGCAACCTGAAGAGTTAGCATCCAACTGCTTTTATTTAATTAAGTACCTGTAAATGCAACATGCATTAGCAATGTCCAGAGTTTCGTGAGCCTGCAGAGAGAGATGTAGGAATGCTTACAGAGCAACCTGAGTCCTGTTGAAGAAATCCCCTCCCTGGGGGGAATCCCCATTTTGGAGTTTCTGTACCTTACTGTGAGGGTAGTAGGACCAAAGTGTGTCAAAACCTATGCTGTATTAGCCATTCATAGCTTCTCGGTGGTTTATTTTTGAAACATAATGTTTAGCCAATGACTTATGTAGTATGATAATATACACTAACGAGGTTTATTCTCATTCTGCACCCTTCCCCCATTCATTCCTATGGAGAGCCCTCCCATGACTTCTGAAGTTGTTTGCATTCTATGTTTTTTAGTGCTAATGTGGCCTTTTTTACTTTCTACATATTTCTGTACAGTTTTGCACTGTAACCAAACCTGTGCCTATTTTTAAGTACTCAGTCCAGAGGGTGCTCCTCTGAGCTTCCCAAGCTGCTGTCATTTATCTCACCAGCCGCTGTTCCATTGCACACTCAGTTCAAGCATTTGTTACCTGTGTTGGGCTGGCTCAGGAGCAAGTCTCACAGCACAGCCATACTCACGTTACCATATACTGTTTCCGAAATGTATTCTTTACTATTTCTGTGTTTTCAAGGTAATGTCTGTAATGTTGAAACATTCTGGGATTGTCTCTTTTAATTTTTGGAGTATTTATCCATGGAAATTGTGGAAAGAGACAATCGAGTGTCTGCCTAATTGACTGAGTTGCAGCCTAGAGGCTTAAAAAGAGTCGAGGCAGCAGGAGAGACCGAGTTTGCTCTGCTGTGCTGCAGGTGTTCGTGCGTCTGAACCTGGATCTTGGGTTTGTGTGCGTGTCCTGTAGGCAGTCTGGTTACAGCCGGGATTAATTGTGGGCTGAAGATGAACCTATTCTTGTCCTTCAGTCGGGATGGGATACTTAAAGGGGTTTCCTTGGAGGTAAGCGCTGCGGCCATGTGTCCCGCAGCACACCGCAGAGGAGTGCGTGTGGCTGGCGGAACGTAGGCATTTCATCATTGTGCCTTTTATCGGTTCTGCAGCCGCAGTGTAGAATTGGCATGAACGACTGTTTGTCTTGTAGCTGGCTGTAAAGAGAAAAGCCGCTTCTGAGTTGCTCTGCGTATTCTCACGACTCCTGTGCGTTGCCTTTGCGTGATGAGCGGAAAAGGATCGGGCGAGTGCAGGGGGCTCGTTGGGGAGCAGTCATCCCTCGGTGCGGGAAGGGCGCTGTCCCTTTAAGGCGGGAAGGGGGCCGGTCCCATCCGGTGATTGACAGGCTGACTGGCGTCACGTGACCCGCCTCTATTTGAAGGTCACAAAAAGCTGCTTCCTTTAGAGAGAGCAAGAGGGAGAGAGAGGGAGGGAGCGAGGGAGAGTGAGTGAGGGAGTTCAAGCCAAAATGGCCGACAGAGTCTCTGCTGGTTTCTGAACATTTGAAATAAAAACAAAAAACCCGAAACAAACACAAAATCTTTTTTTTTTTGACCTTTTTTTCATTTCCATTTCTACCTTGAATGCCTCAACTCGCTGGATTTAAGCACTGCTGCACTTTATGAGGTTAGTGGTACATTTATATTTTATTATTATTGTTTTTATCTATCAGTAGACTTTTAAGACCCGAAGCTGACCGTTTGCATCCCTGGTTTTGCAGAGTTGTTTTTTTCTGGCACAAATACTTGTTTCAGATGTCGTCTGGTTTTAGGTGTAAAGCACTTTTCGTGTATTTCTAGAGCTTTTTAGAAGGTCTCCGAGGAAGTGTATTGTGGATTTTGAAGCGATTTGTAATTTAAAACGCTTAGGCAAATTGCAGCAGATCGTTTATTTTCCAAGCCAATGAAGTACAAGATAGTACTGAAAATCTTGTTTTATTTAAATAGACACTTCTTAAAGAGTGATTTCTTCCCCACAGCACCCGAAGCTCTTAAATCTGCTGCAAAAATTTGCATATATAAAAATGGGTTTGCATTCTTTCAGCTGCTGGGTCCGACAAGGGACGGATGGGGAAGTGTGTTCACCGGGCTATCCTTCCCGGGGCGAAAGCAAAAAAACAAAACCAAATCAGACACCCGAGCACTTGCGGTGCCAGGCGCGGGGCGGTGCGGAGCTTGGAAGGGTCCGAGCCGGCGGAGCCCGCCGAGCCGAGCACACGCAGCCGCCGCTGGGCTCGGCGCGGGCTGCCGCTCCCCTCCCCCTCCCGCCGGCGGCTTCGGCCCTCGTCGGGACCAAATGGTCCTGCTCCCCCATAAATCGGGAGTTGAAGCGGGAAGGGCGTGCTGGCTTTAAAATGGTCTTGCCATATCCTGGAGTAAGGGAGCCCTTCTCTGCTTAACGGGTCTGGCGACTGATAGAATGTGGGGCAGGTACTGTGGAATGCATGCTTGCAAATGCGCGATGCTGGGTGGTACAGATGTTCTGTAGGCTTTTGCTCTCTATTCTTTTTAAAACCCGTTTTCAAGTGCGTGTTATTAAGTGTAGCTAAGAAGCTGTGTTTCCTTGCCTCTTTTCCGTTTTCTGTGTTACTAAAAATTTAAATTCAAGTTGTTTGCATCTCCCTCCAGAACCAAGCAGAAAATTAAAGGGGAATAGCTGAAGCTTGCTTTCTGAGAACAGGCCCCTCCTCCTGCATTGTAAGAGTGTGATGTAATGCTCCTTTCTGTGAGGTTAAATGAAGAAAATTCTCTGTGGTGTGTACGTTATTCTTCGCCCCTTCGTGATAGGCCTTGTACGGTGATATTTTTTGTAGGTGAATGTTTAAGCAGCAGATAATTGTGCAAATAATCATGCGAATGTACTTTCACATTGCAGCATGTGTGCATTGATTATGGTTGGCAGGTCAACTTTGTAAACGTACAAGGTATTTTTGTGGCCTTACACCCATCCAGTTAACTACAAATAAAGGAGACAGATTTTGATTCATTTGCGGAAAAATATCTGTCTGTCATGGTGCTGTAGTAGTTTGTATCAGGGTTTTTTTTTTCTCCACTGGCTAGCAAATATTTGAAACTATTCTACAGTATATCAAGTTTCTTTTGAATGTTAAGCGTTTTTACTTTAGAACAAGCTAATATAAAAGAATAGCATTTGGAGTCGATGTAGTGTATTTTGCCGACAATTTTAGACTTAAAGTTGGTAATAATGGATAACCCAGTTTACATATGAAGTAATGCATTCTCCCTTTTTAGGGTTAATGAATTGATTGTGTTGCACCCTCCTGTTATTGGTCTGTATCTATGAGAGAATATTATAAAAACGTTCTGTCTTTGACCTGATGTAGCCTGCTAGCTTTTTGTTATTCAAAACATTTTTGGGCTTAGTGGAGATCCTGGTGTAGCCAGAGTATGTTGAATATTACCTGTTGATTGACAGACTTAAATAGATTTTAGAATTATTTTCAAATGCAATATGAAAATAGTAGTATTCTTAGTTGTAGTACACACTATACCAAAACATCAACTATGTAGTTTCTGTGACAGTTGCTGTAGTATACAGTGGTTGAACTGAGGAAGCAACAAAACCTAAACGTTGCCTTGAGTTAACAATATTGCAGGACATAGCTGTCACAGAATCTGCACTTCAGGAACGAATTGTATTTGTCCTGGGTGTTTTTTGCCTTCATGCATTACTGTCTTACGTTACATGCTTTAAATTCTGTCAATGTTAACAGCTTGATTGTTAGGGAGATGGATTACTGGATGTTTTCTGACACTGCTTATAGCTATTAGAACCTGTCAAATGATCAAACAAAAAACAACTATTGAGAATAATAGAAAATTCTAGTGCAGAGTTGGTCAAACATTTAAGTAGCTTTGTGAGAGTCCACTGTAAATAACAGGAACAAATTGGAATAATTCCTCATATAAATATGCCTTTGACCCATCAGATCTTAGTGCAGGGTGGCTTGAGGACTTTGCAGCCTGTGAAATCGTAGGATTTTAAAAGTGCGAGTCAGTTCTAAACTGTTTGTGTTCAGAAAGTTCCAGTAGTACAAAGGGAACAAAATACTTAAAATCATTTTGAGAGACTTAAGTTGCAATTTCTAGATCAGTTTGAAGCTTGCAGTGTTGAAGCACAAGAGCTTTTTTTTCCTTCATTCAGTTCACAGTGATGACAGTGGGTTCAAAGCTTTATTTAATTTCTGTTTTCATTTTACATGTCAATTGTTACCGGTATGTACAGTAATCAAACCCTTTTGAAAACAGACTGTTTTAGTAGGTTGAAAACTACAGTCGAAGTATGTAGCCAGCAAAGCCCTGCGATTTTTTTCGCACTATATCTAAGAGATCTTGAAAAATAATCGACAAGGAAAGCCTTATTACCGTTGAGCTTCAATGTATAGGAGTTTGCAGTTCTATTGGGGGGGAGGGGGAAATCGGGAAAAAAAAAATTCTGAAAAATTAGTATGCTTGCTTTCAGCACCTTTTTTAAGCCTCTTGCTCTTCTGCTGGGAAGTGGGGGAGGGGGCATGAAGGGGGCAGGGAAAAAAAAGTTTTAAGTCTGTACAATCTTTGCTGGCTTCTTTCAGCTGAACTTTTTGAGACTTAGTTAGAGTTGGCTGAGTAGACAGGAAAGCATCCAAATCTATAAATGAAGAAAACCCTATATAATTAGCAAATTGCTGGAAGAGAATTTCTGTCCCTACCTTTCCTAGTACCTCTGCAAAAACCTGTTGTGGCTTGCACCTTGAAGCAGAATTCTTTATTTCTAGTCATTGTGGATCTGCTTTCCTTTTGGTGACCACAGTGGAAGATGGGAAGCTAAATTTAAAGTTTATTTTGAACAAGTTTTGTTGGAATATGTGCATTTGGTATTCTGTTGTCAGTTATTTAAAAAAACCTGAGAAGTTGAAGGGATTTTTTTTTCTTAAAAAAAAAAAAGACTTCTTCCTTCCTGAGAGCTGTTTGACTTGTAAAGGATTGATTTCCTGTTTAAATAGATCATGGTTTGAGGCAGGGAAATAAGTTACATAGGATTTTCACCTCTAAAATTAATTATGTCCTGTTAAGGTGGTCAGGTGTGGGTATCTCTATTCTAGTTTTGTGTAACCTTTCTGAAACTCTTATAAAGAGTGGTGTGTAATGTTAGGGCAAAAGTAAGAGTCTTTTCACTTAGAAGAATCATGCAGAGGAAGCTAGTTAGATTTTAAGTGGTTAAACCTTATATATTTAGCTATAATTGTTCCTGCGGAATAAATTTTATGAAGAGGTACAAAATTCAGTTTAGGTGAATACAAAGCCTCTCAAAGCAAGACAAGTTCAGTATTTATGTCAAGAAGCAGCAGCTTTAATTGATAAAGTAGCACTGGCATTTAGTTGGTATATTGGTCAAACAAGGTAATTAAACTGGAGTATCAAGATCGTGCTTCTTGACCATTTCATTGTTGGGGGCAAATATGGAAGCATTGTGGAGATAAAAAACACTATATACTGAAAATATTTGTTTTGTTTGTATGATGGTGCCATACTTGCTTTGAAGGGCACAAGGAAATAGTGCCTCTATTTGTGATGCGTTCTGTCTTCAGAGCTGTACATGTAACACCTTCTCACTGCCTAAATTCTTTTCCTCCTTTGTGCATATGCATCCAAACTAAGAAGACAACAATTTCTTTTCTTTTTATTTTCCAAGCGTATATTTTGGGAGGGCCATGAATATATGCAAATCCTGGTGCTTTTTATCCATACTGCCTTCAGTATGGATACAGACTTTGGAAGTGGGTCCTAGGGCTTTATGGATGTTGGCATTATAGTTCAGGGCTGAGATGCTCTAGATTTATGTATTTATAATTATTTCTGAAAAGTTGTCTTAACAACTGACTGATGTGATATTTGGCTATTACAGCCTAGACAAATTAAAAGACAAACCTTGATCCCCTTTCAAAAAATTTAGTTCCAGAATTACTCTTAATTGGCCCATTGAGTCATGTGGGAAGCCTAAGAGAACATACATTAATAAAACATTATGGTCTTTAAAGGCAGAGCAAGTCAAACCAAGGGTTAAACAGTATGGAAAAATACATCTACTACCTGGACAAACTACTGAGGGGAGACTGTTGAAAACAAAAGGTAGTGAGTGTGAGAGCTGAGTACAGTTCCCTTCTGTGCTGCAGTGTGTGTCTGAGCTTAATTAGGTGGATGCTTATCTCAGGCAGAGAAAATTGTCTAATAGTGTTTCAATATTAATAGATGGGAAAATGCTTGAAGGTACAAAGTATGTGTAGTAATACCAACTTTGGATAAATTGAGACTTTTGGAAGTGAAATGCAGCCTTCTATTTACTACAACAACTAGACCAAAACAAAGCATCAAGATAAAACCATTTCATTTTATGCCAGCAGGGAAGTGCTGCTTTTTAGGATGGCAATTTCAGAACATTTTGAACAATATGGGAGGTCAAAAAAATTTAAGGTAGCTCAAGAAACATAATAGGGGGGAGGTAGTGTAGCAAACAAAAAAAAAAAGCTTCAGCTTTTTCGTTTCATTTTATAGATGCATACATTCTTTGCAAACAAAAATGTAGTTGTATCTGTCAAAAGAGCATTATTTTGACGTTGAGCTCTATCATAGCTGAGTGTGCTTTAAAGACAGGAATATTTTTAAATGAAGGTGGCTATTTCTCTAATTTTTCAATAGTAAACAACACCCCACTGTGTGCTCTTAAATAATGAAGTAAGGGGAGGGTGCCTGTCTATCCCAGTGTATTTAGTATGCAGAGTTAGGACTTCGAAAAGTACAGATATGAGTATAATAGCTGAACCCAAAACCTGATTTGAACTTGAGTAGAAGATTGTCTTAATTTCTGAATTGAAGAAGTCGTTTTTAGAGACACAATGGCAAAATTACTTCTAGTATTCTCAGTATTTTTTTCCTTTTGTAAAGCACAACATTTGTTAAACAGCACAATCACAAGCTATTGTCCGTTGCTAATTTTGTAGTGGCTGTTGGGCACAGCCTCCACTCCACGTACATGAGAACATACAAAACTTCAGCTGCAGTGAGGCTGCTGGAATTTTTTTTTTTTAAACATCTGTGCACCATAGCCTTTGTAGGTTTTGAGTTTTTTGGGCTAGTTGACCTATATGAAAACAGGAAGAGTTAAATATATATATTCTGCTAATTGCACTTAACCATTAATTAGTTGAGCTCAATTGTCCCATTTTACATGTGCTCTCTGACAAATATACACAAATGTGTTGTCATGATGGTTCAGTCTCCATTTGTGAGTTTGGCTGTGCCTGAGCCATCCAGTTCTCCAGGATTCGGTGTCCTGTGTCACTTAAACCTTTTTTAAGTTGAGTCGTCTATGTTGCTTGCATTTCCCCCCCCCTTGTTTAAATGTTACTATTTGCAGTAGAAGACATTGCAACAGTGTTAGAGTCCTAATGTGAGAGCGTTCATGTTCTTGTTGCAGCTTCTGTATTAGCATTTATATTTGTAATACTATGTAATTTCAGTGAAGCAATCATGGTTCTAATTCAGTGTTGATACTCTGGATATACTTGTCTACAAAACAGCTTTCTTTGGTGAGAGGGTGACTACTACTGAGAGCTTACATCAACTAAAACAAGACTGGTACATTCTGATACATCACTTTGGCTAAATATACAGCATGTTTACACTTAGCCTTTTCCTGAACAATTCATAGGAAGGATGCTTTTATCACAACATAATAATAAATTTTGCTATTTTAATGCTTGGAAATTCTAATTTGGTGACTCTTGCTGGATTTGTTCCAAAATAATAAATGTAAACTAAATAAACAGAAAAAACAAAACCACAAACAAAACAAACCACCACCACCAAAACCCCAAACTAAAAATGAAATTATTTTAAAACCATGTCAAGGTGGTTAAAAAGAGCAGTGCATGGCAGTAAAGGATATCCTATTTAGGTTATGCATATGTCATTCTGTATCTAGCTCTGTTTTTCTTTGTGGATGTCATTACAAGTTCATGTGCACTGGCTGGGATCTAAATGGTGGCTAAGTTCAAAGTGCCTGTAAAAATACTTGGTTAACCTGAAGTAAAACCCCAAAAGCTTTTCTGAACCTAGTGCGAAAGAGTGCTGCACCTGGTGCTATGGAAGTCAGTTTATAGCAATATTCACTGAAATTTTACATTACGTAGCCTGCCTTGTGTTAGTGTCAAATTTTTCTTTCCTTCACAGGTAATGTTCAGATTTTCTGTTTAATACATCTCAACCAGACCAAACCATGTTGAGAAAGTAGACAAGGCATTAGGAGTGTTTTTCTTCAATTTTTATCTTTACCTGTGTCCTGTAATTCTATTCAGAGCAGAGCTAGACTGCTCTTGCAGGAATGCTTGCTAACCAATATTACTGGCATTGCTGTATGAGTGCTGTTTCTGATAGAAACACATTGATGGAAGTGATGTAAGAAACTAAACTGAAAATCTCATCTGGGTAAAGGTTTAATCTTCATAGTAAGGTGTTCAGATGTACTTCTTCATGGTGGTATTTCTCTAACTTTTTAGGGTTTAATCAGCAAATATGTTTTGAAAACCACTAGATTACAGTGGCAAGCTTTAGTAAATGACCTAGGATTGGATAATTCTCTTACATGTTGGTAATTTTTCAGCTGTTTGAAGCAGCTTAGTCCTGTCTTCATCTCTGCATGCTAGCTGTTTTGGAATGGTTGTTTATGATGAAGTCCTTGAGTGACTGGTTTTATCACAGAGTAATACACTATTCTGAATTAATTTTTTCTGCTGTATTGTTAAGTGGGTGACAGGTTTTGTTTATATTTACCAGTCTCTATGGTTAAGACATCCTGTCTTTAAACCCACAACATTAAATAAATTCTGTGTCCTGATACAGAAAAACTGTAAGAAGTGTGTTCTTTGCAGGTTTTAGGTGAAACAAGGTAAAAAAGGCAAATGTAGGTAGAGGCTAAATTTTGAGAATCTAGGGTCTACATTGACAGCTTAATGTACCATAAAGATATCGTTGCTTATTTTTTTTAACTGTCTCTGTGGCTAGGCCATGAGTAACTGAACAGGTTATCTTTTGGAAAGTTACTCTGTCTTCATAAAGTTTTGGGGACAAGACGTTTTGCCAGGAGTGGATGTAAAAGCAGCTGTAGTGTTTTAAAGGTGATGAGCTGTATTTGTGTGATTGGATCACTGGGGCTGGGAAAAGCTGAGGTTAGCTACTGTCAGTCTCAATTGCATTCTGCTTCAGTCTAGAGTGTGAAGCCAGTCTTCTACAATGCACTTGTCAAGTATAGGTCAGCTTAAGTTTATGTGGTCTTCTACTTAAGAAAACATTTTTCAAACGATGTTTTAGTTGGTGCTAGGTAGTTTGGTTAAGCTTAAATCCTTTTTCCCCCCCCTTCGCATTCTTAGGTAATTTTTCTATTGTTAAAGTAAACTATGAATTGTTTTACATAATTTTAGCTTGAGTATTGCGTGCCCTGTGCATTTAAAGTTAGGTGGTTGAAAACCAGCCTCATCATTGGCTTGGTGGGTTAATAAGGCTGTAAGTTGTTCTGCATTTTAAGTTTAGTTATAGCTGGTAACTTGATTTCAGTTTTTCATCCTAATTTTTTTATCAAACTCCAAAATTATTTTCCATCTTATACATCTTTTGGTATTTCTGTATCATATGTGTATATGCATCTCTTGTGTGTGCATGTTGGCAGTTGATGTGATTAGAAACTATCGAGTATCAGCTGACATGCAGACACTTCTTGGTGGGCCTTAGGCACGTAAAAACTCTGGTAAAAGTTGCTCTCTAACACAGTTAAACTTGTTGGGTTTTGTTTTGGATTGGTTGATTATGGTTTGGTTTTGCAAAGCCTGCACGAAGCAAGTGGTGTTTGGTAAGGTAAGCGTACAGATTGAAGAGGACCAGTAGAGAAACAGAGAAGCTCTCTGAAGGCCACACGGAAAGTCAGTGGCAGAGCCAGACTTGAACTCAGAAGTTCCTGGCTTGTGGCCTGGAGCTGAAGCCAGTGATACACAGCTGTACTGAATTGTGAATAGAATGATGCTTTATTTTTTCTTTCTGACATTATGGGAACAAAGCAGATTTAACTAAAATGATAATGGGGGCAAGAAAATGGAATTGTGTATTTCACCTCTTTCAGAACGTCACATGAGAAGTTCTGTTTGGTGTTAAAGCTTGTGTTCAGCAGTTGTGGATTTCCACTTGCCAAGGACTATGATTGGTGTTGCTGGGTCATGAATTGTAGCAAATCATAGTGCAGTGGTCTTGAGGTCAGACCTAAGGGCTTTTGCTGAAGGTGGAGGAATTCAGGGCTTAAAAGGTTCTCTGCAGACTACCTTGAGAGAAATTAATGTTGTTAAAAATTTCTTGAAAAGTACAAGATTTTCTTTGAGGTTTTAAAGTAGAAGTGAAAACCTAGTTTAGAGGCAATCTTTCTGAAGTAACTGTTTATTAAACTGAAAATCACATTCTGTATTTAACAGTCAGGAGTTTTTAATGAGGCTTTAAATAGCATTATCCTTCAGCTCAGTATGAAAGAAGAGAAAAGCTGCTGTAGTTTCAGTGAGAGGTATTTTTTTCCCCTTTCTAACCTAAAAGCTTAGCTTTGAGTAGCTTCCTGTGAGTGTATGGACAGTTTTGGTTGAGGAGTTCCCATTAAGGGGGTAAGTTTTGATCTAAAATATAAAATGAGCATCACCATTTCAAGTTGCTTTTCCATACTGTTAAAAATCTTAGCAGTGATAAGTAAATCCGTTGTCATAGTAAACGGAGCTTGCTTTTTCAGGCAAAAGTTTCAAGCTCTACCAGCAAGCTGGAGTGGTTTTGTTCCACAGGTATGTTTGCTTTATCTGTGTACTTTTTTTGGCTGAGGATGTATGCAAGTGTAAGGGTATTTTCCTCTTGTTACAAACATGGAGCAAACAAGCTAAAAATCCCCAAACAGGCACAAAATACATTAGTGCTTTACTAGGAAGTTATTTTAATTTTATCCATTGAAAATAACAAACATGCTAAGTGGTTCCAAGAAGAATTCCAAATATAGAAAGCTTAACAATAGAATAGTTCACTTCTGAGGGATTGAAGCTCTTGAGCCCTCATTACTCTCTTCTCCCCCAAGCTACAGCAGTGGCTCAGTGGCTACTGGCATGTTCAGTGTGCCTCTACCTCACTCTTCAGACTGAGTGGAGTGCATTTTGAGGCTGCATCTAAAACTTTCCATTTGTAGTTAATGAAAATAATAATTTTGAGCATTAGGGGTGTACTTTTTTACTAGCTGTCCTTCATTATCCACCCTGCTAACCAAGCCAGGTGAAAATGCATTCTGAGTTTCCCTTTCAGTTTCAGCTCTGTGTGTGTTTGTAGGTCCCAAGTACCTTTGGTTGTGGCTTCTGGTGACATTTAACTGGATGTCCATCAGGTTTGCTGTTAAGCCTGGGCCACTTCAGAGCTTGACATTTTTGTGGCAGTTCTTGGTTTGTTTACCTGTTACAGATGGTAATATGCTGTAACTAAATTGTATAGTTATTTTTATCAGGTCTTCCAGAAATATTGTAACCATATGGTGATGAGTAGCTGAGTTGCTCCTCAGTCACCACCCGGAACAGTGTTGATGGCTAGGTTATTGTGATGGTGAGTGGGAGGCGCAGCTGAGCTTGTTTAGTTCTGAGGTGTGCTGCCCCCTATTTGAAGTTGGTAGTGATAGCTTCAGAGACAGAATAAAGTTCTCCTTCCTCTCTTTAAAACATCATGTTAGTTAAGAGCAAGCTTATCAAAGGTCAGTTTAACTAAGGGTTATGTTTACAGTGTGGTTTTCAGTGTAATTTTTCTAAATACCCTTTTAATGCCCTTAGAGCATAAGAAAAAAATTGGTGACTCTTACTTCATACACTTCCCCTTTTCAGTTCTCCACATGTAAATTACTATCGTAAGTCCAGCTGGCACTTCTAGCACAGCATATGGATTTGATTAAAGGTCTGGTGCTTCACCTGAAATTTGGAATTTTAAATGCTTATGTGATTTCTGTATCATTTTTACTATAAGGTCATGCTAATCCTTTTTGCTAGGTAGCAGTGACCATTTTTTTCAGTGTAGTGGCTTCATAGAGAGATGATTTGCAGTGGCAGTATGCACAGAAGCATCAATAAGCTGACAAATTAGATTTGAGGTTCTAGTGTTTAAAGGGCTTTTCTTTCAGCAGGAAATAGTCTCCCACATCAGCTTACGCATTTTAACCTTCAACTTTTTATAGCAGCAAAGAGTTGACCTGTCTTTGTGCAGAGCCACCTTTCTCAAAGAGGATAGAGAGAAGGTTTAACTGAATACATTAAAGTCGCGGGGTTTTGTGGAACAGTGCATATCTTACATTCCTGTCATAAAATCATACAGTAGTGTCTGAAAAATGAACCTGCTCTGTTCCACACTTTTCCACACTTTCGCATTTCATCAGTGGTAGATGGAGGGAGAGAGCTGTTAATTAAAGATAGGAGGAGTCTTCAGATATGCTGTCAGCAGAGGTAAAAATGGTGTTTGACTCTGGAAACATACAGAACTTTCCTGAATCTGTATGCTGAGAATGCTTTAAGTGGTTTTGATGTGGCTATTTCTCCTTTAGGACTGATGCTAAAAAAGTGTGTATTTTTAACCACTGAGAAGTAAAGAATGTTGTCTCTCTTGAAAACCATGGTATCTGTAGATTTTACACATTTCTCTGTCTCATGATGTCATTGCTGAACATGAAGTATGTGGTTTTCATTAAAAATAAAGATACATAAGATACTTGTTTTGCATAATGCAAGGCAACAAAAATTACCTAGAAGTAGCAAACACAACTTGGCATGAGAATTAACAAGACAAATCAGCTTAGTCTTGGAACTTCAGGAACCTGTTAAATGGTAAATTTCACTCATCACTAAAATTTCCACCTTGATTTTTCTTTTCCTTGTGACTTAACGTTTTTCTGTGTACCATTCTTAGTGGTGCTCTTTTGTAATCTAACGTGGCAGTGCCGTAGTTTCCTCATTTTAGATTATTTCCTGGATTACCTTTTGCTTTACAATTTATTTCACTCTTCCAGAGCAGAAAAAGAGAGTGATGCAGGTCTGGAAGATAAATCATAGCCATGTTGTATATGGCTCACAAAGTCCTATTGTCTTAGAATTTTTGTATATTGAAGCAACTTTCTGGTGTGAATTTCCATGTATTCAAGAACATAAGATTTCTGAAATGGGCATTATTGAGCTGACTTAGTTTACAAGAGAAATTTCTTCTTTCATAGTAATGTGTAGTTAATTTAATGGTACTTCCTTCTTGAGTATCAATGGCCACTAGATTCTTCTTTTTTTTTAATTAAGACATCTTTCCAGTCCTCTGATTTATTTACTTTTTCAAAAATGGTCTAATTTATCTTACATTACTGTATTAAAAAGCAAGATATATTTAAGTGGGATTGAAGTCAGAAATTGATCTGGTACTGTGTCTGTGAATGACATAAGCAGCAAGTTAAATTCATCACTTAAGCTGTAAATTACCCTTCCTGGAAAGAGAGAGAAGAAATTATAACCCTCAATCAAGATTTCAAAAACCTTGTCTTTGCGCTCAAACAGAAAAAGCTCTCAGATGAGTGACTGCTGAGATTGGGCAGGCACCAGTTCCACAGAAATAACAGCATAGTTAAAAGAAATTCTTTCCCTGATGGGAGATTGTCCTTAGTTTAAACAAATGCCTGAGGATACAGCAAACAGTTTTCACTGAAACTTTCTAATGTCTTTGTTTAAGATACAAGGAAGTGATTGTTTATTTAGCAATTAGTAAGAGTTTCATGTCTAGACTAGGTGGTTTAATCTATGCTTTATTTCCAGAAGGCATGAAGTAAAGTTAACTTTTTTAAAAAACACAGCTAGGGGCTGGTGCACAGTCTCAGGACTATAAAAATGGATGAAATAAACATCATGTCAGATTATTAAACGTGAGAGGTGGCAATGAGCTCTGCCTATTTATGATTATTTCTTAAAGCTTCTTTTGTTTCTGCCTCATGACCATTGTGGCTGGTTAATTTTAAATAGGCTGTTAAACGAGTGTCCTGAAGAATGCTGTTTTCTTCTATTCCTTCTGGAATGAAGAAGAGACATTTTTACATTTTTCTAAGTTATTACTATATAGATGTCTCAAGTCATCTGCACAGGTTGCAAGCAAGATGCACCACTCCATTTAGCAATGGTTGTTTTCCCATTTAAATCTGGCAGGTGTGGGATTTAGGATGCCAGTACTGCATCGTAATGCCGTGGCCACTACTTGTGTTAGTTCTGTTCCATGGATCCCAGCAACTTTCTGGTTGGTTGCTTTTCCCCTCTTCCCCCCCCCCCCTAAAATATGTGAATAAACAGTAGGGTTTCTAGAGTTAGCTGTGGTGTTCACTCTTGAGTGTGAAATAGACTGTCTCTTTAAAAATGTGTTTATCATTAGGCACTTACGGTTTTCTCTGACCTTAAAAAGTTCTTGACTGAATTTCTAATGTTCTTGATAATGCCTCCTATGGAGAACTCAGAGCTATGTCTTTCTAGGCATAGCTTGCCAACAACCAAGTTAAAATACTAAAAACTAGACAGCACCACCCTCAAAAAGCCCCAGCAAAACCTCCACTTCACAAAACAAAAAGAAATATTAAGATGTTTACTTAGAAATAGTTGTGGGTTTCTGTTGTATCATTTAAAAACAGGAGCAATGAGACATTCATGAGTATGAAATGCCATAAAGTGCAAGTGGTGTCTGTTGATGCTGCGTATGCATTGATGAGGATATTTGGTTCTTTCTGCCATCTTGAGTAATCATTTTTGTGGAATGACAGATCGAGATGATCATGTCATCTCTATGCCCTCAAAACTCAAGTGATTATATGAGGAGACAAGTTTGGAGAAGCCTTGAATTTTTTGGCTGCTTAAGAAACTACACAGGGAAGGATTATTAGTTACTTGTAGTTCAAAGCAAGTCATGTCTTGCACTTGTGCTGTGGTGGTGTTTTCGTTTTGCTGGCTTGCTTCCCGTAGATTCTTTACAATTCCCTGGTTTTCATTCTGTGTGCCAGTGAATAATTTCATCTTATATCTTAATTATGAGTGTCATGATGTGAAGTATTGAGTTAGGAAGTTTTGAATAATCGATCTCATTTCTGAATGGAAAATGGCTAATGAAAAGGATGGGCCAGCTGGTAGCAGTATGAAGGGTGAGAAGCATGCATCTGGCAAACAAACGCTTCTGTACCCAGCTCTGCAAAGAATCTGTGTTTAACATTTGAAGGTTCCTGAAGAGATGAAGACAATTCTTTTTTCAGTGCCCCTGAGGTCTTGGTGCTTTGGAAGTAGATACCATCTCACATATCTCTTTATTTTGAGAAGACTGCACTAGAGAGTGTATCAAATTCCATAGTGAAACCCAAATCTTTATTCGCTTAGAGTTTATGACCAAGTGTCATGTTGTGGCCTTCAGAATGTCTGTGGCAATGCAGCAGGGAGAGGGGACTTAATGCACTTGTGGTTTACCAGGTTGCTTGAGTGGAGTCTGCTGTCCGTCATCTTCATTGAGGCTTTAATGAGACCTGATCCCTGTCTTTCTGCCTTAACAGCAGATGCAAGCCACAGAACAAGAGTGCATGGTCTGTTAACAGAATTACTCTTCAGTGTCATGTATTCATTTTACAAATATCACTCCATCATATGAATGGTGGTTGAGCATTTGAGTCTACAAACTACTTAAAGGAAACAACTGAATGAATTAAATTTATGAAGGTAATTTTTATCAGTGTTTAAATCTTCATACAAAAGTAGGGAAAGAAGAAGGTCATATTAGCTTGTGTATTGTAAAGAGTATGCCTTAAAATGCATGCCAAAGTTGATGTGTGAAGGGACCAGTCTGCTTCAATTATCCGCTTAATGTGGTAAATGTATTTAAGCTTTTTTTTGTTGTGAAACACCTGGCTTCACATTTAGCACTGTTGTTTTACCACATTTTAGTTTTTCATCATCTGTTACTACCCTATAAGCAACAAATACTAAATAGTAGCCTTATAAAACGGGTTTTGGTAGTGCAGTGTTTACTGTATCTCTGTGGCACTGGCATGGCAAGTCGTGACTTTGTTGTTTTCCATGCAGTTTTGAGGACTTGAAGTCCAACCATGATCTGTAACAGTATAGTCTGAATTCCTTTCTTCCTATACCTATGGTACTCCATGGGAGGAGACTGGTATGAAAGGTCTCTTAAAAGTAAGAATATGCTGCAACACAATTACATGTTTTGCATGGGATGTCCATTTTATGTAATACTAGTTAAAAGGTAGTTATCTGCTTTGTATTAACATAAAACTCTACTAAGAACAAAGTGCACTAAAAAATATTTTTATGTAGAACTAAAGCATAAACTTGGAAATAATGTATTCGAATAGAAGGATCTACATATCTCTGCTTTTCCAGACCTGGAGAATGCCCTGGTTAATAGTTATGTCTATAGTAGATCTGCTTGTCTGGAGAGCATGCACTACTACCACTGTTCACATAAAGTTTCTGAGACTGCAGACTAACAGGTTGCTCCCTTTTTACTTCCAAGTACGTTTGCACACATTTCAGCAGTGTTTGATCATACTTCTAGTTGGCAACTAGTTGACTGGGATCTTCAGGACTTTTTGTTGAAGGCTGGATGACTATTTTAACCAAGGAAAACTCAAAACCTTTGGATCTGTTGATTTCCAAAGAATTACTAGGAGTAAGGTTTGGAACAGTATTTACTGAAGCTTAACTATTAAATCTTACCAGTCCTCTACTGAAGGCCTAATGTTTGAATGATAGCTTAAACTATATTAACTTGCTGTTGTCCCATGTAAGAGGGAAGAAAAATTGTTTCATGTCATACAAGCCATGTATCAAATACAATACTGATTTTTTTTTTCCTCCAGTTTTGTGCTGTTAGAGAACTTGAGATAAAATTGCAGTAGTGATACGTGCATTGAGTATCCAGAGAGTAAGCTCCTATTGCTATAGTATATCCTTTTTGAAAGGCTAAAAAAAACCCCAGCACCTAGATGCTGGCATTCATTCAGTAGTCAGAACTAAATCATGTGTTGCAATTAAACCCATAAAAACCTGTTTTTCATTCAGCCAACTTTGTCGATCTTCATTGAATCTTGTTATTTTGTTGGGAAGTAAAACTTCTGTTCGAACTTCTAAAAACTAAAAATAAACTAAAAATAAAAATGAACACAAACCAAACCATCCAAAGACAATAACAACCAAACGAAACCAACCTAACAAAACTTGCACAAGTTACTGGACTAAGATATAAATTACATCATTTTTCAATTAATTTATTTATGGACGTTATAACAAGAAAGGTCCCCTTTTCTGACACAGGGTTCATGGTGAAGTGGATCTGTAAATCTTTTTAGTTCAACTTGATTTACTCTGCCTTTTGTAGATAACAGTAGTCTTTCTCCAAAGCAGGAGTATTTTTTGCAGTCACATTAGTGTCAGATTCTCAAATGGATTTTAGAAAGGAATTTTTTCAGGAGTTCAGAGCTTGTCACCTGTGGGGTCATTTCAGTAGATTAACAGGAATTTTTAAAAAATGTATCTCTTGTCATTGAAACCTGCAAATGTGGCAGCCATAGAAACGAGTCAATATATTTTAGCTTGATTGTCTTTCACACTAGAACTGTTGAGTGTTACAGATTGGTGTCTCGTGATAGTTCTGTGATTCTGTGATACTTAGGGTTATTTAAAGAAATAAATAATTGTAAAGGAGTAGTGTTCATGGCAGGTCAAGTGTGAATGTGCATTAAGTTGTGAGATCAGTGAAGCACTTGATTAAGTGATGGCTACAATATTGCTTGCTGAAAACATCAATTCTTTACTCGTAAAGGTTATTTATTTGAGAGCGATACTGAGTTCTTAAGATAAATTGGTATTTCGTTTCCTGAATTTCTGGACAGCATGATTGAATTCAGGGGTTTGAATTAATATTTGAATTGTCTCAATTTGATATTACTAGCTAATTTTGTAGGAAGTACCAAAGAGTATCACACTTAAACCTGTGTTCTCTAAGGAAAGCTACCAGTCAAGAAAAACAGAATTTTACAAAAAATCTCAGGATTTTTTTTTTCTTTGGAGGAAAGCAAACTTAGTGTCTTCATGAGAATGCTGTGTGAAATTAAGTGTGACTTTTTTGCAGGATTGAGCATGACTGAGGCTTTAGAGTAATGTATTGGCAATCAAGGGCTGTTCACATCACATTTGGAGTATTAATTATGTCCTTGTTTCCACTGGAGTGCTCCTTAATGACAAGAGCCATTTGTTCTCCATACTGACTTGTCCTATGACTTTGAGCATAGGTTATTTATTCTTGGCTTGGGTTTACTCACGTGCAGAATTAAGTTTTATATAATTCTTAGCGTTGTTGCAATGCTTAATTAATATTTGTAAAGACCTTTGACATCCTGTGATGAAAGGAGCTGCCCAAGTGTTCAGTAGTGGCATTATTTTATTAGAGAAAATACAGGAGGAGTCAGGAGGATACCAGTTTTTAATTCATAGTGAGCAATGGAGTCATACCGTAACCTTGAGGAGGTCATGAAGTCTTTTGTTTTGTAACGTAGCCTGTGAAAGCTTTGTGTTGTGTGGCATGTGTTATTAAATATCATCCTTCCCTCTCTTAAGTCAATTCTAAATGGGGGAAGAAAAAAAAGCATGCAGCTTCACTCAGCTGTTGAGTGTAGCCAGTATGTCTTAAGGAATCATTAAAAGTAGCAGAGGGTGCGAAAGTAGTGGATGTAACAGTTGAACTGTAGAGTCTGCATGAGTACTTGAACATGTAATCTAGTCATAGACCAGACTGAGGTTTGCCTGTTGCAGATCTTACCTGAGTTCAGTATATGCTGTGCTTAGCTGAGGCCTCACTGTGAAGTGTATAGAATCTGTATCGCACTCTAGGAAGTCGCTCACTCCCTAATCCATGGTGTTTAACTGGTAAACAAGTTCTTTCTTCAGCCTGAATGCAGTCTATATTTGAGCTTTGTGATTGCCAAGGTTGATAATCGGCTCTTCAAGCATCTAGTCTTGGGCTATTACATAACAATGTATGTATCAAGCTCTTGTGTGGTTTTCCCTAGTATGAGAGAGGAAGGTTATGATTATGTGCTGTCACTAAAATTAAAGATACTGATGAACTTTTGGAAAGTACACATCTGTCTAAGACTTAGCCAGCTAACAATTTGTCTAATTATATAAGGCGCAATAGCATGAAATGAAGTTATTTGCTCTGCTTCATGCATGCAGGTGCAGGGTTTCATTTTCATGTTTCACATAAGATGCTACATCTGCACAAAATGCATAAATATGTGTTAAAAGAAGGGGCTTCAAAACAGTTATTTAAAGTACTTTAAGAGGGAATCTACGTGCCCACTGAAGTGTGAGACATAGCTGAATATGGCTGCTGGATTGTGCATATACATTATGGTGGAATCAGATTTAAATTACCTGTATTTTTGTCCTGCTTTATTGCAGTCTGGTTGCATAGCTTGTTCCTGGGGTTTTTTGCTTGCCTTTAGTCCAGCTGTAGCTCTCAGCTGGCGTAAGGATGCAGAGGAATAGTGTTTGTCTGTTCTGAGGATAAACAAGGGTTTGTAGTCTTCAAGAATGGAAATTATGAAAAAAAACCCTCAATCTTCATACAATGCTAGTTACAAGTCATAATTTATGGAACCTGCTTACAGGAATGGAATATCAATAATTTACCTGCCCAACAACCCAAACTGAATATACTGACCATAGTTAGTATGGGCCAGTAATCTGTCAGGATTTATACAGTTTCCTGGACCCACAAAATGTGTTATTTTGTTTTCCCTCTGCTGTTAATTTAGACTTCCTGATACAGATCATAACAGTTCTGAAACACTGTAGCTGAATATTTGTAGGAAGCAGCTGAGTGAATTTTCTTACCTGTTAAAAATAAATACTGCCTAAGGCAGTAATTGGAGTAGAAAACACAAACCTTAAATACCTTTACCAGGAGAAGCTGAGCAAGCTAAGAGTTGTTTTTTTTTTAAATGTGTTGGGAGTTCAAGCCACCTTAACTTGCTGGTTCTTCAAGCTTGGCCTATGACAGATGAATAATAACTGTGTGGAAAACCTTGTTCTTAACTTCCCACTGATAAAATTAAATACATTCTTTCTTTAGTCTTTTGATTTAGTATAATTAAAATAATTACTTACAGTTTGATAAATGTTATTTTCATTACTATAGTGCCCTGAAGGAGTGTATATGGAAAATTTTACAATATTATACAGCTCTAGAGATATGTAGCATGCTTGTCAGGGTATTAATTAATTTATATAAAGTGTTTTGGTTTTTACAAGTGATTTTAGAGTATTTCTTTGGAAACTGAATAAAAGTAAACAACCAGATTGCTTATAAAATGAAGTATGAATTATACCATTCTCATGCTGTGGGGGCATCCTTATAGTATCCCCAGGCAGGTAGAATTCCAACCACTTCATCATTCAGTAGAAGATGCTTTTGAGCAACTTGTTTCTCTCTGAGTTTGGGCTTGTTGGGGTGTTTTTGATTGGTGTTTTTTTTCTCCCCTAAATCACTAAATAGAAACTGCTTGAATCATACCTATATTTCAACTTAATTTTTTCTTAATCCCTGCTTTGAAGTGCCATGCCACAAAAGTTAAGAAAACCTCAAATATTATAATGTGTTAAACTACAGCAGCAGCCATGTAATGTGATGTTACCTAATGTTTATGTCCACTGTCCCCTAAAATTTTGTCCTATATCCAAATAATTTGGGTTCTTACTGGGCTGGCTTTTAGATCTCATTTTCTTATGATAGAGAAACACAAATAAAAATACCAGTCATAATACAATTAATGTTAAAGCTTGGTTTTAATTTGGTTACTTCTGTTGTCAAAGGCTCTGTATGATCCAGTTTCTTACTGTGTACATGGCCTGTACTGGTGCCACAAATAATGCTCTGTCAGAAGATGTTTCATTTAATGAAACTTATTATACTTTTTCAGTATTCTTTCTGAAATGCCACATTCTGACATTAAAACAAATGTCATAATTGTGTGTACTGTGGTATAGTTTCCATAGCAAATATATTTGCTTCCTGCAACTTTTTAGTGTTAAAAAAATAATTCTATTCTTGTCATCTAAGACAGACGTTTTAAATCTAAGAAGGTACAGAGATGCTTTTGTTAGAGTACACCATAGTCAAGAGTTAAATTGCTGTTTGACTGCAGTCAGAAGATAAGCAGTAAGCAGGTTTTTGTAATTTTTTTTTTTTAAAGAGCACTTTCCATACATACCTAGAAGAATGTGTTAAGGTGGTAGTAATGCTCATCAGCTTCACCTGAGTCACAATTTGTAACCAGTTAAAAGCCCCGGTGAAGCGTTGGTAAAGCTGCCAGTAGAGCTTTGTGCTTGACTTGCAGTTATCTGGGCTGTGAAGTGCAGTGCTGTACTGGTACAGACACCTCAAGTAAAGGGTAGCTCATTTATGGGATTCTTTTGCAGAGGGCATGTCTCCAATTAGTTCCCTGCTTACTGGACTGTTAAGTAGATAAATGCTTGTTCTTTCTAAGGTGGTGGTTTTTGTAAAGGATTCCAGAGCTGGCTTGCCAGTCAGCGGTGCAGTGTTGTTTGTGGCCAGCAATGCAAAGTGCACTGGCAGCTGAGCAGTATGATGTCTGATGGGAGTCAGTGCATGGGCTAGTAAGTTCAACATCTGTATTAATGACATGGTCGGTGGGATGGAATGTACCCTCAGCATGTTAGCAGACGATCCTAAACCACCTGAAGGGGTTGATGCATCTGTAGGGTAAAATTGCTGTTCAGGTGGAGCTCAGTAGTTTGGAGAAAATGGTCTGACAGAAGCCTCTTGAAATCCAGCAAATGTAATTGGAAAATAACACACCCAAAGCAAAATAACTCTGTGCTATAGCATAGGTGAAGCCCTGCAGAAACTAAAAAGTACCTGAAGATCCTGAGAAAGTAGATTGTGTGTCAATAGGGTGTCCTTGCTCTTAAACAAGACACATGCTGGGTTGTGTTAGGCTATAATCAGCAGGTAAAGAGAAGTGATTCTTCTCTATTCAACACTTAAAGGTCCACCTTCAATGTACTGTGTCCAGTTTGGTCCTCATACAGGATGGACACTGACATAGTAAATGGCCACTAAGATGATTAGTATTCTGGAGCACATGTTGCACAAGGAGAGGCTGAGAGAACTGTATTGTTCAGCCTTAAAAATAGAAGGCTAATAGGGTAATGTTAACTACTGTCTTCAGCTGTGTAATGAGAGTGTGTAGAGAGACAGAGTTATCCTGGAGAATGGTGCACAGTGATTGAAGAGGAGCAAACGCAAGCTGTAGAAAAGAAATTTTGATATTGGGAGAGGCAAATGCTACGTGTGTAGGGGAAACAAAAAAACCCAAAACAAACCATAATGGAATAAGCTCTCCACAGTGGTGGAGATACTCAGAATGTTACTAGGTCTTGAATATCCTGCTCAGTGATGACTCTGAGTGTGAGCTTAGACTAGACTCCAGGTAACTTCCAGAAGCCCTTTGAGAATTACTTGTGATTCTGATGGTGAGACCAGTAAGTGTATCAGGTACTTAGTGCAGAAAGTGTCAGCTGGTGGTGGAAGGAAAAAAAAAAAAAAACAATCCACCAAACCGAAAGGACTGTGTAAGGAAGTAGTTCTGTTAGCTTTCTGGTGGTTTTCAAATGGAAGAATTTTTTTTTTCTCCTGACATGCAAACCGTTTCAGAGTATAAAACTAGCAGAGTTTACATAACCTAATCTTTTAATACAAAGCAATACTGGCAAATACCTGTGTATACTGCACTTGCAGACTAATAAGCAATCCTTAAGTGACATCTGGCACTTTTCCCAGCTATCCCATGTTCATTTCAAGTCCTTTGTTGTATGGCGAAGTAGGACTCTTCATGTATTTCTGTAAGCACAGCAAGGGAGGCAAAATGTTCTTTTGTGGATGGTGTAGTAAAAAAAGCATATCACATGCAAAGTGAAGTTCAACAGCAACTCCCTCAGCATGGTCAACTGTCCAGAGCTTTGATATCCACACACCCACCCATCCCTCCCAGTAACTGTAGAAATGAAAAGTAACTTAATGAAAGACAGAAGTATTTTGCCAAGTGGTCTGTTTGCTGAAATGATGGCTGTGTGGAGAATGGGAGTTTGAAAGACTATGTATGACCAGGATAGGCCATTTGTAATGGAACAGAAATCTCAGCTGTACTTCTTAAGGATTGCCAGCTCTTCCTTTGTCAAAAATACTACTTCTTTCTTTCTTTCTAAGCCTTTAACAAGCCTTTCTAAGCCTTGTTGAGGTGTTACTGGTTTTTTTGAGCTGTTACCCGTTTACTGTTCCATATTGTGTTTTGTTCATTTATTTCTCTACAATATGGGGTTTTTTTTGTTTGGGGTTGGTTTTTGGTTTTGGGGTTGGTTTTTGTGATGGTTTTCAGAGCTACAAAGTTGTTTGTTGTTTTTTTTTTTGCAAGCAGATGTAGATAATGGAGTTCCATGCATGTGTGAATAGTTTTAGAGGAAAATGAGGTCATTTGATAATCACATGGAACCTTGAAGTCCTGAATAGAACTGTCTTGCTGGATGAATGTTCTGATATGATAAATGACTGGACAACATAATCACAGGCAGATTTCTGACAGTGCATTCTCAATTTCACAGTTGTCTGAATGTACTTTATCTGTATCTTTAGTACACGAGTGTACATGCTATGAAATAATTACTGCTCTGTATGAGCATTTGAAGATGAAAGTATGGGAGAAAACTCACTCAATGAAGTTCTAGAACTTCATCTGTGTTTCCTTAAAACTTTTGGTTTTATTAACTTTGGCTAACATTTGGGAACTTCAGATTGTACCTGTAGGTCATTATTTTCATGTGAGTGATAACAGTTGGAAAGGAGGATTCTATGAAAGAAGTGGAAGCAAGAAGTACAGAATATGAAAAACATTCCAGTTCTTTTTTTACACCATCCAAGTTGCTGAAGTGTTGAGAGTGTACCTCCTTATTTATGAACATCTGCAGTTGCATTGTAGCGTTTATGCTGTCCAGGTCTTTAAAGTAAATAGCCGTTTATGGTCAGAGTGGTTTTCTTTCTACTACATAAATCATTTTGTGTGTGCGTATGTGTGTGTATATTTATGTGTGTGTGTACATATATATGTGTAAGCCCACAAAGAATTACTCTTACTAACAAGTCTAATAGCAGTCTATAAGGAGTCCTTCTTTAGAAACGAGTACTTCTGGTGAATTCAGTATGCCAGTATTTTGAAGTTGGTTATATTCTACAGAAGCTTCAAATTACTGATGTTTTGCTGTGATAAAGGCATATCAGTTGTTCCAGATACACTATTTAAAGTAAGCAAACTTCTTGCTGTGACACTATTTTGGCTTCCAGCCAGAGAAGAAAAAAAAGCAGCTTACGCTAGGTCCTTGACAAGCGATAATCTTTTTTGCCTTTTGAAAACACTGCTTTACAGAGCATTTCTAAATTCACTCTTTTAAAAGTATTTTTATTTAATGCATGGCAAAGTGTCTATTTTACGTGTTTAAAATCCACAGCCTGCTGTTGGGGCCAGGTGTGACACTTCTATTACTGTTTCGTGTTACACTATGTACATAGATGTTACAAATATGAAAGTTTTAATTTCATGCTCTACTGAAGGGCCAAGTTCCAGTATCATCTTTTCATTTTCATTCAAAAAACGTGGGACAGTTGTCCTTTCACTAACTGGTTGATTTTTATTTACTTTTTTTTTAACTGCATATTTTATCCCATCAATATTGCTGTTCAGTGATGCTGTAAAAATAAGTCTTATTTCAAGCAAAGTAATTTCTTTTTTATCCTTGAAATTGTTGTTAGGGATATTCAGGGCTGCTATTCTGAAGGATCAGGGTTTTTCCTTCTTAATGTCAGAATTCACATGGCCTAAAACAATTTCAAACTCTGTTTTTGTCAGTTTATCCTAAAGACTGAACATTAATAATGGCTAACCAGCTTTTGTATGACTATGTCTAGTTGATGCATGCAGGCATTGATGAACAGGAGAGGTGGCTGTGATGTTGTGCATAATTTTTCTTTAAGTAAAATTAATGCTATTTTGAGTCTTTTGATCATAAGATCGTGACTCTTCTCATGGCTTAGTCTAGTGTAAGTAATTTTACCTTTAGGAATTTAGGGTCTGTCAGCCCTGGGATTTATCCCGTGATTTGTTAAGTCTTAGTTTTGTTTGATGTTCTGTTTAAATGTGCTGCAGTACACTTGCGTGTTTGGACACACCATGCTCTTCTTGTGCTGTTGAAATAATGGAGCATGTGTGTTAAGTGGGACATGTTGAATGAAAGAAGAACTATAAAGATTTCTATGCTCCAGTACCAATCAATGCATTTAATCTTGCTTCATTTTTAGTCTCTGGCATCCAACTTCCTGATACACTTTGAAAGCTTTCCTCCACCCTAAGCATTTGAAGCAATGGACTGCTAGTGTTTTTTGCTGCTGCAAGAAGGGCTTGCACCTCAAGGTGCACAGTCGTTCGGGAGTTTGTAGTAGGCCTTTTCTTAATTGCTTGGGGCCCTTGGTTGTAAGCAGTTTATGCTTTTTAACATGTTTATATACAAATATTCTTGAGGATTGTATCAATAAAGCCGCTGTTACAGTTAAGAGAATTGCCCAGATATGGGTGATGATGCTCTTGTGACCTATGCAGAGTATGGGATAAAGGACTAAAATACGGTCAAGAGGAAACATTCTCCTGGATATATTAGAGCAATGTAGGAGTCTATTTCAAAAGGAAATACACTCACTTTTACTAGTGGATCTTTCTGTTACACAATGCTGATCCTGCAAGTGTAGTTTCAGAATCCCCCTTATTCTGGAAGAAGGTACAAAGGATACTGAAGTTGGCTCAATTTGGAAGCAGATTTGTAAATCCTCCTGTGCTTACTACAACACAGAGAGCAGGATCCACTTATACAAGTTTTCTGTCACTGCTATGTTGTGTTTGTGGTATAGCTAAACCAAGTTAGCTGTGCTGAAAGTAAGTAAAGCATGGGGTCAAGAGGAGGGAAAATGACTCACAGGACTTCTATCTAGTCCACATCTTCATGTAAGAGGAACTTCCAAGTCCTCTTGCATTGTTGTCATACAGCACTGTGGAAGGAACAGGGAGTTAGTTGCACTAAAAGGCCTCTCCTGAGCTTCTAGGAGTTTTCATTTTGTACATTTTGCTTTTTCGTGTGTGTAATTTCAGTTTGGGGGTAATTCTGTGGGGTTGTCGAGTTTGTGTCGTCTAACACTGCGTGTCACTTTACCAATCAAAATGTGTTGCCAGCAGATATGTAGTATAATGCGTCATCTTGCCTCAAAGCTCAGTTTGTGATAGCAAGAACTTTGAACACAACTTCTGTCCTCTAACAGTGCCTCAGTCCCATACATTGTGAGAAGTCCTTTAAAAATGTGACTAGTTTTTCCTGGCTTTCTGGAAAAATGCATAATAGGATTTTGCAAGAAATCAGCCTTTTCGAAAACTGGTAAATGTGCTGCGGTAAACTTCTCCCCCTACTGGAATGGCAATCCATTTTAATAACTTGGACCTAGCAGGTATTTTCTGTTACTTACCTAGTGAACTAGCTGAAAAACCTTCTTTTCTCTGAAATTAGTGCTTTTGGCTTACCCAGAAGAGATTGTTATAAGAACTTAAATGCAGTATTGAGTGTACTTCGTCATAACTACTGAGTTGTGTTTGGGATGGTTTTCATGAAGAGAATGTTGGGTTACAACCTCTATTTTGTCCTCATTTGTAAGCTGTTAACATGTCTTACTTGAAAGACTCGAAGTCTGCTATGTGATTTTTAAATACTTTCTAATAATGTTGCTTCTAAGATTTTGTGGGAATTACTAAAGTACAACTAGGTCACATATTTGGACACATGCTTTCTTGAAGAAACTTGGAGTAGAAAGCTGGCTTCTGGTTCCTATTTAGCAGACTTCCTCTTCAGGATTGTGGTGTGTCCACGTTCCCGTTACGATGCTGGTAACAAAAACCGGAACCACACCCCATTGTATTACTCTGAATTCACTCATTTGGAGTTGGGATTTTCTCCCCTGTTGATGTTGTCAGTGTTGCTGGAGTGTGTGTGAGGGACCCCTCAGGTTCCTTGACCAGGCCAGGAAGAATTACCTTTTAGTCCAATGGGAGAGAGTTAATAGGCAGCATTGTCTTCTGAATGAATTGATAAGGTACTTGATGTCTTTGTATATGTTGAATTTATTGGAACACTTAACAGCAACAGACTCCATGTGTCCAACTGCAAAGGGAGAACAGTGATCATAAAACTTCAAATATTAGTTCACTACATTGAGGAGTGAAAGTGGGAAGACTGCCAATGTGATTTCCGAAATAGGGATAAGCTATTTTCCCCCAGTTCAGTGACTTTTCAATATGGTGATACCTTGTTAGCGTGTCTGTAGCATCAGTTGGAGAATATAACTTCACACTTGCTACATGTTTGAGGTTTCAGTTATCTGTTGTCAAGAACTTGGTTGTCACGTATGTTTGATGCACCCTGAGTGTTCTTCCACCTCAGTAGAACCTAGAAGTATATTCTTAGGTGAACTGAAGCCTAAATTACTGTTTTGATTATTGCTATGTTGTAGTTGTTTGTGATGTACCAAATGGAATATCAAATACACATCTCTACTAAAAAGAGCAGGAGAAGGGGAGGTCATGATGCAAAACAAATTGTGTACAACCTTAGTGCCATACATGTTTGTCTATAAGTCTGAAAACAAGGCAGCAGCTATAGCAATCTCCCTGTCCTGAACTTAGCACAAAGACAGATGATCATAACTAGTGTTTACTTTCAGATTATGAATTGTTGGCTTCTTTTATTATTGTTGCTACAGGTTGTTCTAAACCATAGCTTCAGCTTTGATTGTGAATATTTTTCTCGTTATGTTCCATTCCCTGCTCTTCTGCTCACAAAACAAAGGAAGGTGCTTTAAGCAGAAGGTTGTCAGTGTGCCAGACAGTTACTGGAAGTCATTTTGTATTTGATCCTATTCTTCTTCAGCACTCTTTTAAGATAGGTCATAAACTTCTTGCCTGCTGCAAGAAAGTTTTTTGGAAATACTGTATTGGTAATTGGCTCTGCAGCCCAAAAGGCTTACATAGTTTGACAGTACAAAAGTGGTAAACAATTTGAGGTTATAGTAACTTTGAAAGATGAGGGTGTCACTGGAGAATTTTTCATGTTGCTTACAGTATATGGCTCAAAGAAAATGGGATTTTTTTTTTTTCTCAATGACAGTACAATGATGTCCCCAGTGCTTCAGCTCTTGTGCTGTTACTAACACTGAAAAACCTGCAGGGTTTTTTCCTTGCCAGAGTTTGGACTGGGAAGTGCTTTCATGCTTTATAGAAAACAGAAGAGAGCAAGAACTGACGTAGCTAAGCAATACCAGACAAGAGTGCATAAAATGCAAAATGGTGTTCCATATGATGTGGAATGCTTGCCTCAAACTTGGTTAAATACAAACTGAACTTTGTTTTGTGTGAATTGCATTTAGGAGTAACTTCAGGACCTTAGTATGGACTCATCTTGCCTTTATCCATTTTCTCCATCCATGAAGAAGGAGAGCCTAACTTTAAGAAACCAGCAAGACTTTTTATTACTGTCCTTAGAACTTTTTAAGAAAGTTTCTTGAAATATTCAATCAGGAAGCTGTTAACACGTAACATTTCAAAATAGTTCTGTAGGAATTGATTGAAAATGCAGAAGAAGAAGATATTACCTATAGAATATAAATGTTGCATTGGAAAGGAAAGTCTGAACTATATGACAAAACCAACTCAAAGCTTAACCTTTTTTTAACTGTGGTCAAAAAAGAGCTTTGATTTATGTGTAAATATAAGAAATAGATCAGTACTATTATAAACTCCCAATTTTGTCTTATAAAACTTTGAAATCTTATTCTGAAAAATCATGGGCTGTACTTACTTTCTTCCATTTGTAAAGTACACAGCTCTGGCCTCTGATCCTGCCCCTTATTTGTCAGATCATCTATGTTCATCGAGACAATTGTTTACGCCTTAATCTTTCCCTGTAAAAAGGAACTTTTCCATGTGAGCTGAAAACTTGGTCTTAAATTTACTTCTAAGGAGGTGAACTGGTTAACAAAAATGTGATTCACCATAGTAACAGCTCAGCCAATAGCGTATATGCAGTGAATTAACCATTTTCTGGTACTCTCATATTTGATACAAAACATAGCAACAAGATGATGGCTTGACAACAATAGCAGCTGCACATATTTTTCTTCCTTTTCTGAAAGAATGTTCTTGTGGGAAAATAGATTCCCTATAAAGTAATTTATATTACAAGTTTCATCAAAAAAAATCTGGGGGTGGGCACAATAGGCTAGAAATTAAATTAGTGATTTGTATAATAAATGATGGGTTTGTCTCGTACAAGTGACACAGCTACAGGCAATAGAATAATCTCTTCCCCTTGTGAAGATAAATGTCGTATCAGACCAAACCATCTTATATTAAATTACAACTTCCCTTCTTTTATCATATGAAAAGATTCATGAGACTGCTCATTAAATAATAGCACAACCCAATTAAAAGGGTACTTTGGCCAAAATGTCTTGACGACCGTTTCTAATACCAGGCATGTAGTTAATTTATATGGGGCACTGCCGTAAGAGGCCTGATCTGAATAAAGGAATTTTCCTTTATGCAGCAAGTGGTGTGATTGTGGCCACACTGAGCTAGAAAGTGCTTTTCTTATCTCAGTTAGACTGAAACCATCCAGCGACAATGAAGTATGATGATAAGAGGAATCTAGTATCTTGACTTCCTTTCTTGAGGGGAAGAGGGATAGAGCATGTGTGGCTCTTGTATAACTTGATTGTGCTCATGCCATTTTTCTTGTTTTGGCAGAGAGAAGGAGCAAGAAAGGGAAGAACAGTTAATGGAAGACAAGAAAAGGAAGAAAGAGGATAAGAAAAAGAAGGAATCTGCTCAGAAGGTAGGTTTTGATACTTGAATTCTTGTATACAGCTGAAATACAAATGGGGGGTAAGACGTTAAATTGTACATGTGAGCTTGATTGTTTAGAGCGATGCTTCATTACACTGTGTTTTTTGCATCGTTTTGCTGGAACTTAAGTATTTCACTTAGACATTTCTTCTCCTTAGTGTCATGTGAAGTGAAAAAAGCTTTGTGATATGAAGTACAGAATATGGGCTGGTTTTGATATGAAGTACAGAATATGGGCTGTCTTGATCTGTGCAGCTCCCGCTGTTTTGAGGCGTCTGGGGAGAGATATGCTGCCAGGCTCTTGCAATTTCTGCAGTAAAATTGACCGTTTTCTAGAGCAAGAAGATACTTCTTTTTTTCAAAGTCCTTGATGAAGTTTTTATGAAATATGTACTACTGATGATTCTCTTTTTTGCTAAGTATCAACAGAGGTTATCCAAGAAAACTCACAGATGGAATTCATGTGGTTGGTGTCCCAAGGGCTGTTTGCTAGCTTGTCAGGATGAACTTGACTCTGCCTTCCCATTCACTGTAGCTGCTCCTGCCCTGCTTATAGGTTGCCCCTTTAAATCTTAGACACTGTCACATGTCCTCAGATTTTGTATTCTAGAGAAAATCAAAACATGCAAAAAAACCCCAAAACAAAAGCAATACAGAACCAGATCATTTTGACTAGGAGAGCAATGCAGTACAGGCAGAGGTAGTTTCTCTTTTTTAACTAATGCAAACTGATTGTCATGTGGAATTCTTTAAAGATTTGTTACAGTGAGATTCTGCCAAGTGGACAGGTTACTCCTTTACTGAATGTGTTTGTTTACTGATGACCACAGTAAACCTATTAGCATTACCAAATTTGATTTGTCAATAATTCTTTTTTACTTTCTTCGTCTTCTTTTAGTAGTGGAATATCAGTCACTTGAGTGCTTAACATAATTTTAAACTGTTTTATAGAAGATGTAATTTGCACACCAGGTTTTTCCTAAGTGAAAGTTGAGGTCCAGTTTGGTACAGAGACAGTTTTGGTACAGGTGCATTTTTAGTGTGTTGGAGACTTTCAGATGACATCATTCTGTGAAGTTACGATGCTTGAGATTCATATCATAGCAAATGTTCCACTTTGCCCATCGTGGTGTTCATCTTTGCAAGCTAAATGATGCCAGAGCAGTTTAGTGCAGTTTGTCTTTTTATTTTTTACCACACAAAGGAGTTCTGGCTTGGTTGGTTGAAACAAAGTGCTTTTTACTTGTTTCATTATTCTTTATTGTCATTGTGTGCTTTCCAGAATTATGTACTAGTTCAGCAATTTCTTTTAAGAACAGGTGTGACAGAACCTCTCACATTGTGATCTTTAGAGTTTTTCCATTATTGTGTAATGAAACTCATGATCGACAGGTTCAAAACCATGCTACAATACACATGATTGCAGAGAATATACCAGCAGCATGTTTGTCTCTACTGTAACTTGAAGTCTGCTACGCTGAAAGAATGTACAAGTACAGCAAAACCACATATTTTGAGTATGTTGGCCAGCATGATGGCTCACTTCAGCAATCAACTTCTTACTGTGTTCATGAGATTTTTGAAGTCTGCTGCTTTATTGGTATTGCTGGTACTTCTCGTAAATGTGGCAATGAATCCAGTAAAGTTTAGGATTTCTTTTACTTGGAAGAAATGTCATGGAATGGTGAAATGGGAAGATGGCAGAAACACAGACTGCTACTTTCACCCGTGGCTACTCCTGTGGGAATGCCATTGCTGTAAGGCCTGCTGCAAGGATACTCTCACAGAAGGAAGGTTTTGTTACATTTCACCTGGAATGCTTCATCTCCAAAATCTGAAAGAACAGTAGTGCTGTAGTTCATGTTCATTTGTGCTTTGGAAGCCCATGTTAGGGGTGTGGAGGGGGTGAATACTGAAATCACTATGAGTGAAAGTAATTAGTGTTTCTGCCAGTAAATTTTGCTTTGTAGGAGCTGTATTATTTTTGAAAACTTGACAGTAAGAATGCTGTTTAGACTTGTTTAGACTTCTAGTTCATCAGCTGAATGTTTTCATTCAACAACAAATACTGTACTTGTACTCATAAAGTCGTAATTTAGTGCAGCCTGCACTATGCTATGTTTTGAGGTTCTTAAAACTGTATTTATGTTCTTGCTCTTGATTTGCAGGTCACAGATCAAAAAACCAAAGGTAAGAATCTTTTGATCCTAAAGAGTATTTTTACTGACTTGAGTCAAAACTTGGATCTTGATCAAAATTGTTGGAAGGGGAGTTAAGAGTCAAGATGAAATATGTGTATTCAGAAGAAATAGAAGTTGAGGTGATTAAAATGGAGAGCCTAAAACGTGAAGTGAGGATGAGGATTATACATAAAATAGCCTAACTGAAACATTAGTTTTTCAGTTTCTAAAAGGCATTAAACAGATAGCCAAAACCCGAGTTCACCTATATAAATGTAATGGAAGACAAGTATTGCTTATAGTGAGGTACCAAAAAATGAGTGAAAATTATTTGGGATTGTAAACGAGAAATTTAGACACCTGAATGCGCAGCAGATGAGGCAGGACTGATGAGTGAGCATCTTGAAAGTTAAGCTTTTTTAGGTTGTCTAAAAATATATTTAATCTTGATTTGTGTGTCAGTTTTCGTAAAAAAAGGGAGAAAATTGCTCTAATGGACAGAAGATAGCTAAGATAGTAACATAACACCATTTGGGGGGGTTGGGGCAATGAGAATTAAATAAAGAAATCAGAAAACCCTACTGAAATAAAATATGGAGGATAATGCAGCCATGTTGCCAAAGAGAGGTTCACTTGTTTTGGTCTTACATGTCTAAGAGGAAAAATTCAACCAATACATTTGGTTGCTGAGGATGGTTTTCTGCACTGGTTTCTTTCTTGCACTAATTCAAACATTAATCCTTAACAAAGGCTAGACCAGATGTATTAAATGTTCCTTGCCTTTGGAGTCTGATCTAGCAATTACACCTTATGAGTGCCTGGATGGGAATTTCTTTTGCTTTAAGAAAAGTACAAGGAGAATGTCAATGAGGGGTCACAAATGTAGAGTCTGTTAAATTTTGTGATAGTGCTAGTTCCTTCAGGATTTGTTGGTTTGCAATGGATAGTAGTCCTCAGAAGCAGCGTGTCCCTGCTTATAAGGGCACCTGGTGACCAGCTGGGAAACTTTAGGTGAACCCAAGTACAAATGCAGCCTTTTGGATGAGAGTCAACTATAATTTTTTTTCAGGGCAGCACAGACTAGTGAGATTTGTTAACTCTGACTTCAAGAGGAGTGTTGGGTGAGGGAGTATCCCTCTTTGATTTGGCAGTGAATGTGTAGCCTGGTAAACAGATGAAAACGTGGGATCTGATTTAAGATCTCCCATAAGGGTGATGCATAACAATCCAAAAACCAGTTAAAGATCAGGGAAATGGGCAGGCGAAGGAACCAGTTATATTTGACTGCTCAGATTTTAAGATGACTCATTGCCCAGGGTGTATTCTTCGCTAACTTAGTTTCCAAGAAATGTGGTGCTTAGAGCAAAATACTTGTTAAGGGCCAAGTTTCATCCTGGGGTACAAAGTTGCACATGGAAGCAAGAGGCTTGCCTGCTACTGCTTGTTGCTGCCATTGCACAGTGTTTCAGAGAAGACTGAAATTACAAAAGGAAAGAGCCTCTGAGTTCTTGTAGTGAACACAGATTTAAGTGGAAAAAATTGAGTTTCATTCTTTCTGTTTTTCAGTGCCCGAAGTGACGAAACCAAGTTTAAGCCAACCAGTGGCTGCCAGCCCAATTGGCAACTCTCCATCGCCACCAGTCAATGGTGGCAACAATGCCAAAAGGGTGGCAGTGCCGAACGGACAACCGCCAAGCGCCGCCCGCTACATGCCTCGGGAGGTGCCGCCGCGATTCCGTTGCCAGCAGGATCACAAAGTGTTACTGAAACGTGGGCAGCCCCCTCCGCCATCCTGTATGCTCCTTGGGGGTGGAGCAGGGCCTCCTCCCCCAACAGCACCAGGAGCAAACCCAAACAACGCACAACCAGTGACAGGAGCACTGCTGCAGAGCGACAGCGGGACTGCAACAGGCAAGTTAAGCGTGTTAAATGAACGTGTGTGTGTGCGTGGCAGGGGAAGGGATCACAAACTGTACATAAGCATCTCGTTATATAATACAACTCCTCAGATTGCTTTGGATAGCTTGCTTCAATTTTGGTGTAGAGACCTGCTTTAGCAGCATTTCATGCAATTTTTTGTACTAGATGGAACAAGAAAGTTGATGAAAAAAAAAAGCAAGCCTTGGGTAATTTGAGTCTTATGCTGTGATACTCTTAAGACTGCGGCAAGGTAATGGATGGATAAACAGCATTTTATGCTTGTTAGTGAGAAGTTCTTATTAGTCCTATAGGTTTGTTTGATGTGAATCTCCAATCTTGACACTTTTCTATATGATCTTGTAAACCACGTGTAGATAACAAGCCTGCAAATGGCAAGTATGCATCACTTCTCATCTGGATGAAATAACTTAAGATGTTACATGATGGTCGTTTTGCTTTTGACTTTCTTAATAGTAATCTTTTCTGCCTTAGATAAGCGTTTAATGAAAGTAGCGACTGCCCTGTTGTTACTTTTCTCTTCACTTTGAATTCCAGAAGATAATTTGATTTTATGATTGTTTGTGAGCATGGAGAAAATATGACTGGCTCGGAATTTTGTAGAATCCTGGGGGGATTTCAGTAACTGTAATATTTCCTTTTTAAGTTATGATAGTAGAACAAATAAAATTCTGTTCAACTCATCTGCATTCTAAAGAAAAACTTAGGTGATCTAAGAAGTCAAGGACAGCATCAGTTCTAGCCATAACAGTATTCTAAAAAGAAGTAATAAATGCTTCAAAGTCAAAAGAGGAAAAGAACGATACCAATATGTCTGTTTGAAAATCATATTGGATTAATGGTAGGGTTTTTTTACCGCAGTCTTGGAGAATGTAGACTTTTTGTAGTTCCCTGTGGTTCAGAAATAAAAATAGAGGTGCCTTGGAACTCCATATTCAAGCAAGCTAGATGGGATGGCTGTCTTCATTAAACAAGATTCTAGGAGAATGAATAATTCCATTTGTTTTGTGGTTGCAGTATTTGAATTTCTTTGTAGCAAATCCCTGTTTGACAGATTGTTTTCCTGTCTTTGATGTTTCCTATTTAATAAGGAGGTGAAGTGAATTTTGATCTAGCTGACAAAGTTTTAGCTAATCAGCTTAAAAACAGATCTCTTGGAGATGGATGATCTTGATATAACATGTGAAAGATAAAAGGGGGAGGGGAACCCCACCCAAAAAATCTTTGAACTATATTTCAAATCCTAGCATTATGTTAGTGTTAGTATGCCTTCACAGTGATTGTAGTAGACTGACAAAGGAGACTTTATGGCAGTGAAGCATTCTAAGACTTCTCCAAGTTCCCCCATGAACAGCATTTTTTTTTGCTGTTGGATGTACTGTAATATGAGGACCATTCAGAAGTGTTTTAGCAGCTCCATAACCTCTACTTGTCACCTTATTTTTCTGAGACTAGAATTTGATTTTACACGTTTTCATATCTTAACACTTAGTTTAATGGTACCGTAACAACTAAGATGTAACGTGGCTGTAATTTATTGATTGTGGCAACTTTTTATGCCAATGGTTAGTTGCATTATCCTGATGTAAGTTAGGATTGTTGCCAACAAAGGTAGGAGTCCTTCAGACCCTGCCTCACCTCATCCAAATTTCTTCACCATAGCACAGATTTAACTAGGCTGGGAAGATGACTTGGATTAAAATTAACTCAAAGTGATTTTAAATGCTAATTTATAGAATCATAGAAGGTTTGGGTTGGAATGGACCTCCAAAGGTCATCTACTTCAATCCTCCTGCAATGAGCAGAGATATCCTCCCCTGGATCAGGTTCCCTAGAGTCCTCTTAAGCTTGACTTTGGGTATCTCCAGAGATGGGGCCTCAGCTACCTGATCAACCTGTTCCAGTGTTCCACCACCCTCATGGTAAAGAACTTGTTCCTAACATCCAATCTAAATCTACTCTTTTCTAATTTCAAACTATTGCCCTTCATCCTATCACTACAGGCCTTTGTAAGGAGTCTCTCCCCATCCTTCTTGTAGGCCCTCTTCAGGTACTGGAATGCTGCTATTTGGTCTCCCCAGAACCTTCTCCAGGCTACACCAACCTCAGCTCCCTCAGCCTGACCTCATAGCAGAGGTGTTCCAGCCCCCTAATGGTTTTCATGGCCGTTCTCTGGACCCACTCCAGCAGGTCTAGGTGATTGAGCAGTTCGGCTCATCTGAATGTCAGTGGGAACAAATGTGCAAGCATGTGAGAGTAGATGTGCTAGAGGAATGGGAATGAGTGGCTGGACAAGGGAAAGGCTGGGGCTGTCACTTAGGGTGGTCTATCAAAGTGCTTATGGAAGTATGGCACTGCGATCTCTCTTGCATCTGAGGCTGGATTTCAGGTTGGGCCTGATTCTGTCAGGCACTTATCCACTAATTTATCCTGTGTGAAAACAAAACCAGGTTCCCAAGAAGGAGAACAAAACAGCTTATCTACTCTTTCACATTGTTACATTCACCAGATAATTATAGGTGGTGTTGTTGAGGCTTTAATACAAAAAGTGAATACACAGTGCTTTGCATGAATCTTTTTTTACTGGAATTTAAATGCTTCTGTAAGATGGCACAACTCTAGTTCCCTTAAAAGATGACACCCAATTCACTGTTGTCTTGTAGCAGTATGGGGAGTTGGGTTGGATTGGTATTCTTTCAATACCAATGATATTCAGGATGTGTAGGTTGACTTTGGAAAACAAAGCTTAAATTTTTATTGGTGAAAGTTAGTAGTTACAATACCTTCTAGGAATCACCACCTTCTCTCACAACGAAACTGCATTCTTCACTTCAGACTTCATTTTAGTACTTTCACCTATGTCATCCTTATCTTTTGGAAAGTAAGCTGAAGATACTTTTCATCCTTAAAAGTAGTTGTTTGTTAACAATTTTTTTCATTTTAGTCATAGCAAAAACTTATCTTCAACATGTTTGTTACTCAGGAAAATTCTGTTTAAGAACTAAGAGTCCTTACTCCATTATCTTAAGACAGAACTGTAAATTGTCAAAATTTTGTTGCCACTGCCAAATACAGCAAAAGGAGGCTGATTTTATAAAACAGTCTATTACATTGTGTCCTCATACTGATAGGAAACATCCCAATCTTAATACTTTCAGAATGTCTTCAGAAATTAAATGTGAAGTGCTCCATTGAAAACACCCATGTGAAGATCTTTCTAAGTGCATAGCTGCCTATGTGTCATTTATTTGCTGAATCATTGCTTAGTTTAAAAGAGAGCAACCTTGCAGTCTTTTGAACTTGTCTTTGGCTGTCCTCTTTAATCTATTCCTGAGATCTGTCTAATCAGAAGGTTTTTTTAATTGGGGAAAGAAAAAAAAAGTTAGTGTACTAAAAAGATAGCCAGATATAAATATCAGTAGTGTCACACTTCCTTGCTATTGTTAAGTTTGCACTTGAGGTTAAGGCAACAGAAGGAACAGAATGTGCGTGGGAACTGCTTGGTCTTTTGAATCTTGGTGGCTAGGATTTAATGGATGAAGACAAACTTGCTCATCAGTATTCAAAGCTTACAAAAGAATTTTAACCTTGCTATGAAGACTGGATCTTTAGTGGTAGGCTCAATGAATGGAGATGTGGAAGACATTCAGTAGATGGTCACAGGTTAAGCTGATGAACTGAAAGCCTGGGACAGGTGCTGAAAGTTGCATATTTTCTGCTAAAAGTATTAGCAACCAGAAATTGTGGTCTTCACTTTTGAATATATAACATAGGAATTTGGTGGGAGTGAAATCCACTTTTTAAAGGTCGTTTTGCCTTATTTGCATGGAAGCTGTCATATGAGCCAGTATTACTAGTAACAGTATATATTTGGGTATGAATACTGATGCAAATGTTACTATGGACTTTATGCTCTGCAGAATCAGTTAAATTGGGTGACAGAAGACTAGTATTTTAGGGTTCAGTGAGTATGTTTAGTCTTCATCATGGTAAAAATTGTGGTGAGGGCAATTTAGGGTCCCTTAGTATTAAAAATAAATGGAAAGATGAGTAGAACTGTATATAGAGAACAGCACTGAAGTACTAATGAACTTAAATTATTTAGAGGTAGTTACATGAATGGCAAGGGAATCTCGGCTGACATTTTTAAACCAATGGTGGTAACATGTCTGCATATATGAGCACATCATGTTGCCAGCCCCTAGCATAGGCTTCATCCACTGTGGCACTGTTAATTTGCTTTAAAACTATATCCAAATAGCTTGTCCATATGACTCCATACCATGTAGAACACAACGATAGCTCGTCACAGATTAAAGAAAGGGACTCTATTCATGAATAGTTTTTCCTCCTGCTGGTTTCCTTACAGTGACTCCAGAGTTCATTGGATTTGCAGGTTACCCTGTTTGATGCAGTAAGCCAGCAAAAACTAACCCATCAGAGTGAATAGTTTTGTGTGAATACAGCTGATTTAAAGAGCTTAATTGCCATCAAAACTATCACAATTGAGAGGTGAAACATGGAAAGCTTCAAGTAGGTAGAGCTGGTCTGGTGAGAAAGTGATAGAAAAGTGAGATCTCTTACTAGCACCCATCCAACAGCAGTGAGATCAGCTTTAGCTGCTCACTAAATCAAACTCTGGTTTCTAGAGTAAATGTGGCGTTGACATAAAATGTGGGGTAATTACACACTGAATCCAGCTTGCACATTACTACACAGAAAATGTTAATTCATGTAGCTTTGGACTCAATTTTGATGTACAGTAACTTTTGGAAGTAATGCTACTTGTTTTGAAAATGATTGAAAGACATTCCTACCAGCAAAATCAGCTTGGGAAAAAAAGATACTCGAAGCACAAAGATAGAGTTCTTCAGCTTTAGATATTCATTGGATACTTTTTTGTCTTCAATCTTTCATCTATTGATGTGTAATAAATAGTAGTTGCTTTGCATCTGTTGAGTAACAAACCAACAGCTGATTGCATGTCCATACACATGCATATGAATGTGTGCACACAAGTGCTTATTGTATATATAGTGTGGTTTAAAATATGTATTTGAAAAATTATAACCAGTGTCACTAATGTTCATTTAGTTGGGCTGTAATTATTATGTTGAATGTAGAGCTGGACTGTTAGCAGAAGTCCATAGTGAATTCAGATGCCGACAAAACATTAGTAGAGAGTTTTGCTGAAGTTTTTATCATTATTTTCAATTACATTTTCCAATCTCATGGTCTTCCAAAGCTACTTTGTTGCACGTTTGAGGGAAGGGTTCTTTCTTACTAATGAAAGCAGTACTCAGTACTGAGTCAAAAATGTGATGTTCAGTGCTTGTAAACGATACTGATTATTAAATATATTTTTTTGTGGGGGGTGTTTTGTTTTGTTTTTTTAGATTCAGCAATTGGAGGTGCTGCTGCTTCAAATTATGCAAATTCCACTTGGGGTCCTGGAGCCTCTTCCAACAGCGGCACCAACGCCAACCCAACTCACATCTGGGACAAGGTGATTGTAGACGGGTCTGACATGGAAGAGTGGCCTTGTATTGCCAGCAAAGATGCTGAGTCTTCTTCCGAAAACACCACCGATAACAACAGTGCCTCAAACCCTGGCTTGGAGAAGAATGCTCTGCCAGGAAGCACCACTAGTAACAAAGGAAAAGGAAGCCAGTGCCAGTCTGGAAGCGCTGGAAACGAATGTAATCTTGGGGCCTGGAAATCTGATCCCAAGGCTAAATCTGTTCAATCTTCCAACCCTGCTGCCGAGAGTAACAATGGACTAGGTAATTGGAGGAACTTGAGTGGACAGGACAGAATTGGTTCCGGTTCTGGCTTCAGCAACTTTAACCCAAATAGCAACCCATCTGCTTGGCCAGCACTGGTTCAAGAGGGAAACTCTAGGAAAGGGACTTTGGAATCTGATAGTGGTAGCTCCAATGCACAGATTAGCACAGTAGGTCAGACCTCTAGGGAACAGCAGTCAAAGATGGAAAATGCGGGTGTTAACTTTGTCTCTGGCAGAGAACAGGCTCAAATTCATAACACTGATGGACCAAAAAATGGAAACACTAACTCCTTGAACTTAAGTTCACCAAACCCTATGGAGAATAAGGGAATGCCCTTTGAAATGGGCTTGGGGAACCCTTCCAGGAGCACTGACACCCCTTCACAAAGCACTGGAGAAAGAAAGAATGGGAGTGTTGGATCTTGGGGTACAGCTAGGGGGTCTTCTGGAACTGACACAGTCTCTGGACAAAGCAATTCTGGAAACCATGGGAACAATGGAAAGGATAGAGAGGACTCCTGGAAAGGAGCTTCTGTTCAAAAACCTAATGGGTCAAGAAGTGATTCTTGGGATAACAATAACCGGTCTACGGGTGGTGGGTCTTGGAACTTTGGCCCTCAGCATGCAAATGAAAGCAAATGGGGTGAAGGGAACAAATTAACATCTGGGGTCTCTCAGGGAGAATGGAAACAGCTGTCTGGGTCTGATGAACTGAAGATTGGAGAATGGAGTGGTCCAAACCAACCAAATTCTAGCACTGGAGCATGGGACAATCAAAAAGGCCACCCTCTTCCTGAAAACCAAGGCAATTCCCAGGCTCCCTGTTGGGGAAGATCTTCCAGCTCTGCAGGAAGTGAGGTTGGAGGTCAAAGCACTGGAAGCAACCACAAAGCAGGAAGTAGTGACAGTCACAATTCTGGACGCCGCTCATACAGGCCTACACATCCTGATTGCCAGGCAGTCTTGCAGACTTTGCTGAGCAGGACTGATTTGGACCCCCGAGTGCTTTCAAACACTGGCTGGGGCCAAACTCAAATTAAGCAAGATACTGTGTGGGATATTGAAGAGATGCCACGGTCTGAGGGGAAGTCTGATAAAGGAACTGAGGGGTGGGAGAGCTCTGCCACACAGACAAAGAACTCAGGGGGCTGGGGCGATGTACCCAGCCAAAGCAATCAAATCAAGTCTGGATGGGGTGAGCTCTCAACCCCAACGGAGTGGAAGGACCCCAAAAATACTGGAGGATGGAATGACTATAAGAACCCAAATTCTTCTAATTGGGGAGGAGGAAGACCGGAAGAAAAATCATCTTCTTCTTGGAATGACAGCTCTAGTAAGGATCAGGGGTGGGGTGGACGGCAACCTAATCAAGGATGGTCTTCTGGAAAGAACGGTTGGGGAGAGGAAGTTGACCAAACAAAAAACAGCAACTGGGAAAGTACAGGAAACAAGCCAGTGTCTGGTTGGGGTGAAGGTGGGCAAAATGAGATTGGAACTTGGGGTAATGGTGCAAATACAAGCGCTGCTTCAAAGGGTGGATGGGATGATTGTAAAAGAACTCCAACATGGAATGAGACGGGTCGACAGCCCAACTCCTGGAACAAGCAGCAGCAGCAGCACCAGCAGCAGCAGCAGCAACAGCAGGAGGCTTCTGGTTCCTGGGGTCCACCGCCCCAAACACCGAGCAACGGGCGACCTCCAAACCCAAACTGGAACAGCGGACCACAGCCAGCTGCCCCCAAGGAGGAGGAGCCTAGTGGCTGGGAAGAACCTTCTCCACAGTCAATCAGTCGGAAAATGGATATTGATGATGGCACTTCGGCGTGGGGAGATCCTAGCAGTTATAACTACAAGAATGTGAACCTGTGGGACAAGAACTCACAAGGAGGACAGGCCCCACGGGAGCAGAGCCTGCCTACTCCAATGACTAGCAAATCACAAGCATCAGGTACTAGTCTTTTTCCTTTCTTTAGCTCTCTCCTATATATGAAACTGTAATACATGAGAGACTCACGTAGCCTCCAATTTCTAGTAGTTTAATTCCATAAAGAAAAACAATTTATTTTAGTAATTGGTTCTGTATTTAAAGCATCTTCTAAATTTGAATCAATCAGACTTCTGCTTTCTGTTGTGCCTCAGTAACTGTGATCTGAAATTGGTCAGCTTGCCAGTAGAAGAAAAGTTTGTTAGCTGACAGATCTGCATAGTCAAACATAACTCTGAAGAATAGATTGAATTACAAAATACTTTGGGTTGGAAAGAAAACTCTTAACATCATTGAGTCCAGCCATAAACCTAACACTGCCAAGACCACCACTAATCCATATCTTTAAGTGACTCTTCTGAAAACCTCTGAGGAAGGTGACTCAACTACTTCCCTGGGGTTAGTAACCCTTTCAGTCAAGACATTTTTTTCTAATATCCTAAACCTCACCTGGCACAACCTGAGGTCATTTCCCCTTGTCCTATTGCGTTTTACGTTGGAGAAGAGTTTGACATCCTGCTACAGCCGCCTTTCAAATAGCTGTAGGGAGAGATAAGGTCTTCCCTGGACCTTCTTTTCTTCAGACTGTCACATTTTTAATACTGAATTATTATATAAATGGGGGAAAATTACTTTCTTATTTTCAGTCACAACCTTTTTGCTCTTACACAGTTAACACTTGAAATTGAGTGAGTCTGTGATCTACTTTTTTAAGCTCATTTGATAATGAGCTTATGATATGGAATATGATATCATATGCTATATGATAAGGAAGACTAGGCAAAATATTTCCTTCTTTGGAATAAAGACAAGAAAAAGTTACATAGAATGGAAATAATAAGATGTTTTTGTTATGTAATGTGCAACTCAGATATGCTTTAAAGAATAGTATTGCATTTTAATATGTACTTCAAACATGTCCTTATTCTTTCAGTAGTATATGAAAACCCTGAATTAGCCTGATGCTTTTAATTAGTCACAAAAGTTTACCAAATAGGAGGACAGCATTAGATGTGGGGTTTATGTGTAACCTGGAAAAAATAATTTTACTCATCATAGCATTCTATTCCTTTTCATCCCTGGAGGTCAGTGCACACTTTTAAGTTGATGTGAACAACTGTTGATTCTGTTGCGCCCATGCTATTGAGAATGTAAAAGTTCTCAACGGGAAGAATGAAGCAGTATGTTTAAGACCTGGTGCTGTGCTGTAGAAAGTTTATTGTCTAAATGGTCTGTAAATTAAAATTTTATCTTTTTGTGCAGTCTGGAGCAAAAGCACTCCACCTGCTCCAGATAACGGTACGTCCGCCTGGGGTGAGCCAAATGAAACCAGTCCCGGGTGGGGTGAAGTAGATGATACAGGAGCATCGACAACAGGCTGGGGAAACGCACCTTCCAGCGCCCCGAATGCCATGAAATCCAGTGAGTATAGGCCAGGTACCAGTTTCTTTGCAGTGGTCTCAGATTCTCAGTGTTTGGCCTTTTGACACAGGAGGAGTTGCCTCAGGCCTAGAACAGTGTTGAATGTCATGTAAGACACTGAGTGGATGAGTGATTAAGTGCTTGCAAATGACTAGAACTTTGCCTTTTAAAGTAATCAAAAATTTCTTAATTAAGCAAATAACTGCGCAGGCTTCAATTTGTGTAAGTTTTGAAACATTAGAGCATCTGGGTGAGGAAGCGTCTTTTACTCAAAATGTTGTGTCTTCTCTGGCTGTCCATTTGTTACTTAGCATCCAATCTTGTTATGTAATAAATCACTTTTCCTGGTGATAGCAGAAAACTGAATGCGCAGGACACAAAAATTTCACTCTGGAGGCCATGACATAGTAATCTGTGCTTTGGTAATGCAACTTTTGCGATTGAATGGATTAATTTATTTTTTTTATGCTTGTAGGAAATTACTCTTACTCTTCACTCTTACAAAGTGAACTTTCTTTTGTGGTTGATCTTAAGTGGATGACTGTTTTCTGGCTATTACCTGCCTACAGCTGTGCTCTTCATGAATGAGATGTTGAAATCTTTAAACTTCAAAAAAATTTACTTGGAAATTAAGATTTTACTGTCTTTAAACGTTTTAATTTTTTGCTCATGCAAACTATTTGTAGAATTTTTATTTCACTCCTTTTAACAAAAATGCAGCAAACAAGCAATCACCTGCTGATACAGCATAGCAGTGTTATAGCCAAAGCAAATAGCATTTGGATATGAAGCTTGCAGTAGGAAATATTGGTAATACATGACTGTTACTGAACCTGACTGATGATAACCTGCTGTAATACTGTTGCCAGTTACAAGCTGCTTTGGCAGCATGTAATTGTTTGGAATGAAATGTTCTATACAGGTTGTATGCTTTTGGGTCATTCTCCCTCCCACCCCAATGGCCTTTTATGAAACAAAACTGTGAAAAAAAACATTGCTTCCTTAGGGTCAAAATTACAGCAACATTTTTTGGATGACTGTAGTGCTTCCTGTGCCTGCCACACAAACATGGCACTTTTCAAGATGCTAGACTTTTTTTATATGGACCTCTTCCTTCACCTGTAAAAAGCCACCTAAATATGACCAGCATTAGCAGCTTTGAAATGCCAGTGACCCATTGCAAATTTTTAATACTTAAGGTAGTCTTTAAAAACTATGCATGGTCACTTGCTTGTCCTAACTGCCTAACCGAAGAGCTGCAGCACATATGTACTATTTTGTATGTAAGCTATTGTTCCCAGCTCTAGAGGACCAAAATAAAAGGAAGTTCCCTATGATAGCTGTCTCAGGATGGTCATCAGTGTGTTAAGAGCTTAGATCCTAATTCTCCTGTATTGTGTGGCTGCTCTCTCAGCTTCTTTCTAATTTGCACCCAAAAGGAGTGAAGAGGAAAGCTATGTTATTCAGTGAAGTAAAGGGAGATGTTTAATGCCTGCATAAGTTGGAAGAAGAAATTGGGACAAAGAGCCTGCAAAGGCATACTTTATGGTTAAAGGTAGAGACAGGAAACAGGCACTAGCAATGACTGGAAAAGAAAACAGGAGTTTAGAGTTGAAGTAGGGAAGTTAGATCATTACCCATCTGTTTAAAAAAAAAATTACATAGTTCTACCAGCATTGCATAGGAATTCTCTGGCAGAAGTAGGAATAAATGCAGTTTTCTGTGAGATTTTTCTTTTGTCTTTAATCTTGCGAGTTTCCTTTGCATACTTAGAACTATTTGTGCCTCCTCACTCAAATACAGAAAACAAAGTAGGAGTCGTACAGCCCAGTCATCTTTACACCACTGTTCAGTCACATTCAAGAATCTCAGACCTGAGAGCTGTCAGTGCAGGCAAACAATCTGTGGCTATGTAGTTAAAACCAGGATTATATGATTCCGTTTAAACACTGTGACCAGAAATAAAATAAAACTGTAGAGACTGCCCTGTATATCACATTTCCAGATTAATTTATTGATTCTGGAGTTGCAGTCCTTAAGTGTAGCCTTTTCTGTGTAAGTAACATGTCTTCCATTTAGCCTAGAAAATAATAGGTTATCTTGCAAGGAAATGCAAATGCAGCTGTATCTATATAAGAGAAGAGGTCCCTCTGGTTGTTACATCTTTAAGGATTTGACATTGCTTTGAAATAGTAGCAAAATATGACATGGTAATGTGCCACTGAATCTCTTGGGTTTGGGGATTCATGTGCAAGGTTTTGCAGCTCTTAGTAAAGGCTTTTTTGTTTTTTTTTTAAGCTCCTTTGGGTTTCTGATGATCTCAACTGATTTTTGCACTATCAAGTCACCAGCTGCATGGTATTGTGGACTGCTTTTGAGCTTTTTTTTTTTTCTTCTGCTAAAGGTTCTAAATCTATGCAAGATGGCTGGGGAGAGAGTGATGGGCCAGTGACAGGAACACGTCATTCCAGCTGGGAAGAGGAGGAGGAAGGAGGAGTCTGGAACACAGCAGGCTCTCAGGGAAGCAGTTCCTCCCACAACTCAACAAGCTGGGGACAAGGAGGAAAGAAAACACAAATGAAGGTAAAATGCTTGAATGATTCATAACTATTGTGTTGTCTGAAAGCAGTATGATTGATATGCTACAGCATTAGAATAGTTCCTTTAGGAAGGTATTACAGAATTCAGTTAGAGAGGTGCCTTTTACATCCATGAAAAGAAAGTGAAGTTTCTGGGTTTGTTTTAATGTATTACACCTGCTGTGACTAATAAATATGCCAGCAGGTGTCAAATTCTTTAAGTATGTAACCTGCAGAGACATTACTAAATGAAATTGAGCAATAAGTGTCCCAAGGGTATTGCTCTTCTCGACACATCTGTGTTAGGCTGCTGCAGTGCTTGCATAGCTTGCTGAAGTTCAGAGTTCCCTTGACACACGTGCTTACTTTCTACTGCCTGTTAGATTTGGGTCTGATTTGGTTTTGTTGTTACTGACTTCTAAATTCAAACAGAAGCAGAAGCTTGGCTGTAGTGCCATTTGCATTAAAGTTCTCTAGTACAGTAACTCTTGATACTCTATTAATATCAGAATGGCTATGCGTTGTTCACATCTAATCTAATAGGTAGGGCAAACTCGAAAGGCAAGTGTGGAGCAGCTTCCTAGGGTGCAGAGACGGTGTTATGACATGGTAGGAAGTTTTACAATTCCTAGTTTGCAAAAATGATTCTCGTGAACTTTCTTCTCACTTGAAGATTTGTTTTGAACATCAAAGCAACGTTTTCTGTGGAAGTTTATGTATCATCTCTAAGTTCCTGCAAGGTCAAATTGAGAGCCAGGTCAGCACAATGCTGAAGAAAGCCAAGGAAGAAATCTACCTGTGTGGTGGATTAAAGTATGTATTAAATTGTAAGAGAGGAGAGAAAAAAAACAATAACATTCACAAAGCTTTCCAGATTTCAGAATGAAATGGAAAGTGTGATAACCATTCTCCACAGCAAGTGTTCATGCAGTTCGGTGTACTTCAGAATGAGCACTTTTATGAGAGAGAAAAAAGAATACTATTTGGTAAATGTTTCCAACTGTGCAAAAAATTTTAAGTAATTTGCTCAGGAGATTAATTTCTGAGATACCAGGATTTTTATTCACTTGTGCATCTGAAGGATAAAAAAGAATTGAGGAAATCAGGAAGTTACTTTAACATAATTTTTTTCCCCTCCCACTTCAGTGCGCATTAAAAGGCGGAAATAGTGATTCATGGATGAACCCTTTGTCCAAACAGTTTTCAAATATGGGCTTGCTAGTAAGTAAATTTTACTTAAATATGAGATCTTTGTAAAAAAAGCAGTAAGCTTTCAAAAAGTTGAATGAACAGCCGCTTCATAGAGTGTAGCTGCTGCTTCTCTGTCTTTGCTGGGCTGGCATCTTGATTATAATACCTGCAATGGTTGGGTATTCAGCACTTCTTTGCTATTCAGAATGGCTTCTCAGAAAAACCAAAAATTACTTTGACAGCTGTTGTTCTGAGATTGCAATTTTCTTTCAAGTAATAGGATTTGAGGGGGTTATTTTTTGTTTTATTTGGTGTGGTGTTGGGGATTTCATTTGATGTTTTGGTGGTGGTTGTTTTATTTTGTTGGGGTTTTCTTGTTTGGGTTTTGGGGGTTTTCTGGTTGTTGCTGGGGGGAAGGGTTGTTTGTTTCATAATGTGCTGTTCAGAGTACTCAAGGTAGAGGCCTCAACTCTTGCCTGCGGTGTCAGGTGTGTCATTAGTCCAAGTCTGTTCATTCTGTCTCTCAGCTGCCTTTTAGAAGAGGAGGTACAGCCCTGTGTCTGTCTTGGCTGTTCGAATTCTGTGCAGCACAGAGTTTTTAGCAAAACAAGGTCTCATTATTAATCAGTACTTAAAGATTGATTGGTAAGGTGAATAAATAAATGTTGAGAAAAGAGATCTACAGGAAAGTATCTCAACAGTAGTTACACAAAATTTTTATTTAGAGCTTCTGCTGTGCTAAACATTTTAAAGAATATTGTGCCCAGTGTCATCCTGTGAAGCAGGAGCAGACTAGTGAAAGATAATAAAGCAGAGCTTCTGTGAGAAACCAAGGGTTGTACAAACTGTCGCTGACATGACTAGGATTAGGCTGTAATGTCTGTTGTCTCCCAACTTCAAATTCAGTCTTCTAGACCATACATACGTCCGAAAGCTATGGGAACACCCTGTCCCCAGACTGGCAACTAAAGAATAACTTGGCAGTACATTTCAAGATGTCTTGACAGGTCATGAGGATGAGCTATCATTTTGGCCACTATTTTCAGTGTTTCATCCCTTGGTCGCTGGAACATGAGGACAGAGGTTCATTTCACAGAGCAGCTGTCTGTCAATCGTAGTCTCTGTCGTGTGCATTCATGTGTCAGGTTTCATATGAGTAAACTTGCCACATACAGCCTTAGGAGGTCGAGGTGAAATATCCTGGGTGCTACCAGGAATTCTTATGTTTGGTTTTAGTTTAAAATAAAAACTTCTGTTGGCACAAGCACATCCTTCCTTCATGCCGCCTTTGTACCCTCAAGGGCTGCTTTCTTAAACATTCCTCAGCATTTGATAGAAGTCAGAACTAATTTTTTTTTCCTTTTCCAGAGTCAAACTGAGGACATTCCAGGCAGTAAGATGGACTTGTCTGTAGGTGCGTATAATTTCATTTAAATGCAACTGAAATAGGGGATCGTGTAATATTTTTATGTGCATGACATACTATGCTTTGGAAAGGTTTCATCCTTACTTCTAGCACTCCTCAGAAGGATAGAGTTACAGCATCTGATATCTTGAATATTTATGTAGTCAAGGCTGGTATGAAGATTGGGATGTATACCTGTACAGAACAGCTACAACTTGCAGAAGGGACATCGTATAAGACTGTTTTGATCCATGTAGTTAATATTCATTGTTACTGCTTCAAGAAAGGGGAAAGGCCTTTTCATTTGATGGAAGAGGGGGACTGATAGCTCTTGGCAGTAGAACATCCCAATTAGCACAGCTCCCTGAAAGTGATGTGAGGGAAAAGAGTATCTTCTATCATTGATCTCTTGAGTTGCTTGCCTCAGGCCATAACAAGTTACACTCAGTAGAGCTAGATTCTTGTCCTCAAATACTCACCACAAATGCTACACAGCTTAAGTGAGTTGGGCCATGTGGAAAACACAGAATTGGAATTGACCATTTGGATTAACCCTATTTAATCACCTTTGAATTTGTCATGACTTTCTTTGGCAAACTAAGTAATGACCTCTCAGAGAAAGACTTTTCTACTGGTAGCAGTGGAAAACTAGACAGCACAAACTCAAACCCTGCATATGCAAGCAGTGTAAATGTTTGTTCAGGATCTTATTACTAGATTTTAGGTACTAGAGGAAGAACTTGTGAAGCTGGACATCGTGCTGTAATTAGTTTCTGCCTTACCTCTGCTTCTGATTCTGCCTTACCTCTACTGTGTCTTTCTGGTACTGTTGATGAAATTATTCCCATATTAGGCCTTGCAAGAAATGTGCTCTGATTTTGACCCTCTTCACACCACTGTTGTCACCAGCTTGGAGCACTTGCTCATCTGCTACTGTTGCAGTGTCACAGGTTATGCTGTGGATTTTCCCAACCAAAAAAATTCTTGTATCTACTTTTTTTTTCCATCTTATTTTTCTATCAAATCACTTCAACAAACAGCTTGTTTTACTTTGAAAATAGGAAAATAGGATTCAACTTTTTTCCCACTGACATCTCTCCTAGTATGTGAGTCCTGAGGAAGTTTGCTATCATAAGCAGCTTGTCAGAACCACTTAATGCTTGATCTTTACCTTCCCTCTGGCCACCGTATTTGTTGTCTTTTTATTTATTTATTCTTATTTTATTGTTTATTAGTTGCGAACTCTCCAGATCATTGAATTCTCAGATTGCCTGTAAAGACTGGGAAATTGATTTCCAAATTCTATCAATTAAAGAGCAGTTGATGCAGCTGTCTGTTGTAAATATGTTACAAAGCCATAACCCGATTTAGCATTGAGGTGCAACACTTCTATCTAAGCACATGTGCTTGCCCTGTAGGTTTGGACAGTATAAATTTATGGCAATGTCTTTAAAATACTTTCAGCTTTGTGGTTAAGTGAAAAACACATTTCACATGGTTTTGCCTTTTTCTTTTCTTCCTATTTGTGTTACCCCACTGTGTGATTTTCACCACGTTGAGTCTTGTTTGCAAACATTTTAGATAACTTTGCTCAACAGCATTTTCTGTCTCCTATCTCCCTAGTATAGGATCACAATATATAACTTTCTTTGTATCCAATTAAAAATAGACATTTTTTTTCTTTTAAGCTGCATCCGTGTCACAGGGGAAATCTGCCTAATGGGATTTTTACCTCACTAGAGTCGCCTTCTAAGTTCATGTTTATTATCATTTTGCATTTTTCATTGTTTCTCACAGTTACTGATTGTGGGGGAAAATGTTAGAATTGATGTAGCGTCTTTTATGAAGATGATTTGGCTTACAACCTATTCTACATTACTGCAAGTAGAAGATTTGGGGCTTCTTATTTTTTCACGTTTGGAGGATAAAATCCAAACTTCTCAGATTTCAGTTTTGTCCTACGTAAGGTAAAGCTAGTCTTCTGCACCTGCATTATTGTTGGCAGATGCAAAAGAGAGACTTATGCAACAGATTTCGAGGTTGTACTAGAGTTTTCTGTGAATGAGATAAATGAATGCTATGCTCTCTCCTAGCAAGATCTTGTTTGTATTAAAGTTCAAGCAGCTGCCTCTGCACTAAGTGGCATGCATATCTATGCTTGAAGACTTTAAAGTTGCTGGTTAATGCTCTACATGTTATTTAAGAAGCCATTTTGCAAGGTGTCATTCAGTAATGTTTGAGGAGTTGATTGGAACATCAGGATAACTGAAGAAGCAAAAGAGTGTTTCTATGGCTTAGTGATCTTCTGTTGGCATTGACCCAGTTTCATTTGAGATGGTGAGGCAACCCTGTCTCACTTCCAGTTTCTTTTCAGCAGCCAGCTGACAGAGCTTCTTGTCTAGAGTTAAAACACATGTGTTTTGCTAGTGCACTGCTGTTGGGTTTTGTGCTGGTTAGACGTAGGTATTGACAGGACTGAGATGTATGTGACATTTTATATGACTGCTTTTACAGTGCCAGTTCTAGCTTTTTGGGTATGTTAGAAAGGGATGAACTCATGCAAGTTGACTCCAATTACATGTATGTGACTCATCAAGTGCTTTTGTGATAAATGACGTTGAATGCATCTGAGAGGATGAAGGTGGATCAACACCGAAAGCTATGCCAGGAAGAAAACCCCATGTAATTAGTGGTTGATTTCACAGCTTCTTTGCTGTAGCATACCTATGAATATTATTCGTTCATGATTGGGTATTAAGAGATGTTGGACTTGAGAAGCTTTTCTGAGGAATAGAGAAGTGTTTTGGAGGTATTTGAGTGCTACTGGAATTGCCTGTTCTGTTTGATAATGACTAGGTGTTTTGTCAGTGGTAGGGTGTCCTTTGGAAGAGTCATAGCTGTTGACTAGCTGTGGGACAAGATTCTTCAACTGTTCTTGGAAAGGCCATCTGTGCTACTAATGAAAATTAACCTAAAGCTAAAAATACCAGTTAAGCTTGTTTCTATCACATTGTCCCTATTTAAAAGCAAAGATCTTTCCATCTACTTCAACATAAGAATATGCATCTGATACCTTACAGGTGCCAAGTGTGACAAAATACTGTTTCTTGGTTGAATGTGTAACGTAGAAAACTTCCTGCCGTCAGCACTTGGCTGATAATAACCTTATACAGAGTGAGCAAGATAACATCTTTCTTCATGTGCAGTTTGATCACCTGTTGTTAACATCTCTTTCTCATGTTCTACCAGATCACTTGCTAAACAATGGCAGCTGACTGTAGGGGATACTTGAAAAGTGTTTCTCTTACTGGTTGTGTAATCATTGCATATGGGCTGAAGGAGATTGGTTAGCTGTCTGGAAGTCACGCTATACCAGATGATGTTTGTTGCTTAAGAATTGTGAGTTCACATGACCTAACATCACTGTGACTGTTAAACCATGTCCCACGGTGCCATGTCTATACACGTGTTGTTTTTTTTTTAACACTTCCAGGGATGGTGACTCCACCAACTCTCTTGGAAAACTATTCCAATTCTTGACCACTCTGCCAGTAAAGAAATTTTTCCCAATAGCATATCTAAACCTTCCCTGGCTTAGCTTGAGGTCATTGCCTCTTGTTCTATCACTTGGTACTAGGGAGAAGAGACCAACCCCCACCTCACTAGAACCTCCTTTCAGGTAGTTGTAGAGAGCAGTGAGGTCTCCCCTCATCCTCCTCTCCTCCAAACTAAACAATCACAGTTCCCAAAGCCACCTTTCGTAAGACAAATTCTCCATGCCCTTCCAGCTCTAGACAGGCTCCAGTAGTTCAATGTCCTTGTAGTGAGGTCCCCAAATCTGAACCCAGTATTTGAGGTGTGGCCTCACCAGTGCTGAGTACAAGGGCACAATCACTTCCCTATTCCTGCAGGCCACCCTATTCCTCATACAGGCTAGTGTTGGCCTGCTTGGCCACCTGAGCACACTGCTGGCTCATGTTCAGCCAACTGTCAACCAGCACCTCCCAGATCCTTTTCTGCTGGACAGGTTTCCAGCCACTCTGCCCTAAGCTTGTGGTGTTGCATGGGGTTGTTGCAGCCTAAATGCAGAGCCCAGCACTTGTCCTTGTTAAACATCATACAGTTGATCTTGTCCCATCAATCCAGCCTGTCCAGATCCCTTTGCAGAACCTTCCTACCTTCGAGCGGATCAACGCTCCCACCCAGTCTGGTGCACTCAATTACCTTGTTCAGGTCACTGGTGAAGATATTAAAGAGAAGTGACCCCAATACTGAGCTCTGAGGAACACGTTCTGTTGTGACTGGGTGCCAACTGGATTTAGCTCCATTCACCACCACTGTTTGGATCTGGCTATCCAGTTAGTTTTACCCAGCAAAGCATCCACCTATCTAAGCCATGAGCAGGCAGTTTCTCCAGGAAGATGCTGGTCAGGGGTTGGACTCAGTGATCTTAGAAGTCTTTTCCTACCAAAACAATTCTTGGAGACGTGATCTAGATCTAATTGCCTGTGTGGTTTTGTAGTTTGAGAAATTCATTCTCAATGCCAAACCCAATAAATGAATATATGGAGAACTTGAGTAGTGGTGTCTATGGATACTGAATGCATTGCAATAAATAACATTGTGAGTTGTGGAAGACATTGAGAACTATGAATAAATTATGATCAGTAGCTGAACTAGGCTGCTGCAGAAATGCATATGTTCATATTTGTACCTAAATTGTGAGGAAGTACTTCACACTGAACTCTGTAAATAGGCTTGTTCAGGCTTAGAAGTGGAGCTTCCTACTTAAATGGTTCTGCACTTCTAATGGCAACTGTATCTATGCTACATAGTAAGAGATCTAATTTATACCTTGATCTTAAAGATACTTTCTTTGGCTGTGAACCTGCTGTCATAAAACATGGTAGAATTTTTGTTGCACTAATTTTGTCATCTTTCCTTTTTTTTTTCTGACAGGTGGTCTCCCAGAGAAGAAGTTTGAGGTAGACAAACGAGCCATGAATCTTGGAGATTTCAATGACATGATGAGGAAGGATCGATCTGGGTTCCGTCCACCTAATTCCAAAGACATGGGAACCACAGATAGCGGGCCTTATTTTGAGAAGGTGAGGGAAGGATCTTTAGACAAATTATTACTAACTTCTATGTTTGAGGTTCCAGTTTTTACCCTACTCCTCTGGAAGTGCTTGGGCAAACTCAATGCACAAATATATGGGGGATTGTGTAGAATCAATGTGTATACAAAACTGAGGTGTCAGCTAAACTAAGTTTTCTAAGGGGAATGAAGCTAGAACGGACTGCTCTTACATGGACAGAAAGAAGTTCCTTTGTTTTTCTTGGAAGGGTAAGCTAGCAGTGAAATTCATTATAGGTTTAATTTTTATTCTTTTGGCTACTGACTAGAATCAACTATTATAAAAAGTAGGCTTAGATCTAAGTAAACCTAAGTAATCACAGTCTTCGAATTTTTTCTGCTTTCATGTCTGTCACTTACTGGAAACACCCTTTCTAAATTCTGTAACCTCTTGTGCTGTATGTCCTGTAGTGCAGGCTGCTGTATGACATCTGTTTCTCTGTGACATCTGTTCTGTGTTGTAGTAGTGTTTCTTTCACATTCTTGCCTGTTTTAAATAGAAGCTTTCGCTGTTATTAGCAACTAATAATTGCCTCACATTATGAATTGGAAGGTGTCCAATAGAGTGAGAATGCTTTGGTGGGGGATTTCATATGGTCAATAGAATGTAAAATGGAAAAGAAATTTGATTTAAAAGTTCTCAAGGTGCTAATGAATTTTTTTCAGCTCCTCCATTTTGTTGTAACAGGCCAAAAACCAGTTTTGTCCACTTACACTGGTGACCTAATTAATAAATACCAGTAGCAGAGCTAATGTGTTCCTTACAAATTATGTTTGCAAGTGTGTGCTAACATTAGGAATTCATTCAAGATGTATTGTTCTGTAGTAGTAACAGCCACTGTCAGAAATAAGCTTCATGAGAGCTAAAAACAGTCTTAAAAAGGAGCCTTTAGTAATTACTGATGATCTCCTTAGACCAAAATCCTAACTGTCAAGTGATCATTTGAGTCAGAAGTTTTGTCCTTGTAATTGCTCTTACAAATTAACTTTGCTTCTTCCTAGTCACTCACAGTCCCTCTTTCTCTCCTCTTGCATTCTGTTGCTTCACTAACCAACTCCTGCTGTTGGCTAACTGCTGCTTCAGCTGACTTTGCCTTTCTCCAATCAAGATGGGTGCCTTGGGGATGAGGCTCCCTGCTCTCCCTTCTCCCCTTCTCCCAGCTACAAGCTGTCTCCCTCTGGTTCCACACTATCCAACGTCGGCCTTGGGGCAATCGGCTCAGGGCTCAGTCCCCAAAACTTCGCTGCTAGACAAGTAAGCAGGCCACCTTATAAGATGTGTTTTTATAAGGCTGCAACCTGGGCTTAATCCCAGTTAGTTGGTTGCTTGCATTTGTTTTCCTACTAAATAAATTAATATTGTTAATGGAAATTGCAGCTATATTGGGGCATTGAGAATCCACTTTGGTATCTATTATCAAAATGTATTCCATCTGTTGGCCTCTTACTTCCTGAATCACAGTGCAGCAGCAGACAGATGTGCTTTTCAGAAGCCTTGAAGTTAGTGGCAGCCTTTGTATTTCAATAGGTGTTTCAAACCTGGTTAGAGGCTGTTGATTTGTCCCACCACTGAATTTTTCCAGACTCCATCTGATGACCTTTTATGTAGAAATGTGCCTTTTAAAAATTGCATTCATTTTGTGTTGTGCCTGTTCCCTTCTGCCTTCCCCAAAGAAAGGGTTCATTTAGCAGTCTTTAAAAAACTCTCAGGGTAGCAATATCTGTGTTGTGTGTGGGAGGGAATGGTGGGGAGGAAATGAAGTGGTTAACTGTAGTTTGGAAGAAATTCTGGCTGTTACATTTAGCATTATGCTGGAAGAAAATGTTTCAGGAATACTGGTAAATGAAAGACTGGAATTTTAGTATTGCAACTGGACACTAGCTTATGTAGTCATGTGCCTAATGTGATGGTGTTTCTTTATGTTGTCTTTCTGTTTCCCTGTGACACTATCAGTGTGGAATATCAGGTTAAGTCCCAGATTTGCAGGCATGTTCTTGAATTTGGTGTGCAGAACTTCCTTGAGCTTTAGGGAGGGATAAAATTGTAGCTGCAGGTTGAAGCCTCTCAAAACCTTTAGTGTAGTTTGACCCCAGTCAGTTCTTTGCAGAATAAAAGCTTTTGTCTCCTTGCCCTTGAGTTGTAGAAGGTGGTATGTAAAGCAGGTAAAACGGGATGCAGATGAATGAGATAATCCGTAACGCTGCCAGTGTAGAGGCAGGGTAACAGACTTCCATTTTAGAAAAGGATGGTGGAGGTTGCACTGTATTACGGTAGAAGGGAGTAACAGTTTATGAAATCTGGGTATATAAGGGAAGGAAAGTTTTTTGGGTTTTTTTTTTTGAGAAGGCCTGCACAGTCTCAGTTTGGAAGAAGGGCTCTGTACAGCAGTATTGCAATGGAGAGGGAGAACAGAAAATGGTGGCTGAGGGATGGAAAATGCGCTGTTCAGAATTCCAGGTATCTGAGAATTACCAGTATCCTGATAATATAGCAGAAGATGTTTTTAGGGGCTTGAAAAGCTAGAATCATGGCACTTAAGGACCTTTTGGAGAATGAGCTTCAGCTTTTAGAAGCAACAGGATGCGACTGTTAGTGTAGGGGTCTGTCCATAACATTTCCTGTGGCTTTTGTTGAAAGATGTTACAAATAAAGACAGTCTGCTCAGAGGCTGAAATAGTGAAACATAATCATGAATTTCCGTTGGTTGTTTTCATTCATGCAGTAGGGTTTATTATCATGGATTTCGCTTACGAAACAGTGAATACATCTTACTGAGGAAGCACAAGCAGCAAGTATTCTTGTGTTACAGAATAAATCACTGGGAGGGAAAAAAAAGTCCAAACATTCTTTTGTCACTAGAAATTTTTCCCACTTTTCACTTCAGTGGAAAAGAAATGAAAATTATAACATCCCAATCCAGTATGCTGATGTTTTCACATTAGAAAGAAAATTGTAGAATAAGTTCTTAGAATTCTAGTTTCAGTTATTGTAAGGCAGGCCTGTAGAGGAAATAATAGGCTTATGAATGATAATTCAGCAATCTACTCAGAAAAAGTTCACGACTTTTCTGAAATGATGGCCCTGAATTCTTGTTGCCACTGTCTTCCATACCATGCCAATAGAAAGTTCTTTTGAGCATGTTGTTCGTACTCCCAAGTTTTCATTTCCCAACATGTAAAGTGGAAAATGCAAAAACTTAGCTTTGTCCTGTGCTTTGAAATAAATGGATGAACATGACTGCGGAGGAGAGAGTACCTGCATCTTGAAAATGTAACAGAGCAGTTTTAATCCAGGTAGAATTTTACTAATTTAGGACAAACATCTTAGTAATTCGAAGGGTACTCTATTTAAATCAGTACTTGCCTCGTTGTTGTTGATATGTAGTTAATAGCATAGAAATCCATATCCTGAAAGATTCATCTTCTCACTACTGCTTTAATTTTATAGGGTGGCAATCATGGTTTGTTTGGAAACAGCACAGCACAATCGAGGGGCATGCACACACCAGTGCAGCCACTAAATCCTTCCCCCAATATCCGGGCGCAAGTGCCTCCCCAATTTCTTTCTCCCCAGGTAAGGAATTTATAGTAAGTCGTTACTTGTAAAAATAGAGCTACAGCCTTCAGAGCAAATCATGGAGGTTACTTAAACATCTATTTTAGCCTTGACTGGATGTTAACAAATTGAAAACTTAGATAAGATAAAAAATTCAAACTTGGAGTGCAGCAGGATTAGCCTTTCTAATTCCAAGGTAGTTGATGGTAACTGCTTGCTAACAGTATTTTTAAACCTCAAAGTGGGTTCAGGAATCCTGTGTCTTGCATAAGCTTTTGTAAAGTATTTTAAAAACAAAAAAATAAGTCAAAGCTGTAAGGTTTTTTTTTTGAAGTGCAACAGGTTATTAATTTTTTTTTCAATCAGCCTTGTTCTTTGCTCCCTGCCCCCTGGAAGGAGAGGCCACATGAAGGGCTGTATGTTGCATTTACATTGCAGAGCTCTTAAGACCTCAGGGCTTCCAAATACAATCGGTTACTTTTTGCTTTGGACTTGGTGAAGACTTCTAAAGATTCTCTTGAATTGTAGTCGTGTAACTCTCAAATCATGCAGGGAGAAATTGGGTAATTCTTCTCCACTTACTCCTGTCTTTTGCTATAGCTTACTCAGCATACAAAGAGATTAATTCCTTCTGTGAGGCACTGTTTCTTTGCTCCAGTGACTGCCTGAATGCCTTTCTTTTCCCTTGTCAAGCAGTACATTTTTAATGTGATGATGCAGTACTGTGATTACTGGTTAGCTGCCTATATATCAGCATTTTAATTTAGTGCAGTCTCTAGCAACCGCCTGGTTGGGGGAGGAACCTTTGTGTGTGTGTCTGCATCTGCACATGTAATACTGTATATTGTCAATCAAGTGAGGTATTCACTCTGCTCAAGTCATAGATTGTGCATGTTTAAATGTGATGTGCTAATAAATCTGTCATGTCCTTCCCAGAACACCATTTAAGATTGGTGTCATACCCACTCCTTTATAAAAATGCTTCTACTTCATCATCTTTTCTAATAGCAGTGCATTTCTTAAGGATGTGTAACTGTTTCCATGCAGGTTTCGGCCTCCATGCTCAAACAGTTTCCCAACAGTGGCTTGAATCCTGGTCTTTTCAATATGGGCCCCCAGCTTTCTCCCCAGCAGATTGCCATGCTGAGCCAGCTTCCACAGATTCCCCAGTTTCAATTAGTAAGTAGCTAGTAATCTTGTGACAGTTTATAAACTGTCTGCTGAGCTCTTTTTATGTTTGTTCTAATTCTGTGGGTTTTTTTCTACTGATCTTGTGTTATTTTTGTACAAGTATTCCCTGTTCATTGTAGAAGAAAATGCAGCCCTATTAGAGGGCAGCAGATAAACTAAACAGACCTGTGTAATTATGGTGGGTGTTGCAATAGGTTAATAATGACTTTCTACAGAAAGCAATTTGTTGTTTTTTAATGAGGTTTTCTTCAGATTCATAGTCACAGTGATTGTAATAAAGTAGGTTGCAGTAATACTGTTGCATGATGTTAAGTTAAAAACAAGTGAAGGATGTGTTATTTTTTGAATGCATTCATTGTTATTTTGAGTGTGTGGAATGAGAAACAATTTACATAAGTTCTGACCAAAGCATATCCTAGTAACTAGCCTCATTTGATGAGCTCTGTAATTTTTACTCTTCCCATCCCACCTTGTCTTGTAGGCATGTCAGCTCCTCCTGCAGCAGCAGCAGCAGCAGCAACAGCTGTTACAGAGCCAGAGGAAGTTAAACCAAGCTGTGCGACAGCAGCAGGAGCAACAGGTGTGGCTCTTCTTTCGTCATTTGTGTAATGTGTAAGCTGTGTTAGGAAAATGCCCTCTGCAGCAAAGATAACATTAGCTTCAGTAACATCCATCTGCTTTCTTCAGCCTGCATGCTCTTCAGAGCATGAGGTCCTTTAGATCATTTTCAAGTCATCATGTCTTCATGTTTAGTGGAATTCTGTTACAGTATAGGATGTATTTTTTGTTTTTGTTAGCAGATTGCTCGTATGGTGAGTGTTCTCCAGCAGCAGCAGCAGAGGCAGCCTGGCATGAAGCATTCACCATCCCACCCTGTTGGGCCTAAGCCACATTTAGACAGCATGGTACCCAATCCTTTGAATGTGGGTCTCTCAGATTTACAGACCAAAGGGCAAATACCTGGATACGGTTCAGGTAAGTTCTGTGTAGAAGGAGATTTGGGGTGTTGCCTATAGTTACCATATTGGCCAGTTATGTCTGGGTCCAGAAGTGAGTAATTTCTGTGTAAGCATTAGAGGTTGCATTTATCAACTCTTGATCAAATTGCATTATTTTCCATTACAGAGGAAGATAACAAACCTAACAGTGAAGCGTATCTTGGTGGCGTACTGCCCTAACAAGCTTATTTGAAAGTTACCTCTTGAACGTTTAACTTGCTACTGTTGATTTTTGGTTTTTTATCTTGATTTTTTTAATCTTTCTTATCACAAATTACTCACTGAAGATGTTTAAACTAAAAAGAGCCATAACAGTGGAGTTCTGTTTGTTTCACAGGCTTTGGTTCAAGTGGCATGGACTATGGCATGGTGGGAGGAAAAGAGGCTGGAACAGAATCCCGCTTTAAGCAGTGGACTATGATGGAAGGGCTGCCCTCTGTGGCTTCACAAGATGCCAATATCCACAAAAATGGTGAGAAGGGGACTGGCTGTTTTGGCAATGCCCTTGCAGTAGCTCTTGCTATTGGTAAAACTATGCTTCAAGTCAGTGAATGTCTTACCTCACCAGTATGCATATTAAATAGATTTTGGTTTAGCATAGCATATTCATAAAGCCCTCAACTTTTCCTGGGTGTAAATGTTTCCTTTTAATTCCTCAGGTGCAATAGTGCCCCCTGGAAAGGCTCGTGGAGGATCGCCCTACAACCAGTTTGATATAATTCAGGGCGACCCACTGGGTGGCCATGCAGGCCCTGCTGGTGATAGTTGGTTACCTGCCAAATCTCCACCAACGAACAAGATCGGAAGCAAATCCAGCAACGCCAGCTGGCCTCCAGGTATTAGACAAGGGCAGGGGTTATGTCCCAGATTTAGAGTAGATGTGCTGGCATCTTTCCTCATCATACTTTTTAAATAACCAGTCCAACAGAAATATTTGCTTGGCCTATCCTCTTTATTGTGCTGTTTTGTTTTGTTGTTTGTTTGGTTCATTTTTTTAATCTACATTAGAACATAAATGGTAACTTTGCAATAAGAAGTTGCTGGGCTGAATAGGCAGTAACTGCTGAATTGCCTGAATAGGCTTTGGTTTTTGTTAGGTGAACTCTTGCCTTCTGTACTTTGACTTCACACAAAAAATTTCATGAGAATACTGGTTCACAATAGCAGCTCCCTCTTCTTGCACTGATTCTTTAATTGTGTTGTATTAGGCTGACACAGGGTGTAAAAATTCTGATAGCATGGAATCAGAAAGCGGAAGAGGTGAAAGCTTATTTTTAATGATGGTGGGAATGGAAGTGTCTTGACCTTGTGTATTTTGTATAGCATGAACCTTTTTTTCTGGCAATTTCCAAATATATGACCTGTTGCAGACCGTGAGGGGTTTTGCTAGCAGTATCGGTACAATATGTATAAAATCTGTCTGTTGTGCTGTTGTGGTTTGCTTTGCTCTGTTTCAGTACTGCTCAGCAATCTTGTGGCTGGAGTAAAGTTTCTTACTTTTGGGATTACAGGCAGTAGCACGTTCTTTTAAGTCCTCTAGAGTTTCATTGGCAAAATTTTATCTTTTTGCTAGAAAACTCAAGTATCTGGGAAAAAAGAGTATTTGAACACAGACACACACATATAATTTTCTATATAGAACATTAAACACAGAGGAGTGTCACAGAATCACAGAATGGTAGGGGTTGAAAGGGACATCCAGAGATCCTCTTAACCCACAGTTTCCCCTGTTTAAGTACATCCTTGAAGTTACGTGGATTAATCAACAGTGCTACTGTTCAGCAAATGGTGGATGCTGCAATTTTAATTTTTTTTCTCTGCCTCAAAGACACTCATATTCCAGGAAAACATTACTGACTGCAAATCTCCTGCTGTGGATTCCCTCAAGCACAAAAAGTAAAGGTGCGAGTACCATCTCTTGGGTAATCCAGGAGCACAGACCTTGCATCAGAAAGCCTAGGAATCTGTGTGACAGATACAATCACAGGAAACCTACAAAAAGTAGTTAGAGCTTTTTTGCAGGAACCCTTCAGTGTCTAACTCTAGCAAGAAAATGTTTTGTGATGAGCTAAAAGAGTTCAAGAATTAGTTATCTCAAAAATATCTGCACAACCATAACATATAATCATAGAGTGGTTTGGATTGGAAGGGACCTTAAAGATCATCTACTTACAACCAAACCATGGGCAGGGATACCTTCTGCTAGACAAGGTAGCTCAAGGCCCCATCCAACCTTGCCTTGAACACTTCTGTGGAAAGGGGCATCCACAATTTTCCTAGGCAACCTGTTCCAGTATCTCACCCTCACTCTAAAAGAATGTCTTCCTTAATACCTAGTCTAAATTTTTCTTCTTCCATCTTAAAGCCATTATCCTTCGTCCTGTCACTACAAGCTCTTGATTTAAAAGTCCCATCTCATACCACTGACTGCTCTCTGTAGAAGTATATTATCATTACGTTTCTGCCAGCCTGGATGTTAAGTATGGACCTTCTTGAGGAGATGGAGTAATTTCTCATAATGTCAAAAGTGCCCCAACTCAGGCTTTTTTTCAGGACCTCTTGTAGACTCATCGTTACTGAACTTGTTTCTTCAGTCACCATTCCTCTATATAATACTGAGAAACACAGTCCTGCTTGCAACATTAGGAGAGGAATGTGAGGATCAGGTCTTTCATGTTTCTATGTTTTGAAGCAGCCACTGGCTCTGACATATTTCTTGGTACCAGAAGGCTATTCAGCTGCTCCCTGTCTTTTGTTGGTATCATAGAGCCTCCGTAGCGATGCCTGCAGTCTGAGTGTTGGTAATAAGCAGAATTATAGCTGTGGCTGACTACCTCACCACTGTGAGGGCATAGATGGAGTTCACAAAGTGAACATAAACCATTACGGGGGTCACCAGTACCATGCCTAATTCACTGTGGGAATGAGTAGCCCATGACAGACTGCAGATGTCTGTAGCAGATCATGAATTTCAGCCTGTGGCTTTTATGCAGTTATTGCTGTATTGCTAGACCTCTCTCATGACTACTGCCCAATAAATATCAGCCACTGAATCTGTCTCAACCTCTCTAGCTTATGATTTTCTCAAGAAGAAAAACTTAGCTGAAATCATGACCTACCTTATCAATACACTTGAGTTAAGACCAAAATGATTTTACACTGTAGGTCCATTTTTCTCTGCAAGTTTGAAGATGAAGCCCAGTGTCACTGGAGATAGGTATTTTTTTTTCTTCCTGGTATTGGAAAATAAATTAACAGAAACAAGAGAAAACCTCTTGAAATAGGTGTGGTTTTCCTCTAAATGAATACAGTGGTCACTCAGCATTCACCCTGACGGCACCTTTCACATTTTCCTCCTAAATGCCATCTGCTGCAGAAATTCTGCCGTTCAAGAAAGCAGTATTGTTCAGCACAAAGATAAATGAAGTGGTGCCCAATCAAACTGATATCACAGCTGGAGGTGAGAGCAAGTTTTACTGCGTTGGTGAGAACTATATCTTTTGGTTATGTCACAGGGACTTGCATACCTAGGTAATACTGGACTGTAGTTTTCTGTTTCAAGAGCAGTTCAGTCACATACTCAAGGCAAAGTGGCCTGGATGTGTCTGTCAGGATTTTTCTAATAATCTTATGCTTGAACATTTGGGGAGGACTTTTCAAATATCAGTGGAGAAATTACTTCATGTTTTCTTGACTATCTAAAACTAAAAGAGCATGTTTATAGGGAGAGTTGGTGAATGTGCATGTGACCCAAAGGATAGTTTGCCAATTTGTCAGTATGCTGATGAGTCAATGTATTTATATACAATACACCACCTGATTTTTGGAGTCTGGTTTGAATAGTCCTTAACTTTTTGACAAGAGCTTACTGTGCACTTAATTTTCAGTCTCACCAGATCTCAGAAATCTTTACAAAAGGCAAGACTTGGACTTTATCCTTTTGGGGATTTGGTTGTTTGTTGTGGGGGTTATTTGCTTGATTGTTTTTGCAAACCAGTCCTAATGTTCAAGTCCTAACCTGTGTTCATGGACTCAGAACAGAGATGATCTAAGCAAAAGATACTCCTATCTGTCAGAGGATTACAGTTTTTTGGCAGTAGCTGAGCAGATTCTTTCCTTGATACATTTCTTATTGGTCATACAGTTAGGAATGGTATCCTAGATTATTTTGTTAGGTTACTAAAGACAGAGATGTGACTGGAATTTACGAAACCAAGAATGGAGTGAACAAGAGAAATGCAGAACTGTAATTCTGTGAATCCTGCAACACCAAAACCGTGGTGCAAATGCTAGACAGTTTCACAATCAAGCAGATGCTAGCAGATAGAGGGTGTTTCTGATATCTTAGAAGCACCGAGTGCTTTGAGTGTGGGGGCAGTAGCCTATAGATAGTGGCCAGGTTTGTGTTGTGTCCCTGAAAGTTCTCTCCTGCCAGTTTTGGCAGAATAGTGGGCAGTATGGGCTGCAGTTCTGATCCAGTGGAGCATTTCTTAGGCATTCTCTGAGATTCTCCTGCCCCAGTGTATTGCCACAATCTAATACTGCCTTTGCTGTGCCTATTGTTTGAACTAGTTGTATTGCATTTTCTTCTGTATGTGTCTGTGAAGTTCAGTCTTGATTATGCTTCTTCATTACAAAAGTGATTGATTGACATGAAGCCTTCCATGCCAGATTCACCTTAGCTGTTTTTATTCTAGAGAGCATATCATGGATCCTACTTTCAACCATGGATTTTTAGTTCCACCCAAATATTCTGTTATTAATTACTTCAAATCTTGAATCTGCAAGGGATGAATCTGCCACTTTGGCATTCTTTTCACACTTAGCTAAATTGTCATGTAGTATCTGAAGCTTCTCTACTTGTTTTTGTTTGGCATTTGTTCCTTTCTTATTACTGCTTCCAAAACCGATCACAGCACTTTATTCATTGAACATCTGCTCAGTTACTAATCTTTCTTACAGTGACGAGTTGTTGTATTTTCATACTTCATATAACTCATCCTCTTATCTTAAATATCTGGCATGCCTGGAGCTGTAGTTGAAAGCAAACTAAAGCATGATAAAGATATTCCATCTCATTGTGAAGCATGAAGGATATCAATGGGTATATACATTGCTTTTGCCACAAAGCATCTCACCTTAGCATTACCTCAGTTTTGATAGGTAATGTGTAAAGCTTGTGTGTACCTGCGGTGTAAAGACAACATTTGACGTTTTACGAACTCGTAAGGTAGGTTGCATGCACAAAACGTGTGCAGGCTGCAGTTTTACAATGATGTGTTTCTTTAAAAACATGCACTGAGTTAAGGGTAAAACAAAGCCTTGAGTGAACGTAGTAAAGCAGGAGTCAACGGAATGTTGTGTGCACTTGCACCACTTTCAGTAGTTGACTTCAGTGGTAGTGTAGACTTGTATTCAGATGCTAAAGAAAGTGCCATGGGAGGAAATGTGAAATAGATTTTTAATTAAGAAAAGTCAGAGTGGTTTTGTGGGGCTTTTTTTGTTTGTCACTTTGAGTTTTTTCTTTTCTTTTTCTTTTTTTCTTCCCCTGAGGAACAACTTAGAAGACAATTATTTACTCTCCTAAAATATCTTAAACAATCACTTCCAGTAAATGACATTTCCCTGTTTGCATCGAATTCCTTTTCCTTCCTGTCCCAGAGTTCCAACCAGGAGTGCCATGGAAAGGTATACAAAACATTGACCCTGAATCTGACCCCTATGTGACCCCTGGAAGTGTGCTGGGGGGGACCGCCACATCTCCCATTGTAGATACTGACCACCAACTTCTGCGGGACACCACCACAGGTAAAAATGGTGAACAGTTGGTATCTGATGAATAATTAAATTATTTCATTTTAATTAAATAAGTAAATAATTAAAAGAAGTTATTCAGATACTTGAGACTATTCTGATGTTCTTGTCACAACAGTTTATTGCATTTGACTGAGAGAAGCTTTATGTCTATGCACTATGGCTGTGTATCCCATGACAGCTTGGCATTGGTATAAATCATGGCTCTCTTGAGGTTTAACAGTATTAGAGAAACTGTAAAATTTGCCTCGTCTTTCTCTTGTGTTCCCTTTGATAGGGTCTAATTCTTCCCTCAACACCTCGCTGCCTTCACCTGGTGCCTGGCCCTACAGTGCCTCTGACAATTCCTTCACCAACGTTCATAGCACTTCAGGTATGCAGGCTCCAAAACTTACTTGGACTAAGTTTTCTACTTAATAGTTTCTCATTCTTGTTCCTCTTTGAATATTTAGTCTTCCAGTAATTTCTAAGGAAGTTGAAATTTGTGTGGCTGGTCAGATATTTTCCTCCTGATGCTAAAATACTCTGTTGTAATTGCTTTAAAAACTAGACTAAGATCCTCTGCCCTTCCTCCTGGCCAAACAGAAAATTCTTGATGATACAAGTTGAAGAATAGGGTAGCAGTGAGAAATAGATACAAAAGGAAGGAGAAAAAATAACACCTGCACAGTCTAGCACGTGTTAGGAGTTTGGGGACTGTCACAATTTTTTTACACATACGTGCTCCTGTATGTGTGAGTTAAGCAGGTGAGTGGGTTTGCTCATTTTAACTCTAGAATATTGAAGTGCTGTGAAAGGAGCATTTTGCCTCACTTTTTATAACACTGATCATTCCCTGAAACCTAAGGAGAGAGAGAAGGCTTTTAAGTCTCTGGCTTGTAATGGTTGTCTGTAAATAGCAATTTAGATAGCTGCCTCTTATCCTTGATGAGTATATCTCCAAAGCTTTTTTGTGAAAAATGGTTTCTGCACACGTTTCTGAGTAGGATGCTGGGAATACTTGCTCCAAACAAACCATTTGAATTTAGAACTTAAAAATGCCAGATTTCTCTTGAGACATCATTGTCTTGACATCTACTTAAAACTGAAGAATTGTGCATAAATAGCAGAAGTGATGAACATAGCTGAGAACTGTGTTTGACCCAGACTGTTTTTTGCATCTTACTGTGTTCATGTTACCTCAGCATTCTCACAAGATGTATTGAAAATCCTTTATAGCCCTCAAGAAAAGCTGTGTTCCTACTGCCAGTTTGTGGAGTGACTTTGATTTGAAGGAGTATCCGTGTATGTAGCATTCCAACGACATAAAAAGATTTCTCTTTCATAGCCTAGGGAAAGGGGAGTGGCATGTATCAGTTTCCTGCCCTTGCTTAATTTTTGTCTAGCACATAAGAAAGATAATGAATGATTGAAGTGTTGTAGTTGAGCTGAGGAAACTAGACCACTGCCTGGCACACATAGTGTCTTCTGTTCCTCTTGTTAAACTACACACCAGCATTTGACAGCCAGAAAGTAGGTCATCTGAATTTTGGGAATTTAGAACCCACATATCTGTAAAACAAACTGAGCCTAATGAAAACAGGTTTTTAAGCATTTCCTGACACATTCATGTGTGAGTGCTTGAAACCTGTTTGCTATTGACAGTTACTCTGTCATGGGAAATACTGTAATTCACCTGTAAAATGAAACACTTTCAGTAAGTAAAAGCTTTATCGTCTTGATTCCCAAATGGGCTATTATATGAAACCCTGGCATATTGTAAACCTGAATTTTCCCCCTTTGTTTCCAGTAAGTCATTTACTATCTTTTGTTAGTGGATAGAGCCCAATGCCTGTATTTGCACACACACGTTCTCATTAAGGTAATTCATGACACAAGTGCCTTTTCCTCCAGAGTGACCTATCTCTGTTTCACTGGTTCTCATTACCGGACAAGGCAAAATAAATTTAGTTAAGCAGTTTTGACTTCTGGTTTGGGTTTTTTTTTGTGTGGTGTTTGTGAGTTTCTTTGTTTGTTGTTGTTTTTTTTCTGGGTGACAAATGTCCCATGGTGGCAGAAGATACAGGAGAATTTACAGTTGGTGGTCTTGAGGAAAGCTTGTTTAGGAAGAGCTCCCAAATATTCATTACCACCAATAGTGATGTTTTGGGGAGTGTGTTCATTTTTCTATTATTGAACTCTTACCCGTAAGAGTTCTTGAAGTGTTAGAGTTTTCCACTATTGGTCTTAACTTCTCCTGATAGGCATTTAGGTAATGCTTTCTAGTAAAAAAAAAAAAAGTGAATATGCACTGTCACACAACTAAATAATGTCTTTTATCTGTTACCATTGTGTCAACTCTGTATGAAATTTATAATTAATGAGAAAGCTTTGATTTTATAGGAGGACATCTTTAGGAGGTAGCATTAGCTTAGTGGAGCAAGAGTGGCAAATACTCATTTCATTTCTCTGCAAATTTTTGGCCTGAAGAAGGCTCAATTTCATTAAAGGTCAGTAGAGTCCAAACTTGTAAGAAGTTCTTAAATGTAGTGTGGACATAAGTTGCTGGTTCTTCTTATAAGTGATGGAATATACTGCAACCGATTACATGATCATAAATTGTGTAGGGTTTTTCTTTTCATCAGCTTATATTAAAAAAAAAAAAGGCAAAGATTAATTTACATCTAGGTTGGCTTTTTTGATAGGTTAAGTTTTGTTGTATGGTTCTGTGCTTTGTGTTTGTCTCCAATATAAATGCAGTCAGTTTACAGTAATAGTACAGTTGAACACTTAATTTTCTCTAATAAGTTGTATGTATTTAATCTAATAGCAAAATTCAGTGATTACAAATCAACATGGTCCCCGGATCCCATTGGACACAATCCCTCTCATCTCTCCAACAAGATGTGGAAAAACCATATTTCCTCAAGGAACACTACAGGGCTGCCCCGCCCACCTCCTGGCCTGACCAACCCCAAACCATCATCTCCATGGAACAGCACAGCACCCCGATCGGTCAGGGGTTGGGGGACACAGGACTCAAGGCTTGCCTCTGGTGAGAAGAATCAACTGATAGCACCATTGATCACACCTGAGGAGTGTACATTTTACAGCACTAATGGTTTGGAGGAAAGAAAATTGCGGTTGTCTAGTAAAAAGGCGGGGGGGGGAAGTTCCTTCTTGTGATGCAATTGGGTGATTGGGGTGGGTGGTGGCTGGAAATGGTGTGTGGAATCCTTGGTCTAGCTGCAGGGACTGAGTGAGGAGGGCCAAGAGAACACCCCTATGAAGGAGTACCTACTGCATGGGGATTTTCAAGGCTAGATGCCTTCTCTATGTGGGAGAGTGAAAAATAAATCTTGACATGAAATGCAAGAAGGATGTGGTTTTGTTGTTAGGACTAAGCTTTCATGTGTTACCAGGGCTGATAATGCTGAAGAACTTGAGATTGAAGACCTAGCTAAAGAAAAACATGGGCATTTATATAAAATCTGTCTTCATTGCTCTTTATTCTAATTTGCAGCATCTACTTGGAGTGATGGTGGCTCAGTTCGTCCTAGCTACTGGCTGGTTCTTCACAATCTCACTCCACAGGTATTGCCTCCAAGAAGTAGTTTGCTTTACTGAGATGTGGATTCTTCAGTTGTTTCTCTTTGAATAACAACCGAATCTGTCAGGATATTTAAGATGTGTTTCTACTAAATTGGGCTGGAGTCTTATTGTTTATCTCTTCACCTGACTTGAATATGTTCAGGTTTTGCTACATGATCATCATAACGTTTCTTTACCTAGAGTTTCAGAAACATTATTGGAACAGAAAGATTTTTCTTAGAAGCAAGGATAAGTTGGGTGACCATAATGTGGAATTGTTTGTAGCTGTTAAAGAGACTATTCTTCAGGATGTTGTCAATATGAAAGCTGGTGTAAGTGCCAGTTTGCACTTTGGTGTTTGAATAGTGAAACCACAGAAGTTTCCAGCACTCCTGCCAGAAACAGTCTAGTTAGATTATTCCTGCAAGTATCCTCGTAGCTTGCTTCCATTCAGAATGATGTCTGTGGAGATGATGGTTTCAGCGATATCAATTAGTCTGTATTCAAGATTTGGGAAAAGCCTATATGATTATCAGCAGTGCCCTGAGGTCTAGACAGTTTCCTGTTCAGCAGGATAATTTATCATGCTTCTAATGAAGTCTAAGAAAAGAGCAACATGATAGTTAAAACTAAGGTCTCCTTCCAGTCACTCAAACTGTCGAATTCTGCTCCTTTTGTAGAAAAAATTCTCCTCTTGAGGTGAAGGACACAGGAGTGGTATGAAGAAGAGGTGTTGTCTCCTTTGTGCAGAGTAGTTTATTACTGGTTTAGGAGTTGTTTAATGGATGACTGTATTTTGGAGGCATTTAAGTTAACAGAAACGAGAAAGAAGCAAATTATAGTTGTCTGTTCTATAGGAAATCTTGGGTTCACTGGGAGTCAATACACTAGAGAGAAGGAAGCATGAACGTTAAAGTGGATTCAGGGACAGGATCTTCATTTCAAGTTTCTCCATTTTAACTTTGTCTGTCTTTGTACCCACACACAACCTCCTTTCCTTTCATATGAGGTTCGATTATGTGAAAGAGGGGAAAGGGAGAAGGAAGAAGTAGCACTTCCTTAAGTATCTGCACATATGGATCCCATCCGTGTGTGCCATGTTCCTGTGGCATACCAGGAATGGAATCTGTGCAGAACACCTTGGAGAACAGCAGTTACTGGAGGTAAGTAGCAAGCTGTAACTGCTGCCAAAGGAATGTAGGCAACAACTGCTGTGAAAACATTAGTTCAGGAACATTGCTGGCTTTGGCAGAACGATCGCTGCCGGTTTCTGTGACTGCTTCATAAACCACAAAGACAAAAAAAAGCACCAAAATGAATTTACAAACCCCCTCGTTGTAGAGGTGGTATTTCCAGTTTTGCAAAAACTGGGTGATTTACATGCTGCTGAAAATGGGAGTGCTGGAGACTTAGGACAGTCTCAGTATATGTTCTGATGGCTGAGGATAGGGAGAAGTATATGTTATATACAATTACTGGAACACTTAAGGGTAGTGACAGTGTAAGAAATTCACTGAAAGCTGCGCTCAAGCTACAAGTGAACAGGAAAATAATTCAGATTACTCCATAAAGCAAAGTCGTTGTACTTGAGAAGTCAAGTCATGCTGATTCTGGTTTAAAAATTAAATCGTCATTGCTTACTCCTCAGTGCTTTCACCTGCTCTCCTTTATGAAAGCAAATTGTCTTTTAATAATCAAGATGAAGTCAGGATTGAAGTACATTTAGAGAAACAGTTACAAACTTCTCTTTTATCCTGGCTGTTCTTCAGATTGATGGGTCAACCTTGAGGACGATCTGCATGCAGCATGGCCCACTGCTGACATTCCATCTGAACCTGACCCAGGGCACCGCTCTTATCCGATACAACACCAAACAGGAGGCGGCCAAGGCCCAGACTGCACTGCACATGTAAGCAGTCCCTTTGTCTGTTCCTTATTACTGCATTACTCTGTGTGGTGTTATGCTTTCAAAACTCATTTCAGTTACCGTGGCTGGAAGGGAATCTTTCATTCATCAGCAGAGGAAGGAAGATGCTTTATATCTATGTTATCTTAATTGCTGTCACAAACTGACACACACAGAACTAAGATGATGTAAATAGGGTGGAATTGTGACCAGTATGCACCTTACTGTACAAATTTGAGCATTTTATAAAAGCTTGTGAACTGTATCAGATGAAGATCTCTTGTGTAATGCAGATGTGTGGGAATCTGCTATAGTTTTGAGATACACCTGAAATAACTTACTTAGAAAGCTGCAGATCTTAGATTTCCTGTTATTAAGCTTTTTGGAACTGACTGTGCTTCTGGTGCGTTTTGAAAATATGAGAAGTTTTGAGAAAAAAAATCTTTGGGGAGTGTAAGGGAGTGAAAAATTATGCTAAAGTTATCCTGAATTTCTCAGGCTTTTAACCTTTTCTTCCGCTGTTATGTTTGGAAGTTGGCACGTATGCATTTACCGTTTTATTTACACTGTGTAGGCGCTTTTATCGCTCTTGGTGTTGGTGATCAGGACCTTAGTTTAGAGAGGTTTTGTTGCAGACATAACAACTGAATGTTGTGGTAGGGGTGCTGGTTATTTATTTTGGAGGAGTTTTCGCCCCCATTTAAACTGGAAGTTCTTGTACTGTGAGTCAGTTTCACTGTCAGCCAGCTCATTTTCTGTTTGCTCCATTGTGACAATCTGGTATCTCCTCTGAATTGGGCACCTAATAGTGTTAGTTTTGTCTTATAAACCCCTTATATTCTGGCTCTTAATTGTATTTTCTTCCATTCGTTCTTGTGTTTTAGGTGTGTGTTGGGAAACACTACCATCCTGGCTGAGTTTGCCACAGACGAAGAGGTTAGTCGTTTTCTGGCACAAGCTCAGCCCCCTACACCTGCAGCAACTCCAAGTGCACCCACAGCAGGCTGGCAATCCCTGGAGACAGGACAGAACCAGACAGATCCAGTTGGACCTGCATTGAATCTCTTTGGTGGGTCAACAGGGCTTGGGCAGTGGAGCAGTGGTGGCGGCGGCAGCAGCAGTGGGGGTGATCTCACTGGCGCTTCATTGTGGGGGCCTCCAAACTATTCTTCAAGCTTGTGGGGGGTCCCGAGCGTAGAGGATCCACACAGAATGGGCAGCCCGGCTCCCTTACTACCTGGAGACCTTCTGGGAGGAGGGTCGGATTCAATCTGAACTTAGAACTTTCAACTCTGACCTCGTGACCTTTTTTGGAACAGCAGCAGCACTAACTTGACCTTCTCGTTTTTTTCAACTTGCAATAAATACATTTATAAAAGGAAAAAAGAAAACAGAGAGAGAAAAAAAGGTGGGTCATTGACAGACTGTCTGAGCACATAGTTGCCTCCCTTATATAACTTCAGTTTTTTCGTTTGGAATATGAATCCAAAAAGAGAACATATCACTCTTGAAATACTTGAATCATGAACGCCAACCTAGAAAGACAATGTGAAGCAAGTACACATACCATTTAAATTTAAACACAAAAAAAAAAATTAAAAAAATTAGTTTCTAGTTTTTCACTTTTTCATGTTATACGGAAGTTGTTGCTAAGAAACATATATACTGAAAAAATAGCTTTTTAACTTTGTTTGCACTGGGTGTGTTTCCGTCCTTAGGTCTACCATGTTGGGTTTGGGGTAGGGGAGGGGTTCATATGAAAGAGGGGTAGGGAGGGGAGGGGAAGACTTGACGGAGCCTCACTTTAAAAAAAAAAAAAGGTAAAAAAAAATTAAAAATCACAAAACCCACAAAAAAAAAACCAAAACAGAAAAAAAATTACAAACAAAACAAAAAAACCAACACTTTGTGATTGGCTGGTTGGTAAGTACCAGTGTGTTCTGGCACATGTAACTGCCCACGTGTGCTTGTTTCTGTGTGAGTGCGTGTGCACATGTTCCTGTGTGTGCATTTTTTCCTCTCTATATATAATCTTGAAACGCTGCAGTGCTGATGGTCTACGGGCTGGCTGGCCATCTGCGTGTCTTGATTCTGAAAACAAGACAGGCATGGTAGAGTCCCTGTGGCTGAAGCAGAATCCAGTTGGGCTGGATTATAATTTGTCCGTAGATCTTTTTTAAATTGATTTTTAGCAGGGTGCTATCTCAAGTCTGCAGATCATACTGAGTGGGTTGTTGCTTCCTAGCCCTTGTTCTAACTCTGTGGTAGAGCAGAACACTGCCATATCCAAAGGATTTGGTGAGGAGGGAGCCAATGTTGTCTTTTGAGTAGCAGTGTATTTATTTATTTATGTCTGCATGTGGGGTTTTTGTACGGAGTGAACCCTAGAATGTTTGTTATATAATGCAAGCCATTTTTTTTTCTTCCAACAAGGGGAAAAGAGGAGGAGGGAAGAGGACATTGCCATTTTTGTATGCCTGAGACAAACGTTCTTATCCAGTCTCTCGCAAGCTTCAGTACCTTTAAAACAAATGTTTCTTTTCTCCCCTAGTATAAATAGGCACCCATATTCGTTCTAGAGGAATCCATCAAAAGCTTGGAAGTCCAGCCCAACCAAATTAGCCTTTTAATTGTTTTACTGCTTGTATTAAAACTGACAAAAACTAAATGGTGTCAGCAAATCACTGGCTGGCCTGCCTCATCTCCTGAAAGCACATGCAGCTAACTCCTTTCTGCGTCCTTCATGGTGAGCGTTACCTGTGCCAGGCCTTGGTGTATTACAGCACCAGACCATCACTGACAGAAACGTTTACTTACGAATGTTCTTAAAACCAGTGTGTACTTCAAACGTTTCCTTTTGTTTCTCTGTGTTGTGTTTTTTCCTGTGTACGTGGTTTTGCTTAGGGAGGTATATAACTAGCAAAGACTTTTTTTAAAAGAGGAAAAAAGTATTGCACCTTTTTGTTTTTTTGTTTTTACTTTTTCTGTACTGTTGCTTTTTAATTTCTGTATTTAAGGAAAGGTTTGGGGTCTTTTTAGCATCAGTGTAGTAGTACTCTGGGCAGGATAGGGGTGACCTATAATCCACAGTGATAGCCAGTGTGTGCATGCATGTGTGTGCTGGGAACAAAACTTTAAAGACCTGTTTTTGTGGAAAGACTTGTAGCAAACTTGAAGGATCATCCCTTGACATAGTGGGAAGTCTTTCAGGGAGGGTGGGACTGGGAAAAGAGGGAAGAGAGATGCTGGTACTTTTTCCACAAGTGCTAGGACTTCCATGTGGTTGTGTCTAGCTGTCACACTGTCTAACAAAGTGCCGACATTCTGTACCAGCACTTATCTGTCCATTCCAGCCCTCAGCAGGAGCAGTGCTTAGGCTTTACTACCTGGCAGCAGGTGGGGGGGGATAGGGAAGTCTCTTTTTTCAGCATTTTCATTGAAGGATATGACAATGTCTAACACATTTAACTCTAAGCATGGGTTGGGTGGGGAGAAGTAAAAGCAGAATCAAGTAATGTAGGGGTATGTGTGAGTGTGCATCTGTGTGTGTGTGCCTGTGTGCTGGGGGTGGGAGGGAAGGGCTAGGGTGTTATGTGGCTTTTTTTAATTCGCCCTTTCTATGTGAACCCAGTGTCATAAGGAAGACTGACTGAGGGAAATGCTGCATATACACATGCCTGTAGATTTGTATGCAAAGTGTTACGTGACAAAAAGTACGAGTAGGTTTGTATTTGTTAACTGGAGTGTGCAGCATACTCTGGCCCCTTCTGAATATACTTTTCTATCATGTCTCCTCCTTCATCAATCCCACCATGCACGAAGAAACAAAACTCTTTTCCAGCTCCTGCTAGCTAGTGCCCCTTGCTTGCACACATCCATCAGCTTTGTTTCTGCTAGTCTCTGCTCAAAGACCAGCTGCACTCAGACACACAGAGCAGGTACTTTAAAGTCCTGTGCCAGCAGTTCTTCCTAGTGAAGCACCTTTGGCCCGAGGAAGCCAATATGCATTCTGTCACATGATTTGCTGTATACACGCTGGTTCGTTGCTGTGTTCCACCTTCACTTCTCTCTCCCAACCTGCCCTAAGGTCCCTTTTCCTGCACTTTGGGCTATTTGAGTTCATTGCGATACTACGGTGAAAGCCGGGTGCTAGAGCCCCTCTTGTTTACAAGACATAATGAGGGATTTGAAATATTTAAAAAGAAAAGCTAAATTGTTCTTCCATTGTAAGTTTAAAGGGAAAAAAATAAAATTAAAGCATACAAAAAAAAAAAAGACCAAAAAGTGCATATATATATTTTAGATGAAGACTAACTCTGGGAGCATTTAACAGTGTTTTTGTTTTTATTTTAACATTTTGTTTTCCTGCTTTAAATTTGCAAGCGTTCTCAGGAATTCTAGGGTAGGAAGCCAGTTTTTTGAAGATGGTTTATTTAACCTTATCCTAGATAGATGGCTGTTTCTTGTTGATAAACTTTTACAAGTTCCTGAATCTTCAAAATGTTTGAAAGTTTTTACTTTAAAAAAAAATGCTAAAAAAAAAAGAAATTAAAAAAAAAAGAAAAAAAAGTTCTCCAAATGTTACTGTCAAGTGAGGGATCAAGAATTTTAAAGACATAAAATTAAAATACATTAAGAAAACTTACCAATATCAGCAACAGAAATTCATTGTAATCTTAAACAAGTTGTGGGAGAAGAAGGATTATCATTTATAGTGCTTTGTTACTCATGCAGACATGTGTGCAGTTGCATAGAAGAGAAGTGTGTGAATGGAAATCTATCACTTTGTTCCCTCTGGATTGAAAAATACTCTTCCAAGCACCTTTTAAAAAGCAAAATGAAACTAAACCTAGTTAAATGCAGTATAGTTCAACTGAAAGAGTCCTCAATTAGGAGGACTAACAGGAAATACATGATGGTGCTTCTTTAAATCACTTTTAAGTAGTGCTAAAGAAAACCAGTGCTGACAATACCCAGTAATGAAGTAGTTTTGTTATCCTGCCTTTTTCAGTACCATAAAACAAAGGAGAGAATGTGGAAAAGCTCCAGTAAAATGTATGTCAGAAATCAGCATCCCTGTTTTCAGATACTGGGTCAGTTTATTCCCCACTTGGAAATTTGCTGCTTGCTTTTTTTCCATCCACCCCACCTCCCAGTCTTTCTGTTCTATTTTATATGAGGGAAATTACCTATTAAACTCTTTTGTTCACCCTATTGCTGCTGGCTGTCAGGGCTTATAGTCTTGAATCTGAGTTCAGTGTTGGGATGGCCAACTTCTGTCTCCTAGCTCTAAGGGTCAGGGGCTTATTCTGCCTGGAATGGCTAGGCTCAAACCACAAAAAACCACGCTAGTGCCTTTTTACATGCACCCACATACCCTGCAGTAGGGGAAGGGAGGGAAGACGAGGCAAAGTGAGGCAGTATAGACACTTTGTGGAAATAGTTGTACTTAAGAAGAGCTTGCTGCATAAGCATGTTGTGCAATGAGCTACATAACAGTAGTTGAGATAACTTTTCACCATGAAAAAGAGAATTGGATGCCAAAATCCTGTCCTTTTCACATCAGCTGCCCGTGTTTCCATGTTGCGCTGCACATACATCTGAGTGTATACGTGTGTTGAAAATAATGCATCAATAATAATAAGCTTTTAAAGGATAAATTAATCCTTTAAATGCCAGTAGGAGGAATTACTTTAGGGAGTTTGTGTTTGGGGTTTTTTAATTTTTTTTTCAATGGAGAGAATTTCTGAGTGCTTCGCCAGAGGCAAACCCACAGTGTCCTAAAAGAGAGGAAATTGTAGGATTTAGTCAAAAAGAGCCCAGGACCTTGACAGTGATTTGAAGTAGGTTGGGACTTCTGAAGGTTTGGCAGTTTGGAGCTTCATGAGTCTGCTGGGTGGGTCCAAACCTATTGCAGTACAACAGTCTGCTCCTCTTTTCTCTAAACAATCAGGCCTGCAAACATTAGCAACTGTCTCCTCAGTCATAGTTTTCCTAAATTGTTAAAGTGACATTAATCTGTTTTCCCACTACAGTTGACAGTTCTGTTCCTTTCCAAATTACACGTAGCTAGTCATGTTGCTAGTATGGCTTAGTCATGGCACTCCTACCCATTGTGAGTGATTCTGAGCATTGTGCTAAGCAGACTCATCCTCTGGGGACAACGTTGTTGTAAATACTCTTCTACCATGTGAGCACCTAACAGCAAAAAGTCAACGGGTATCAATGTTAGGGTATTTCTAGGCTTTCACAAAGCTGTTCAGGAAGGGCATTGGTAAGAGTATCTCATTTAGTGAGCCTGGGGAAAGCACAGCCTGGAATAGACTATGATAAAAATCAAACATAACATTGAGAAACACTTTTCAATATCACAAGTGACAAAGAGAACCCTTTTATATCATTTTGTTGTTGGTTTTCGTTCTCCAGGTTACACAGTTGAAAGATATACAGACTTTACAGGTGGTTTCAGCATACTTTTTTTCTGGTTTTGACTCCTTCAATGCTTGATTTGTAAAAGTGAGATAAAAGCAGTCTTGTAAGTGAGTATCCATTTGTTACCAGCCACTTTGCTTACCCCACCCTGCAGTGTGGATCAGTATTCAGTTTTCTAGCGGGTTTGGTAATTCTTTGCTCCATTTGACTATTTCATTCTGTCAGTGACAACAAAGTCTAGTAAGCAAAAAAGAAAGATAAAAACGATACAGCTCAGAAACATGTGTTGACACCTCTCATACTTACTTTGGAAAGCAGTTGTAGTACCATGTACTTCAGAAGACTTGCCATCTTTTCCCCGTGTTTTTATGCTTGTGCCTGGGCTCCTGCCCAGCAATCTTGAGAGTGGGTTTTTTGTTGGTTTGGGTTTTTTTCCAATCATAGGGTATCAGATTTTTCTTACAAGTTTTTTATTTTGCTTCACATTGAGTGGCTTGTGTAGTGAGCAAGAATATTAAGACAAGTGTGGGGGCTTCTTGTGGTTTGTTTTTTTTCTTTTCCCTGTGCAATATAAACAGGATATTTTCAACAAACTGGCTGGGATAACCACCACAAACTTTTAAAATAACAATTGAACCTTTACATATTATGTTGGCTTCTTTTTAAAGAAATTAAATTTCTAAAAGTTTATTCCTTACAACTTTTCCCCAGTTTTTGCTTCCTAAAAATGCTGGCACATCTTCCACTGTGACTTAATAGTGCATCCAAACAGTACTGTAGAGTTGTTTGGGGTGTTTCGGGGTTTTTTTGCTTGATTGATTTTTTTACTTCATTCTTTTTCATGTTTACCTCTTGGGCTTCTAAGCATGTCACATATTATTTTGCTATTGACTTTTAAGATACCCAAATTTGGCCAAGTCTGGTCCAGGAAATCAGGAGTAATATTAGTCCTGCTGTCCTTAAATTAGTGAGTACTGCTTGGGTAAGGGCTCTTTTTGTCAGTAAACCTTAACTGGATCAGGGCCAAGGTAGCAGATGAGGACCTGTTTATTTCCAGTGCGGCAAATACCTGTGTTGTGTAACATCGCATTCACTGTAAATCATACAAGCTTAGTGTCCAGGTTTCTCAAGGGGATTGAAATGCTGGCTTTGTGGATGGTTAGCATCTCAGGGTATGAGTCTTGATTGATTTAAAGGTATTTTCTTCTCTTCAAAGAGATAAGGTTCCCCTAGCAGAAGCAGCTTTCTTAATTGTAAATAGGCATGTGTGTATTTTTGGGCAGAGAAATAATGCCAAGAAAACTCAGTTGAAATTCTAAAAAAATTTTTTAAACCCCAAACAAGTCTGTTGACATGCAACTTTGGTCCTGAGTATGAAACAACATATGCAATATGTGGTTTGTCAAAATTGATTTTGCACAAAATACCATTTCAGTTCTCTGTTTTCTACTGTTTTACAACATTGGGAACTATTACTGTTAGCTAGATCATACCAGTCATTCCTGTGGTGATCAAAAGACAGAAGTCTAAAACCCAAACACTTCCTTCACCTCCAGTACTAGGCTTCCACCTGTGACAGAAGGGTGTTAACAGTAATGGGGAGAAATATACAAAGTTTCCCAATGTAGACAGAGCTGGTTTTCCCTGTTAACCTGGATTCAAAAATTATGCTGGAGCAGAGTCATTGCTTGGCCTAAATGATAGGAGCCTCACAGGAGATTTTTAGCAGCCTTGATAGTTCATGTCCCTCACAATGTTATGCATTAAGTGTCCAATCACTGTAAATACCAGTATTGCTGAATTTTACCAAAGTTCTCCTGCAGTAGGTAATAGGAAACTGGTACATTTTGTAGTGATTCACCAAGCAGAGCTTTGTCTGTAGTAGAATTCAAGGTCTGTCTATGTTGCTGTTAAAGCTGAGTCAGGGTCCTGTTTAAAATACCGCTCTCTATTTTGTGCTGTTATGTGAGGCTTTAAACTTTGCAGTAACTATAGCTTCTAGTTCTTACATGAAAAGTGATTTAAGGTTTCATCTCTGCTACAAAAAGCGCCACAGCTCCTGATGATTTGGAGTCTATTTTAAATCTATTTTCAGGCCAAGACAGATGCAGCTTCATCTGTAGCATGCAGCAGACATCTGTTTGTATCCACCCTTTGCGTGCGTGTTGCTTTTCATTGAGCTATGCAGGAAAATCTTACAGTCTCTAAAAGTCTCCCTGAGTCCTGTGCTATACATGCAAGCTTCTGGCAAATGGAATGCCCTCAGCAAAGAGCCATTTTAGCCCTATATGTGTGACAGTTGGAACTGGTGACGCTCAGCAGTGTTAGGGCTCCTGTTAACTTTATAGCGAGAAAGGGAGTTTTTTGACTTGATTCTGACAGCTTTTCTGTTAATGAATACAGAGTGCTGCAGGGGAAGAGAAAAAGAAAAATAGGAAGAATGCATTGTGCCAGTCAATGTTAAGTATTTTTGCAAAAGTTCTTGACTGTGGTGGACGGAGGGGAAGAAGAGAGTCTGGAGAAGCTTGCATGGATGCGCAATACAAGGAGGTAGTGCTTAGCAAGAAATGTTTCCTTGAGCACTAACCTCCTCCTGGGTCTTAGTGTGTGTTGTTGCGTTCACAGAACTAACTTCCTTGTGTTTGGGGTTTTTTTTTAATGTTTCTTTCTTTTAATTAAGACGAAGTGGGAGCTTCTCCTGTTTCAGATGAAACACAACCATAAGTGAATATTTTCTTCATCATTTACTGTTGAGCAGTAAGAGCAGGTTGCACAGCTTGTTAGAATAGCTATTTTAGTGACATGGTTATGATGATATGTGCTTTCTTTCCTGTCCCTCTCCCTGCCAGATATGGCTTACCCTTTTCTATATAAGGCGCTGTGTGGGTTTTTTTGTTTTGTTTTGGGACATGTGGAGAAGAAGCAAAATGAAGTGAAAATGCAAGCCAAGGTATAACAGCCTTATTTTAGGGGGTAACCTTACAACAGAGCTTTATAGTGAGTGTGCTGTATTCCAAAATACGTAAGCCAAAAACAAAAAGCATTTCATTTATGCAAAAAAAAAAAAATTGAGAAGAGGTGTTGGAAGACTTCTTTAATATGTACCTTCTAAAGGTAGAGTAAGGTCTCACCAAGTGACACATTATTGTGATACTTCTTGCTGGGTCAGTAGGGATGGGTTGGGGTCTAAGCGCTTAACTTTTCTTTCCCATGTTTTTACAAGCAGTAAGTTAAATGTGGTATTGATGAATGTGCCTTTGTGAGTATAGTGACTGTCTAATTGAGGAGACCACTTGGGCTGGATGGGAGACAATGGTCAATTCTTTCAAGAGGTCAGACATGGAGATTGCAGCCCATTGGTCCCTTTTTGACAAGCAGCATCTTTGGGCTGGTCTCTACACTGCACAATACGGATTCATATGTGGTAGAGATCGGGGTGGGGGGGGTGCAAAGGGATGTCATGTGATGCACAGAAGCTGTTGATAGTTTTAGGCTAGTCTGCTGTTGCAGGTTGAGTTTGTATCTATTATGTGGCTTCTCTTTATGTTCATGTGCATGAGTGTGAGTGTGTGTGGCTTTATTTTTTGTAAGCACTGGAGAATTGAAACAGTGACGTTTGAGACAAATTTATACATGTAGAGAAGATGATGTTTTGTAGCTTCTGTTAAATAGTGGATGCAGGCACACTTTTGCCCTCTGTCCGTGTCCTGGTAAGAGAAACAGGAATTTTTTTTTTTCAACCCTTCAACTTCCAGCACACTTAATGTTGCCATTTAAATGAACAGGGTATTACACAAGAAGAAAAAAAAGTTTTTGAAATGGTGAGGCAGAAGTGTTTAAAAAGAAAAAAAAATCTGAAGTAATTTTTTGTTTCTTTGAAGCTGTTTGTAGCTAAACATGGGAATCTGCAGTGTCTCCTTCCATTTGTTTTTGGTTGTTTTCTAATAATTCACCTCTTTGTCCCACCAAAAACATGAGGTGTACAAAATCAAGAGCTGTTGCTGTAGCCCTTTGTAATTCCCACCCTGAAAGAAACTCCAGTGGGATCCCTCAGCTCTATTCAGGAAGACAAAGAGAGGAGAGACTCTGCAGTTTTCTTTGCTTCGCTCTCATTCCTCTCTAATGGCCTTGAAATGTATTATTATGCAAATGTGAATTTTGATACTGAACTTAAGAAGAGGTTGTTTGTTCTTTTTTCAAAAAAAAAAAAGGTCCCATATGTGGTTGGCATTGCTTCTTTATTTTGTAAGTGAATTGTAAACTATGCATTCTGCAAAGGGGGTACAGGGGACAACGACAGCTTTGCTAAACTGTTTAGGAGTTTCTGTGTCCATGGTTATATCCATTGTTGTTTGGGAAGTGGGGAGGTGATGACTTTGACATAAAAAGGAGTTGATGAGAACCTCTTCTCTTTTTTTTCAGAAGTTGACCAGTAGGTAACAGGGCAGAGATTTGAAAAACTGATGTTGACTGCAAAACAAAATCAGCTATAAACTGCGCAGGGTTGTGCATTCTAGCCATGCAGTGTTAACCCAGGGCCAATAGGGTAAATGGGACACCAGCTCTACCTGGAAAACTATCTGCCACCTCCTGTGTTCTGGCCCTTGTCAAGCTCAGGAAACACAGTGTCATAGGCACTGTCCTTTTTTTTTTTTTTAATTAGTATTTCATGCCCATTTTCCATTACAGCAGTCCTTGTGCTCTTCCAGAATTGGAACACAGCTGGTATTTGATGTCTACGCTTTCTCCTCCCTAAAATTCTCTTTGCTGCTGTTTCTGACACAGCTCACATGGTGACAGCACAGCTATGGACAAGACAATGGAGGTGGTACTTGTAGCATGACTACAAAGACTGCTTTATTTTCATCTATAAGCAGTTGCCAGTACTTTGGTCTTACTGCCAATGACTTGACATTCAAGTGAAATTTTAGGGAGTGTAGACTGATATGTGGACAAGGCCCTCTGTATAACAGCAATTATCTTTTTTTTACTATAAGGTGGTATCATTAATGGTCGGAAAAAAAGGATTCACTTCCTCACATCTCCAAAATGCAGTCATTGTGAATTACATGTGTTCTTTGAAGCTTACTGAGCTTCCAGGAGCAGTCTCCTCAAAAATGAAGATCTCACTGCCCTCTTCATCATCTTAATAGGGACCCTTTGACTTGACATTTTCCTTTGTCCATGGTGTACCATGGTACCTGTATTATCCTTGGCATTATCTTAGATGTAACATCATAAACTGAGAGATTATCCTGCCTGTATTCAGTGTTTTCATGCAGCAATTTTATTTTTGTTAATGTTCACAGTACTGTAATAAGTGATAGACTTGATGATCACTCTCACATCTGTGCCTTGCAGATGTGATCTTATCAGGGTTCCACTCTGTCAGATTGCCTTTAAAATAAGGAAGAGGGGGGGGACAAAAGGAAAAAATCTGAAGTTAAAACTTGCTCACAAAAATACCTCGTGGTACATTTCCCCTTCTGATGTAACCTTCTAAATCTTTTATTCTGAACTTTACAGGCTTTTATTTCCATCTGTTATCTCCTTTCTAAAAAGATGTTTGAATTAGAAGTTTTGAGCACAGGACCAGAGGACTGGAACTCCTGAATTTTAACATTGGCCCTTACTCTTCCCTTGCCTTGGGCAAGTCATGTAACCTTTTTGCCTTTGTTTTTTCATCTGTAAGTGAGGGTGATGATGATAATACTTACCTACCTCACAGGGGTTTTGTGAGGATCAACTAGTAAATAGTTTGTAAAGTGCTTTAAAGATACAAAAAAGCATGATAGAAGTATTAGGAGGTTTTTACAGCAAGATCATTCATTCTTTTTACATTGTTTGCTTGTATGGAGGAGATAACATTTTCTTTTTTTTAATTATTAAAGCCATCATACACTCAGATACTAACAAGCTGATGGAGATTCAGTTACTCATACTTCTCTGTCTTTATGCCAGTTTCCTTCTGCTCTTCCTTACATAGTTAAGCCAGTGTTGCTACAGGTCACATGTCTTTAATTGTACTTTTAGATAAGCTTCAGACTTGAAGTACTTTGAGCTTGCTGCTTCTTTCACCAGATCACCAAATTGGAATCAGTTTGTGTACTTTTCCCTGCCTTTAAATAGAGGTTTTGGTCATGTCATCCTTCAAGTGGACACATTGTTTCCTGCCATCAGGAAGGGGAGGTGGTGGCACGTGGTTCCAGAGAAGTGACTGATCTGAAGAACCTTGCCACTTTATGCTGCTGCTCCAGGGATGAAGGGCAGAGTAGCTTTCTGTTTCCTTCCCTGAACTAATTTCAGTGTGTAGCCAGTCACACTTCAAATGCAGTGTCTCTTCTTGTCCACAATGTACAGAAGCCATCACCTGCCAGTAAAACGTAGGAACAGAGGGAATGATAGTAGATGCTGCTTGTGTATATGCCTTACAGCTCTCCCGGAATGTCTCTGGGAGGGTGGTGGGGGAAGAGGTCTTCACTGGGTAAATCCCACAGCTGTCAGGGAACCTCTGCTACGTTCTCCCCTCTCCAATCGTGTGGTCGCTGTTTCTTCGTTCTTGGATGTGCGTCTCAGGGATGTGCATATGAGCCCATGCCTTCTGGAATTTGGCCTTTGAAATATCAAGAGTATGGTTTCTGTACCTGAAACCTCCTTATCTGACACTCCCTGGTCCTCTCTGTCCTGCATTTGCTCCCTGTGGCCTTAGGAATATCTCCCCACTGTTGCCATATGCCATCTGCTCCATCTCTGCCAGCACTCAAAAGTGTGTACAGTGATTCTGCAGAGAAATAAGCTGAAGTGATGCTGCATATGCACCTGTGGGATTTACACACACGTGTCTTGGATTTCTGCCACACCCTGTCTGAAACATACAGAATACCTGATGCACAGTGCTTTTTTTCTTCCTCTTCTAGAAAGCAGAACAAACAGCAGTGTGAGTCTGCTGATGGTAATTCTGTAATGTTTACTTTGAATTAAATGCTAAGTATTTTCCCCAAAGAACCAAAAAAAACTCCACATTCTAACAAAAGTAACCAAATGCAATCTTCTTGGGGGCAGGGGGGGGAGGAAAAGCAGTGACGAGGGAGCGTTCTGATCTATTTTAATCTCAACTGCTTGAATGGATATATGAAATGCTGCTTTGATTCCACAAACATATAAGGGATTATGTTTACAAAGGGTAAATGCCTTTTACCTGTTCAGGAAACTGGCTAATGGTGGGCATCAGATGTTTGCTGAGTTTCTCTTCATTGCAACCAAGTAATGGGACATGGGTGTGTCCAGAAGAGGAATGGAGAAATAGATTAATTTCATCTAGTCTTCTTGGTAAAATAATGCCACCTTCGTTCCTCCTCAGAAAATGAGGGGAGGAGGTTGCAGAACAGGAAATCAGTGATGTCCAAAATGGCTGGATTAGAAAAGGCAGCTTTTCTACTTTGCACATAAATAGGTAACAGGAAGGTACAGCTGAAGTCCTCTTGCCTGAAACACTGTCCCCCAGAAGCAGACATTGTAATAATAAAAATAGTGGCTGTTTGTATATTGATGCTATTTGCAAGTTACCTGTAAGTGTTTATTTTTTTTTCCTATACTTGAAATGGCTTCCTTTACTAAACTCTTACTGTAGCTCTGGTTTCTCCCCTCAGTTGCTAGTGTGCAGTAAAAAAAGATACAGGACAAATGGGGAGAATGTAGAGGAGACACAATGTCCTGCACATCCAGGTGTCATCTTCATTTCCATCCCTTACACTCGCACGTTTGAACTTCCAAAGGGTTTTCCATGGACACAGAAACTCAGCACTTCAGAAGGTGCTCTTGTATGGCTGGCTGCCCCCCCGTTCTCCTCCTTTTCTATATTTTTATTTTACTTTTAGTATAGTGGTACTTAAAATCACTGGTTCACTTAAAAAGAAAATAAACAACAGCAAAACAAACCAACAATGTTTAAACTCTACTAATGTACAAATAAGCTGAAATGTTGCATTTTATGTGTATTTTTGCCATAGCAGGTACTGTATTTCTCATGCTGGATTTAGAAAAAAAAAAATGAAAAAAAAGGAAAAAAAAAAGGAAAAAAACAAAAGGGTGATGTTTTATTGGAGTGTGACAAGAGTAATAAGGAATTAAGTCGTCGTCATTTCATTGAAACTGAGAGATGGTGTAATACTTATATAAGTTTTCTGAAGGTTTTTTCTTTTCTTTCTTTTTTTTTTTTTTTTTTGCTTTTAAACAGCTTTTTTTGTTGTTTTATTTTTATTTTTTGAAAGATATGATTGTATTATGTGCAACTCAGTTGCTTACATTATAACTACAAAATATTTTTGGGTTCCTGGAAAAAAAAAAAAAAAAGAAAAAAAAAAGAGACTAATAAATGTGTTTGGCTGCTAAGCATTTAACCTTGGTGATTTCCGCACCTTTATTCCGCCGCGCCTGTTCTCTCCGCTGCGCCTGTGTCGCCATCTTCTGTGCTGCCACTCCCCGCGCAGCCTCCTTCCGCCAGGAGGCGCCACCTGCCCTGCCCGTGGCGCCGTATTCCGCGCTAGGGGCGGGGGCTCCTTGCGACAGCGGGGTGGGGCCAGCCCCCGCTCTTATCAGCGGCTGCCGGCGGGCGCGCAGCCCCGGGCGGCTGAAATCGCTCCGTGCTACCGTGCCGCTGCTGCCATGGCGGCCCCCCCTGCTGAGGAGGATGCGATGGCGCGCTACCGCTCTCCGCTAGTGTCGCGATACGCCAGTCCCGAGATGGGCTACAACTTCAGCGAGAGGAAGAAGTTTGGCACCTGGAGACGCCTCTGGCTCTACCTCGCCCAGGCCGAGAAGGTAACGGCGGGACGGGGCAATGTCCCGTCCCTGGCGTGGGACGAGGGCTGGGTCAAGGGGGGCAAGGAGAACTGTCGTGGCTCTCATGGCCCCGTCCTACTTCCCATCAGTGACGCCGTCAGGGTTGTGGCCCCCGGCGCGGGAGCTGGCGGGAAGCGCCTCTCTTGGCTTCCCAGAGCTGCCCTTGGGAAACGAGATCGAGCAGCGGCCTGGGTTTGCAGCGGCCCGGGTCTGCCCAGCGTGAGCGGCAGAGAACTGCTCGGAGCGACTCTGGGGCGGCCCTTCGCGTGTCTCGGGGACGGGGGGTGTGGAGGTCGTGCAAGGCCGGTTTTACAGGACACTTCGTGTGCAATCCACGGACCTGTTACCCCCCAGCAAATCATCTCTGCTTGGCTCGTACCCTCCCCCTTGCCTCGTTTGTGGAATTAGTTTTGTAACGGTTTTGGTAAACAGCTGAGGGGTGTGGGGTTGAGGAGGCTGCCTTCTGAGTAAACATCAGTGTCCTTCTCTAGCGCTTTACTGTTTGCTTTTCAGGAGGTGTGACTGATGAGACATGCAATCAGGTTGCTATCAGTCTGTGCCAACTGGACCACCCCACACATCTGCAGCCAGTTGTTTAAATAGTTCTTACAGCTGAGAAAAGTTTACTTTTGGCTGAAATGATTAGAACAGTTACCCTTGGAATTCTTATGTTTCTCACCAGCTAAATGCCACCAAAAAACCCACAAACAGCAACCCTTATAGCACAAGTTTGATATCAGCTCAAGTGTTCAGAAGCAGTGACTGGAATACATCCATATGGTTGTACTCTGTTGTGTTAGAGTCTATGGAGTTAAGGTTGTTGTCTAGTTTAAGCTAGACCTTCTTACTGTGACTTTGGTCATGTGTACAGCCGTTTATTGCTACTTAGTTGAGACAATTGATTTTTAAGGTTCATTAACTTGATTCTTTGTCACTGCGAGGAAAATCCGTATCAGGTTTTTGACAGGGAAGAAGCTGAAATACGTTGTCAAAAAAAACCAAAGGAAAAACAAGCACAAAACTGCCCTGGGTGCTCTCAGGATGGCTTTATCTTTCAGACTCAACAGTTGCCCATTCATTTTGTACAGCCCTTTATTTTCCATTTCTGAAGCACTGGGGTTGTTAGGGAGCAATCCAAGCCGTCTATCTGGACGTTGCTGCTAGTGTAAGGGCAGAGAAACAGCATGCTGGAGAATGAACAAGCAGTGTTACGAATATGCTGCTTCTCCATTCACAGATCATCCCACTACAGCAGCCTCATTGATAGTATGCTGCACCAAACATGATGTTTTAGAAGCTGAAGATGTAATTATACACCTGTGTTAAATACAAGTTGCATTCTGAAATACTACATGCTAGTTGCTGTCACAATTGAGATGCTGGAATGAGCAGACTGCAAACCTCATCTACAGGAAGTGTAGATACCAAGACTGGATGCTTAAGGAGCTTTACCACGTTTAAAACATAAACACTGCCATGTGAATTCAAGTGGATAACCATCACCTTTCCTGCTGTTCAAGAACAAAATACAGGACTTGCCCAATAGGAAGAAGCAAGCTGCTGAAAGTACTAGTTTTGCATTCCCAAGCCCTTAACTTGGGGTTCCTCTGCCTCTTTGCCTTGCTTTCTGTCCCATTGCTACTGTAGAGTTTTATCCCCAGAAAGCAGAGACAGATCTTGCAATTTCTTTACCACTCTTTTTGTAGTGGGAAGAGAGAGATTGCTATTTTTATCTCTCTCCTCATTACAGAGGAGTTTGTCTTCTGATGTCAGCTCTGGACCGAAAGAGGAAGAGTCAGCTATTTTCAGCACCTGTTAGCTCTGTCAATGACTAGTTAGTTACCAATAATAAAAGCAGTTTGTTCAGGGTCCTTTTTGAAGGTATATAGTGTTAAATTGTGTCCATTAAAAAATAATGGACTGTGGGCAACACTAGTAGTAAAGCACAAGATTAGGAAGGTCTAACAATAGGTTTTCTGAAAGTTGCAGTGAAGTAGTTGCAGGGGACGTTAAGTTTTAGATAAAGTATGAGGATGGGTAAATGGTTTCAATATGCACCCTTCTTTAGGGGTGAAATTTTCAAGCAGTCCACTTGCAATGTGTGAATTAAGGACTGAAAACTTACTTCACTGGAAACTGGATTAGACAAGTTTTGTTTTTTTTTTTTTTTACAGTTAATGTTTTGTTCCTTACTACAGGCAATACCAGGAGTTTAAAGGAGGAGACTCAGCAAAGCATCTGATTAGTAAGAGAGGAACTTAAACTGATCTTTTCCCAACTGATAGTAGTTAGTTGGGCTTAAAAGCTGAAGCATCTGAGTTTATACCCATTCCAAAATTCTAGTTTAAATTTTTTTTTTAGCATAAATTCATTTGTATTATAATGCTTCTATTAACATCCTATTCGTCTGAATCTTGAGCTCTCGACCTAAATAACGTTATTTGAAAGTCATGTTCAAGTTCCATGGAGCTTTTGTTTCTTCTAAAGGTAGCTTTGACATCCTGCAGCATCAAACTGACAATACAGTGTTTTGCACATGTGAAATGTGTATATTTCCTCTCCTATAAGAGCCAAGATGGCCCCTCATACATCTTTTTCTTCGCTTTTATGTCACAGGTTCTTTATTAGACGAGCAGCCCAATGTTACTCTGTTTGCAGGAGATGTTTCATGACATCTGCCTGCTCTGCTCTGCCCTTAAGGAATAGGGGTGAATGAACAGTCATAGTTGTTACAGTGGCTCATCGCATTGGAACAGCCTCAGAGGAATTGTACCTTCACGATGCAGCAGGCGCATCACTGACCTCTGGTGCTTTGGAGAAAACCCTGTGTTCTCCCTTGGGTAGTTCTACTTAGTTGCAAGGCCATTTGATTGCTTTCTTTCTGAGGTACTGCCAGTATCAGCAAAAACTCAAAGGGAAGAGGCCTCAGGTGATGTTTGTGGATGCATGAGAACAGCATTTGCCTTGGCACTACCTTGCCTCACTCGTAATCCTGTCTGTGACAAGTAGTCCCATTTCTGGGGGATTATTTCTTTCCTCTCTGTATAACTGTCAATGGCTGCATGCTGTGGTCAGCTTTTCCCAGCAGATCATGGATGTGGACAAGGCATGAGATTTTGATCTTGGCACAAGAGTGTATTGCCTGCTCAGGTGTCCCTGTGCTTTCAGGCACTTACACTCTGTATCAATACACCTCAAAGACAGCAGTCTGGGCCAGGTCCTTTTCCTCTTTATCCAGGCACTCATGGTTGTGTATACACTTGCAGCATCATATTTAAAGTTCTATGGGTACTAATCTGATGAGGACCTCAAAGACATGTCTGCTTCACTTGCTAATTCAGACCTAGTTCAGATTCCATATGGGAAAAACACTTTTTCAGTCACTTTGATTCTGAGCAGAAGCAACTTTTGTAATACTTTATATCCTTGAAGCTTCCTGGCTGGTGACTTCTAGTTACTAATGCCCAAGACTAGCATTTTAATTTGGAAAAGGCAGTAATGCTAAATTCATTGTGAGACTTTTAAAATTCTTATGTTCTACACTTGCTGCTTACAGTTGTGTGGGTCTAGTTGTGATCCAGAGTTTTTCCCGACACAAGGTAGCTAGTAACATGGTGGCTGAATTCTACCCCCTCAAAGGGTATATTTCATTAAAAGAAGTTGAAACTGTAACATTTTTATGTCGTTTTCCCCACTTGTCTATTTTTTTATGGTTGTCACAGGGGTGCTGCATCATTGAGGAAAGTGGGAAGCCCATGAGGAACATCTAAGCATGAACACAATCCCATGCTGTTGGAAAAGATTGGAGAACCCTAGAATAAAAGCATTTCCTGTTACAGCTCTTGATTATGCTCAATTGCCATGTTTCCATGAGAAGTCATGTGGGACGAGATGGTCTTAACAGCTCCTGTCTCAGGTTGGGTTGTCTCAAAGACAAAAAGAAATAGAAAGTTCTTTTCCCTTTGCAGTCACTCGGGCTTCCTATCACCGATGAGCAGATACAGGAGATGGAAGCAAACCTGGACAACATTGACTTCACCATGGCAGCAGAGGAAGAGAAGAAGCTGCGCCACGATGTGATGGCTCACGTTCACACCTTCGCCCACTGCTGCCCAAAAGCTGCAGCCATCATTCACCTTGGAGCAACTTCCTGTTACGTAGGGGATAATACGGTAACATCATAGTTCAGTTTCCTGCCGGCAGAGCTGGGCTGAACGGAGCTGCAGGTGCTTACATGGTAGCTCTTTATAGACTTTTATTGATAAAATAATATCAGATAGATTTGTTAATTCCCCTTTATCTTAGCTACCCTAGGAGGGCAAGTTTCTCTTGCTTTCTTTTGATATGAAGCTAGATCTGCTTGCAAACGAACTGTTCTGTAAGCTCTGCTTGCATGTTAAATATTCAAAGAGATAAGAGATTGTGAACTGTCAGTTACACCAACAGTTCAGTGACTTGTACAAGGCCACTTGAAACACACAGCCCATGAGCCTTCAACTGCTGCCTGGAATCTCTATATTAATTTAGAGTAAATAAAGCTTTTCAGTGGCAAAGAGAGTGGATAAGTGTGATAAGCGAAAAAGAAAGTACCACTGCTCTACAGAACTGTAAAATGTTTGGGAAAAAACTGTCTAAAACTGAATGCAAACTAATGCCTGATTTCTCAGTGTATATATTGTTGTTGCCCCACGTCCAGGCCACTGCTAACTTCACATCCACTTTTTTTATATGAGAAGCTGCTGCATGATTATTTTTACCCTACTCTTCAAGCATGTTTGGCTTTCAGGTAGTACCACCTTCCTTGTGACACTTGCTGTGCTTCAGTCTCAAGGAGTAAATACAACTGCTGCCTGGTCACTTCACTGACTTTCCTGCTGTCTTTAACTTACGGTGCTTGCATTTTCCACTTGGGATGAATGATTTAGTCTAACGTTCCATGGGCATCAGGAGTATGTCAAAATAATCATTCATGCTCAGTCAGTGGAAATGGGTCTTCTAAGTGCCTAGTAGGAAGTTCTGTGGATAGTATAGGAGGAACAATGATGTGTCCAGCAAGTTCACTGCAAGTTTTGCTATGAGAAGGAAAGCAGAACTTTCACCTTAAGAGATGACTTTGGAGCATACAAAGCATATTTCAATTATCTGTGTCCTCTCTGAGAGAAGTCATTATGTCTGGTCCTTCAGACATGGCCCAAACTTCCTTTCTTTGCTTCTTTCAGGATCTCATTGTCCTCCGTGATGGGTTTGACCTGCTGCTACCCAAGGTGAGAAGGCAGTTGTGCACAGTGTCTCAGGAGTGGGCAGTGCTGATGTCCTGTGAGTAGGCTGTGTTTAACTTGGATTTTCCTAAGCCTTGCTGGGAGCCTGAGAGGAGCTGACTGGATTATTCTCAAGAAAGCAAACAGTTACCTTCCGTTCCTTTCACAAGTCTTTCCCCAAAGCTTCTTTGCTCTCCATGGAACTAGAAGTGGATCCTTGTTTATCTGTACCACAGATACTAGTTTCAGAAAACAACTGTAGTGTTTTCAGATGCAGCTGAGGCATCCTGTTAACGATATTCCTAGGAGTGTGCCAGCATTCAGGACACGATAAAATACAATTTTCTGCACTCAGATACAGTGGGAGTGTAGTGCAGTGTTGTCTATCTGACTTGAAAGTCTGGGCACACGGTTTTTCCTGGCCTTCACATCTGTCAGTTATACCCATAGCAGCTTGTTTCTGAACAGTTCCAGGGATAGAGAAAATACTGAGAGATAAACCAGCTTCGGGTTTGGGTCGGGCACAAGGACTAGACTAGTTTGAGCTGAAGTCCAAGCACGTGTATCATCTCTTGCTTGAGTTTTGTAGCAAGCAAAACTAATATGCATGCCCTGAAAAAAATGAAGTACAGCAAATTCTGTTAGTAGAGGAGAGTATCAGTTGTTTCTCTCCCCTTTTTCTCACAGTGGTCTTGTGCATAAGCATGCTGGCTGCTGCTGTGAGTTTTGGGTTTCTCTCATTCTGCCTCTCTTCTTTCCTTCTCGCCTTCACCAGCTCGCAAGGGTGATCAGCCGGCTGGCTGACTTTGCTGAGAAGTATGCTGACATGCCTACTTTGGGCTTCACTCACTACCAGTAAGTAGCCATCAGCCTTTGCTTTCATTTTATCAGCTGTGCTTTGGCTAAATTGACCTGCTACTGCTTTTCTTTTGTCCTTCTCTTTCTGTTACAGTGTGGTGGGTTGAAATCCCCCTCCCACACTGACACTAACCAGACTAACTCAGTCTGGAAGCAGATGAAGCTGTATTTGCAGGCAAAACTACAATCTATGATGAAATGCAATGAATATGTACAAATATACACTATTCACAACATCTACAAATATGTACAATCAACAAAAAAACACAACAAAGCCCCCTGGCCCCAAAGGGGCTGTGCTTCTTCCCTCCTCCTTCCCCAGACCCCCCTGGCAGAAGGAAGAAAGCAAAGAAGCCAAGAGGTTTGTTAAACTTAGCTTGTCAAGGTCAGTATGCAAGTGTGTGTGTTATCTCCAGCCAGAAGAGAAACAGAGCAGACAGACTGAGAGAGACTGCCCATACCTTGTTTTGAGTACAAACTCTTAAACATTTCTATCTCTCCAGTGGAAGTCTTTAGAATAATCATTTTGCTTTTTTACACCCAATTGTGATTTATTTACATTTTCTCACTTTTCTGCTCGAACTTTGTGAGAAAAATTTAAAGGTATAGCCTTAAAACCATCACTCTTTCCCATCTCCAAACAGTGGCAGTTGGTCCTGCTGGATGTCATTAAGACACTGCTGTTGGTTCAGAAGAAGAGTGTGTGCCTAACTCCAGATTATCTCAGGAAATTGAGCTGTTGCTTTGACTAGTTGTCAGCAGTTGTTTAACACAGCTTCATGAGCAATGACTTCCTGGCAAGCACAGATGTGTGTATTCTGGGCTGCTTCAAAAAGCATGACTGGGAATTGCAGTAAGCCTGTCTTCCAGTCACATTTTCATTGGTTTTCTGTCAGTTAAGGTAGTTTCAATTGCAGCTTGGAAAGGTTTACTGGCCACTTGTTACTACAGCTACTCTGTCACTATAGCCAAAGCTTTCTTCTGAAGTGATGATTCAAGATCCATCTGTTTTCATACATCCCTGGGAAGAATCAGGAAGAATTTCTTCTAACAGGATCATCCTGATTTTTGTCTCTTGTCTCACTTACGCTTCTTGTGCAGCAATTCCGACATTGACTGTGGATAGGATAGGGTAGAATAGGGTGGAATGGAACAGAGCAAGATAGGATAGGGTGGAACAGAATAGAATAGAATATTTTTAGGCAGACTACTGAAAAGAACAAGAAGATCTTGATAGGTCTGTTGTTGAAGTAGATTACTGTCTGCTGCCCCATGAACAGTTTGTTTTCAGAGGCATTAAACTACATTCTGAGGTAAGCCTGGATCTTTTACCTCAGTGAGGTATACCAGAAGCAGGGAAGTTAAGCAGAGATTGTGTCAGAGTCAATGTCTGGCACTTTAAAATCTCTTCAAAAGGAGAGAAAGCATCATCAGGCCATGTCTCTGATTAAGCGTCTTGCTGTATTTGCCATGTCAGTTCAATCAGCTCTAGTCCTAGGCCTCTCTTGATCTGTGGTTTTATGGGAGAATTCTCTGGGCTCAGTTTTATCTTGGCATTTGGAACGAGTACAAAGAATTATTCAAGAAGTGTATGCAAGGCAAAGTTGTAAAAACTGAGGTGAGGAAGGCGCTGATACCTCAGCCTTTTCTGTGTCCTTTATTGGCAGAGTGTCTGCCTCATTTGTGAAGATTTCCACGTTTTCTATAGCCCTTTGTTTTCCTGCTTATGTACTTGCAGAGGACTTTCTTGATGCCTTTTGCATTCCATAGCAAATTAATCCATAGAATCATAGAATGGTAGGGGTTGGAAGAGACCTCTGGGGATTGTGGAATCCAACCCCCCTACCAAGCCAGGATCACCTAGGGCAGGCCATGCAGGAGTACATCCAGACAGGTTTTCAAAGCCTCTAAAGAAGGACACTCCATGACCTCTCTGGGCAGCCTGTTCCAGTGCTCCATCACCCTCACAGTAAAGAAGTTTTAACTCATGTTGAGGTGGAACTTCTGTGTTCAAGTTTGTCTGTTGCCCCTCATCACAGTGCACCAGAGACTGTCCAGGTGAGCTTTGGCTTTCCTAGCCCCATCCCTGCAGTGTTAGACACTTTCTTTGTATTCCTCCTGTTTCTCCCTTCCCTGCTTCCACGTCTTGTATGCTTCCTTTTTTATGTCTGAACATAAACAGCACATACACTTTTTACAGATACTACAGAAGTCATCTCTGGAGTTCATGTGGATAATTTGAAGGGCTCTGTCTACTATCCCCATTTTCTCCTCAAAGCATTTGCAGGGGCATATAGTGGTAGAGGCTTGCAGATACTTATGTCAAGACAGAGGTCCTAAGAACATCATTGGCTAACAGTATTGTTAATTACTGCACATTTGCCCAGAGGCTCAGGAAGGAGGGGGGTTATAAACAAAAAGCAACAGTCCCTTAGAGGAATAAGTTAAAATCACAACGGGTATGTAGATGTTTCTGCACTGAGAAATGCACGCCAGTGCTATCAGGTACCCAGGATGTCCCCTGTGCCCTCAGCGAACAATTAAAGTGGGAGATGGATGCACCCCCAGTCTCTAGAGCCCGGCCTCCCTGGTGGGCAGAATTCTGCCAGCGACGCGGTGCGACGGCCGCCAGAGGGCGACATCCGCTAGCGGAGCGGGCCCGGGGAGCGGCACCTGCAGTGGGTGACTGAAGGGCTCTGGGAGCGGCACCTGCAGTGGGCGAGGGGCTCTGGGAGCGGCACCTGCACTGACTGAGGCACTTCTGCTTGACGTGAACAATGCCCTGAAACCCATTCTAGATATTCTGACTAATAGGACTCCAGTCACTTTATTTAGGAAACTCTCAAAAGCAGTACTAGTGAAACACTGTCAGATATCCATTCTCATTTATTTCTTAATCACCTAAGGCATACAGAAACTTCAGTTACTGTTTTCTCTTGATGTAATTACATCTAATTCCTGAAAAGAATGATAATATCTTTATTACCATTTACTGGTGACGTGTATGTGCTGTTACATCTTCCTGTGTAAGCCAAATCTTATTAATTTGTGCTCAGAGGAGTCAGGGAGACCAACCCTCAAGGAGGTCTTGACAACAAACTGAGCAGCGAAGAGTCATCCTAATGGAATTGTGCAAATTGCCAACAAATCACTTTTTGTTCTTGATTTTCAGACCTGCACAGCTCACCACTGTGGGGAAACGCTGCTGCTTGTGGATTCAGGACTTGTGCATGGACCTGCAGAACCTGGAGCGGGCTCGGAATGACCTGCGTTTTCGGGGTGTAAAAGGCACCACTGGCACTCAAGCCAGCTTCTTGCAGCTCTTTGAGGGAGACCATAGTAAAGTAAGTCAGATGGCAAGTCTCCACTCCAGGCTGTCTTTGCAGTTCTCCCCTCTGGAATGCTGTTCTTTTGGGGAGAACGTGTAGCTTCTGGCATCAAGTTCACAAGGGCATTGTGGTGGGTCTCTGAGGCCAGCTTGACGAGGACCCATGTGACAATGAGCAGGATTTGGGGAGAGGGTGTTTCCCAGCAAGTATAACATTTGTTGACAATAAACTGAGAAAAAAAAGGATCCTTTTTGCTGTTTCTGACCTTTGTTGCATTCTGAGTTCTCTTTGTTTTATTTTTTTTCCTTCACTCTGAGGTTGAAGAGCTGGACAGATTAGTGACTGCAAAGGCAGGATTTAAGCGGTATGTAACAAGCATGATGAGTCACCCAACTCTGGTGCTAACGAAGTGACCCCTGCTCTTCATCTTAGTCCAGATTCCTCTGGTTGCCAAACTGTGCTGCTGTGGACTTACCTCCCTTTGCCATCTTCCATTCCCAGCTGCAGCTTCCCAAAGGAAACTTCACCTCCTAAACAGGCCACTTCTACCTGTCTCCCTGTTAAAGCATGGCTGTCTGTTTCCCCTCTGCTTTCCTCTCTCCCATCTGCACACTGCCCTAAATTGACAGCCGGTATCCAAAGTTGTTCTTGTCAGGGCAGAATGACAACCCTCCACTTCAAAAGCCAGGTCACTCCTTGCTCAAAGTCTTGCAATGCAGCTGTATCTGTCTGGAACACTCAACTTATGTGCTTATTTTTAGGTCTTACATGGTCACAGGGCAGACCTATAGTCGCAAGGTGGATATTGAAGTCCTGTCTGTGCTTGCCAGTCTTGGGGCATCTATACACAAGGTGAGTGCCCTATTTGTGTAGACTAGGAAGAGAGGGATATATTTTAGATCTTGAAGAGAAGGTGCTTGTGGTGCAGAACACTGTTCTCAAGAAAAATTAATTGCTGTTTCTTGTTTGGTTGTTCTCTTTGTGATCGTGTAAATTCACCACAGGGTAGATGCCTAGTAATCAAACCTCAAAAATCTTAAGACCACTGGCAAATAAAGCAAGTTTACTGAGCAGATTCTAAGATAGGTCAACAAATCCCATACCAGATATTAGTCTAATCTATGCTAAATTGATCCAATTGGAGTAAATGTCTTTCCTGGTGGTGTACGAGTTTTTAAATTTCACCATTTACTCCTAGTTAATTGCTTTGCTGATAATAGTGTTATTTTCTCCTTCCTTGTGGATTCTTTTCATTGATGTATTTATATTCCTCCCTCTTCCTTCTCCTCTTGGCCTAAAGTGATCTGTGGTATTTTCTTCTGTTTTTGTTTTATAGGCTCACTGCTTCAATGCACGTGTATCTGTTTGCAAATCACTGTAATTTTGTTAAGCATTTTCACTGCTCCCTCCTGGTGTCTCCCTGCAAACACTTGCCCTTCTTGGAGTCCTGTTCTATTCTGATACTGTGGACACCTTTTTTGCCTTATTCTTTCTTGATTGGGATTTTTAGGCCAGGAAGTGTGATTGCAGTATCAATTTTTTTTTTTGTCAAACGTTTCACTGTATCCCAAATTTAGTTCTTGACACAGCTGCAAACACTTCAAGATAACTAACAAGAGTTTATATCAGTGTGTATTAGTTTGGTTCTCTTTGTTAATTTTTTGCTGTTTTTTTCTAGATTTGTACTGACATTCGTCTTTTGGCCAACCTGAAGGAGATAGAGGAACCTTTTGAGAAAGAACAGATTGGTAAGGGATGGGAGACATTTCTTGGACCAGTCTATATGTTGTTTCATTTATGTTGGTGCAGCCTTTTAAGCAAACTTAGAAATGTCACTGACAGAAGTGGCTCCAAATTAGCTGAGGTTTGACATTGTTATCGAGTACTTTTTAGAGGGGGGAAAAATTATGCACTTTACCCAAAGGTTTCTGGATATTAAGTAATAAAAATCAGATTTGTATTTCTGCACTTCCTGGGTTTCAGGGCAGAGCAGAAGCAGTCGCATACTCCCCACAGAGGAGTACTTAAGTGTTTCCCATTCCTCATGAAGCTAGTTGGAGCTGTAGGTTTTCTGCTTGACCGAGACAAGTTTGGAACAATGAAAGTGGACTGGATCCTTGCCAGAAGAATACCAGTGATGTGATTCTGGCATTGGTAGAAGGGCTTTTAGATGGAAGAAAGGCCAGGCAGGCAGCCTGAGTAGTTGTATAGGACTGAATAAGAAAATAAAGTCTTAGTCATATTTGTTACTTGACTCATTCTATTTTCTGTGGTTGGTTTTGCTATCCATTCACCAGAGCAACAGGCACAGTAGAAGTTTCTGGACAATATTATTGAGCCTGTAGGGTCTTGAACACAGCTGCCATGGGTAGCCTAGAGAGATGGTGCTAAATGCTGCATTAAAAATCAAGTCCCTTTGTTCTTTTTATGTGGTAGTACTTCTTCTATTTTGCAGAATTGCCGAATGTCTTCTCACTTTTTTCCTCCCCATGTTTTGATGTTTCTGATCGGAAGAGGAATCGTGGTGGTGTCATTTTCTTTATGCCATTTTGTCCTTACAAAATCATCTTATTTTGATGCTTTACTCAAAAACATGATTCCTGACACGTTTTTCTTACCTGGGGCAGGAACTTCGTCCCTTGTTCCTGAATGCACTGCTCCTATGTCCCGTTTCCATCTCTCTTTCCCTTTTCACAGGTTCGAGTGCTATGCCTTACAAGAGGAATCCAATGCGTTCAGAACGCTGCTGCAGCCTGGCTCGACACCTGATGACTCTGGTGCTGGATCCCCTCCAAACAGCCTCTGTGCAGTGGTTTGAGCGAACGTTGGATGACAGTGCCAACAGGTTTGTTTAGGCCTTGCAATGCAGCAATTTAGAAAATACTGGGTTTAAACTAAAACCACGAGTTACCACCTTGATGGAAAGGAGTCTCAGTAGAATCTAGAGACTACAGACTGGTTTCCTCTCTAAGATCAGAAGAAAACTGTTAGGGTGTTGTTAACATCAAGATCTTCTGCAAAGTAGATCAGCAGAGAGAGGGACGGATGCAGAAGCCTTGGTAATAAGTTGCTCTTGTAGTCTTCCTGTTTCCACAGCATACTGTAGCAGTTATTACATTTCTCAGATTTTCCTCCCTGTCTGTTTTGAATGTGGTTTTTCATTTCTCAGATTTTCCTGTCTGTTTTGAGTGTGGTTTTTGACCCTGCTGCTCTGAACTTCTTTAAGAATAATTCAACAGTTTATCTGTAATACTTTAACCCTCTCCAAATAATCTAAAGAGATTTATTTTCACCTTTTTGTGGCGTCAAGCTTTACACAAAGTAGTTCAGATCTAAAAAAAAGCACAAAAATAATATTTTTTTGAAGTAATATTTCATGAAAACCTGTGCAGGTCTTTTAGATGCTGCTTAGCACACTTTGCTTTTGTTTCCTAATTCTTCATTATTGCTATTTTGAGAAGAGCAAAAGTTATCTGTAATGAAAATAAAGTAAATTATAGCAATTATAGTAAATTTTCAAGTAAATTATAGCAATCCATCTCCCAGTTAGTTCTAGATTTGTATACATCTCGTATTTACCTTTTAATATATTTTAATTTCAAAGTAGTCTTCTGTTGCTGAATCTGATCTCCTAGAATCTTAGAAATCTTTAGATTTTTAAAATATGGGGCTTGTGGAGCCATGAATAACAGCACTTTTGCCTATAGACTAGCATTCAGTTTCTTAATGAGAATGTTGTTATAAAAATGTCTCCAGAAACATAAAGTGTGCATAAAATGTCACAAAAGCATAGAAGATCTTTTGCTGGAAGACTTTTACTCCACAGCTGCTAGTCTTGTTAAGGAAAGAGCTGCACAGGCAGCAGAAAACAAGGTACATTTAAGAAACTGAATACTGGTTGATGTGATGTGTTTATTTCCCAATAGCTACCAAGTGTTGGGAGATACAGCAGAATCTTTTTATTTTATTTTATTTTATTTTATTTTTATGAAAATTTTATTTTCACCTCATCTAATAGAAAGGGTCATCTGTCTACTTCATAATCCAATTAAAAAAAAAAAATCTATGCCTTGGATTTTTCTTGTTAAAGGTAAAATGTTTTGAAAGGAGAGCAAGTCAGAGAAAATGCTATCAACCTACAAAGCACCAAAGTCCTTTTGAAGACAATGTTACAGAACTGGGAGCCTTAAATGTAGCACAAGGTTCAAGTACTATTGCCTTCTAAAGGTTCACAGTTTAGAATGGGCCAGGCACTGCTGTTGCAGGTGGATGATGCTGTAATTGCTGCACCGTGATGTGAAGCCTTTTGACTGATACAGCTCAGTCCCAACTACTCCTTTTCCTACTCTTTTCCTTGTTGTCATGCCTTTTTTGCTAGGACCTGGGAGCTGGTCTCTTGGAGGAGGCCCCCACCACATGCATGGTTCACTTTGAAAGTTCTCCACTAAGCACAGCCAGGCACAGCATGACAGCACACCATCTCTTGCTCCTGGAGAGTAGGATCGGTAGACAGGGCAACACAGAACACATAGGGGAAGACACACATGTATTTCCTAGCTGTATAAATTGCTGCCCTCTTTCCTAGCTCTGTAATGGTTTAATTATTTTGGAGCTTTCTGTGTGTGTGCTTTCACTCTGCCTCTCTCTTCCAATCTCTACTAACAAAGGAATCATCAACTCAAACCCAAAACCTCCTCCCATCTCCCCAGCTTGAGATCTACTGCTATAAAATGCTCTTTAACTTTCCTGGTTGTGACCTTTAAGCAACAAGAAGCACCTCTTAAGAGTTACAGTTCCAGCTTTAGGGCCACAGTAATGCTATTTACAGAAACTGAAGAGCTGGATCTGAGGTAGACTGGAAGAGTTTATTGCTAACTGGGGCCCTGGGTATGTGTGTTTCATAGGCGCGTGTGTCTGGCTGAGGCTTTCCTCACAGCTGACATCATTCTGAGTACACTGCAGAATATCTCCGAGGGACTTGTGGTATACCCAAAGGTAAAGCAGGAGATAACGTGGGCAGTGTTGCATCCTTGATAATGCTGCACCCATGCCAAAGTGTATCAAAAATCCTCCCACTCAAAGGATTACGTTTTTATCTGTTCGTTCAAGCGGTTTCTGAATGTTGCTCTTCATTCTCACTATATTCTCACTCTTTGCAGGACAGACATGAAAGGGTGCTATTTGAAACCAAAAGGTAGTAAATTCAGAATTTCTCCAAAAGGATATTTTCCCCTGAACTACACAATGGATCTGTAGAGCTTACCACCAAAAAATACTGTCTAGGCAGATCTTATACTGTCCTGTAACTTACCTATAGGTTAAAAACACCCCTTACAAAATAAACAGTCTAAGTATTATCAGGTTCAATACTTGGATTTCTGTGGCTAAGTTCTAAAAACGAAACAATCTTTGCATCATTTTCCAGTCCTGGAGATTGAAAGGGAGAAATTTCACTTGGAATCCCAGTTGTTCACAGAATTGCTATAATGCTGTTTCTATTTGCTCTGTTTAAGGTGATTGAGAGGAGGATCCGTCAGGAGCTGCCCTTCATGGCCACAGAGAATATAATCATGGCCATGGTGAAAGCTGGGGGCAATCGTCAGGTACAAGTGGAGTCAAAATTATACCTTTGTTCATTGCCTGGCATTTCATTCCAGAGAAACAGAAGTGCCTGACCACATCACCTATCTTTGCTCTCCACCTGCTCCCACAGTTACTAATAGTACAGTGGTGCTGCAAAGCCAGACTGTTCTTTGAGGAGAGAGTAGTTGTGGAGATCCATATTTATTGTTTGGAGCACTGTGTGTTGAGCTAATCTGTCTGTCTGTGCTGGAGAAGAGAGAGACCTATTTTTATATTAGATACTAGTAGGCGTTTTCTTTTTGTAAATGTTTGAAGGAACTTGGAACACAGGCCAGGCTGCTTTAAATGGAACATGTTGGCAGTTGGCTACCTTACAAATTAAAAGAATTAATCAGTGCTGTTAATGAAAAAGCAAGTATGAACCATTCATTCATGTGTCACTCTTCTCTAATTCAGGGTAGTGCTTTTTGTCATCAATTCTGGCCCTTCTTTCAGTTTTATGTGTTCAAGCAAATGGAAATTAAATCTTTTCCTCAGTAAATAAATCCAGACACAATTAGATTATATTTTCTTAGCAGTTGATTTCATAATCCAGTTTCTGATTATGATAACTGATAACCAAATTTACATTTTAATAAACCATTCCACTTACATTTAGATAGTAATTTGTCCTTCTATGATTATTTCCACATCAGGGACAGAAGTTAAACTTGCAAGATAGCAATAGTGGAAGGGTTTGCTGGGAGCTTTGAGCAGGATGTGAAGATCTAGTTCCCTGGAATCTCTCTGGCAGCTCACCCATGTTGTCAGGGCTTTTTAGTGGTTTGGATTGTTTTTTTTTTTCCCTGTGTGTCTCAAATTTGTCACCGGGTCTAAGCTTCCCAATTAAATTATAAAGGGTCACACCATATTGGTAAGTCTCATGGTTCTCTAGAAAAGTATCCTACACTTACCTAAATGGTCCCCTCTATTTTGGTTAGATTGAAGAGTGAATTTCATTTGTTTGCTCTTTGCCTACCTTCTTTCTGTTGGTGTTTAATTACAAAGTGATGGAGTTTAGTACACTTGTAAAATCTGTTCTTATTCACATTGATACGTTCTGTTTTCACCTTCTGGGAACCCCAGAACAGCACATTTTCTGTGCTTTCCCACATTGCAGCATAGAAACTCACTTTTCTTTCCCCACTACTGAACAGCTCACTCCCCTAAATATCCAGATCTGTTCACCTAAGGCAGGTCTGTGTGGAAGCAAGATGGCCTTTGGGTGGAGGAAATGAGGAAGGGGAGATAATTTTTCTCCTAACTGAAGACAGATGAAGGATAATAGATGTAAGGAGAAGACTCTTACATGGCTGTAAATGCAACCGCTTGATTATTTTAGGGCCAGCAGGGCAGCATCTGATTTTGCAGATGGTGCCTGACTACAGCTGGGTTCCCTTGTTTTTACACATTGATTCCATAGGAAATCAAGGCATTAGAAGTGTTGCAGAAAAACTGTTATATAAAGGGTTTTACCAGTCTTAGTGTCATGTGAGGGTTGTCTGGGAGAATGTCTTAAAGCCTCAAGTTTGTAGTGGCTGTTTTTTCCTTCAGTCTGTCCTTATGTAAGCTATGGTTTACATCATCTCACTGCTCATTAAGTTTGCTTCTTTTCCCTTTTCCAAACCTGTAAAGGTTTTATGCTGTTGTGCTCCCAAGATGTTCCATACAGGGCTTGACTAGTGGTGAATAAGGAATTCCTTTATTACATAGTACATAGAATATTTTGGGAACAGTTATTCTAGCCTGACTTTGAAAAAATCATGCAAGTAAAGAATAGAACAACTGAAAAAAAAAAATCCTATGACAACTCTTAAGAGTATCTGGGGAGTTGGAGGAAGTGTAAAGGATTCCAGTGTTGTAAGTTTGTGGTATAATTGAACAGGATATGTGTGTGTCATTCAGACTGTTTTAGCTTCAAAGGGCAGATGTGGAAGCATGAAGACAATCTTGTTTTAATGGTATATGAGCCACTGCAGTCAATCCAAGCTGTCTCAGTTGTGTGTTACCCAGTGCACTACACTTTGAAGTTTCTCCTGCACAAGTTAGTGGGATGGATGTGTGCTATCAGTAGCAAAGGAATAGCTTTTTTTCTTTTCCCCTCTACTCCTGAAGGACTGCCACGAGAGGATTCGAGTTCTCTCCCAGAAAGCTGCTGCTGTTGTGAAACAGGAAGGGGGTGATAATGACTTCATCGACCGTGTCCGTGCTGATTCTTACTTTGCCCCTATCCATAAACAACTTGAAAGTCTGTTGGATCCCTCCTCCTTCACTGGACGTGCTCCTCAGCAGGTGAAGTAGTGGAAGGAGGCTACAGGTGTTACAGGTTGTAATGCAGTGTGTTGCTTAATCCTGCATGCTCTTGTGTTCCAGGGAGGGTACATGTTACGTACCTCTGCCCATACTACTAAGACACATTTATCTCTTTCATTTTCCTTGGCTTCCTTGTCTTTCTTTGTGGGCTTCACATTTTTAACTCTGGACTTGTCAGAGTGCTAGGTGTCTCTGTGAAACAGACCCCAGTGAGACAAGCAGGTCTGAATGGGTAGGAGAGGGCAAGCCCTTTCTTTTGGTAATTCTCTCTTTCCCATACTTGAACAGGTGGCAAAGTTCCTGAAGCAGGAAGTTCGGCCAGCGCTGGATCCATACCAAAACAAGATGGGTGGGAAAATTGAGCTGGCACTTTAGGTATATTCTGCAAAGGTGTGTGGGTAACAATAAAAGCCTTATTGAACCAGGTCTGCTTACTGTGTCACCTTGGTTTGGTTCTCTACAGTACATTTAACCCCCTGAGCTTACAACCACCTTGATTCCAGATGGGCTTTTCATTCTTTGTCTGATGTTTAATCAAGCTTCCGTCTACTGTGTGCTGAGTTACTGAGAAACGCTTGATTGTGACAAGGTAACTTTTATCACAGTACTTTTCACGAGCCCCTTAGCATTGCCAGCTGTTTCAAGAGCAGTGCCAAGTGCTGCCTGACATGTATAACTGACTGAGCAGAGGTAAGGGGAACTGAGCCCACTTCCCTTTCCATGTTACTCTTCTGCTCTTAAACTTTCTCTACAGGTGTCTGAAAAGATGGTAAAATATTTTCCTGGCTTTCAGAGTACTGTGATTTGGGCAGCAAATAAGCCCCAAAAATCAGAATAATGAAAGGAAAAGGCCATAGAACTTCCTGCCTCATCAGATTGGTAGTCCTTCAGTGTTCCCTTGCTAGTTTAATACTGTACATGTGGGTTTGAAAATCGTATTTCCAGGTGTGGGTTAGGAACCAGCTGTTGTGATGTCTCTGCTTTACTGGACATTCAGTACTCAGCCAAACTCTTCTCCCTTTGACTTAAACTGGAATGATTCCATTACGTCTTCTCGCACTGTTGTCACATTACAGGCCACTTCCTTTGCTTGTGTGTAATAAAATGCTCTCTATTACCTCTGTTACTTAGAGATGGCATGAACAGAATTGCTCGATTCTTTTTTCAAGTGTGATTTAAGGAAAGCAGAACTAACTGAAAGACTAGACTGGCATTCAAAATGTCTCAAACATTGTGAGTTTGGAGCATTTAAAGCATTTTGCCTGGTTGTGCTATTAACATTTATTCAGCCTCCTGTTTGAAAAGGATAAGTAATTAAACACTGGTACTTTTCAAACTATCACTCAAATGGATAACCAAGAAAAAAAACACATAGACACCGAGGTCCTCCCTGTGTTTTGTGGTCCTCTTTCCTCCTTTGTAGAATAAAAAATAACAAACGCACCCCCAGCAGAGACCAGATGGCTCTTCCACTGCACTCTGGTACACACCCCTGTCGTCCGTGTCCATGAGAAACGCGACCTGTAAAGCAGTAGTTGGCGTGTGCCTTGCTTTGAGGAGAAATTAATCTAGACCTGAATGATGGAAAAGAACTCAGCAGCTTCTTCCCGCGCCTCCGAGGCTGTACTAGGGCTAAGCGCAACCCTCCCTATTCTTGCTCCCAGCGCCCCCACTGCACCTCTCATGGCTTCATGCCGCTTGTTCTGTGCGAAGGGGCTGTAGGAGCCACCCCTACTGCTCACCACGCGGGGTCAACAGGTGCTACCCGCTGCGCGGCGGCCCCCGGCCTACAGCCCCCACAGCGCTCCGCGCCGCCGCCCGGATGCCGCGCGTGCGCCGCAGCGCCCTCCGGAGCGGCGTGTGGGGGCCGCCGGGTCGGGGTCGAGCGCCCGTCCTGTGGGGACAGCGCGGCGGGCAGGCGGTGCTGGGGACATCTCTTACGAGAGCAGGTCAGTGTCGGCGGAGCTGCCGCGGCCCGGCCGGCGATGGCGAGCAGCGCTAGGCGTGGGGGGAAGGGGAGGTCTCCTGCTCGCGGGCAGGAGGTCTTGGCGGGCCGCCCCTCGTCCTCTGGGACTGCCACCTCCGCTCCTCCTCATTAATGGGCGCGCCAGCCGTGGCGTGCCCGCACACACCTCCCCCACCTCCCCCGGCACCCGACCCCTCCCCTCCCTTACTCTTTGCGGTGCCCCTTGAGGGGAGGGGACTGAAGCCGGTGGGGCGGCCCTGTTCCCGGGGCTGTGGGGGGGGGGGCAAGGGGTGCGCTCCCTAGGCCACTTGCGGGCAGCGGTGAGGGAAAGGGAGGAATCCCCTCCCTCCCCATCCCTGAGCAGGCTGCCGCTCACCTGCTGCGCTGACGCAGGGTCTGGGCTCTGGCGAGTGACTCATTTTGTGCACAGCTCCTTCGTCAGGCTCCCTTGGGCAGGCTGGGGTACGTTTTCCCTCTGGGCGTACTCTGCCTGCTCCCCGCTTCCCCCCAGGCTTTGCTCTCTCCCTCCCCCAGCCGCTCCTGCGCCTTCCTGCTCCTCGGGATATGCCTCTCCCGTAACCTGCCTCTTTTCTCCGTGGCTCTGGGTCTCAGGTGGTCTTCTCCATCCAGCTCTGCCAGCCTCATCTGCCTTGCACGCCTGCGTCTTTTCGGAGGTGCCCCCGGGGTGAGACAGCCTGTCTCCTGTCTGGCTGGGAGGAAGGAACAGACACGAAACAGATGGAAATATGGCAGTGTCCTCTAGGCAGTGGGCATAAACAGAGACTCTGCAGGCCCTGTGATGTCAGCTGTAGTAAATGTTAAAAGGAAGTTGAGAGACAAATTGAGTTCCTCGTACTTGGTGATGTAAATTCAGGGCAGGAAAGAACCGCCGTGACAAGGATTTAAATCACTTTGCAGGCGGTGGCTGTGGGCTCGGGGACAGCTGCTGTCTCTTCACAGAGCTGGTAAGGGTGACTGAGGAAAATTCTCTTACCTGTTGCTGCTGGGTTTCCTAATGTTTTGAGTGATGCCTGAATTTAGGCAGGTACTTCAGTTCTAAGCAGGCAGATTTTAGTGTTGGTGTGGGGTTTTTTTTATGTGATGTCATAGCTTCCTACTTCATGGTGTCACAGTCTTCATTATTCTGTATGGCTTGCTGCAAACATTTGGGAGGGAGAGTGGTGGGAATAAAGTAGTAAAAGGCTTTCCTTGAGGAAATGGGTGATCCTTTATTGCTGTTTCTAGTATTGCTGGAGTTAAGAATAGTAGATGTTCAGAAGTGAGAGGTGGGATCTCAAAATCACTCATGAAGGAACTACCAGACTAGCAGGAGTGGGGCACTGCTGTGCTTTTTTTCTGATCGGAATATAGTTGCTTTCTGGATAATCTGAATTCTAGAGCAGTTTTTCAGCTGCTACAGAGTCTGGAGTGGCATGTTGGAAATAAAAAGTCACTGGAATAAAGATGTATTTCATTATTTCTGGAATAGCTTGCTCTGTGTGTGGCTTTCCTGACGCTGAAACAAAGGTCAGATTCCTCTCCTGGAGAACTCATGAAGTAAATAGGAAGGAAGGATGTGACAGGAGGCATGACATGTAATTAAACAGGTTTGGTTGGGGACTGTTTGCATCATGTTAATATAAACGTACGTTAATTATGTATTTAACAGATTTAAATAGCAGATGCCACCTTCCTTAATTGCTGTTTAGGATAATGTTTTGATACTGTGTAATCTTGGTCATCTCAGGGTGGTGTCATTCATAGTGACTCTTCCTCAGAAGAAGGGTGAAGGGGGCAGCAGAGAGGCAGGACATATTTCTGGGGGAACTATGTCCTGATAGGGTGATGATAGAGTTAACATCAACTATTGAGGTGAGTGAAGTACTGTTACTGAAATAATTTTCCATTTTTGAGGCCTTTGCTAATGTCATGTAGTTTTTCCCTCTTTGCTGTGCTTTTAACCTGTTGCTTGCTTTCCTGTGGGATGATGTCTTTTACAAATATCAGCATTCTAAAGGACCTACCTTAAATGGTAGGCAATAATCAAAATACGTTTAGCTTTTAAGACTCAACATCTCTTGCCTGAGGTGGCAAGGTAACAGTAGGGATTATTGGTTAAGGGATCTGTATCAGATGAGCTGCCAGTCTCAGTGCCATTCTTAGTGAGTTGGTTGGTTTGTTCCAAAATTGCTTCCCAAGTTCAGTATTTGGGATGCTTTAACAAAGGAGTTGGTGTACTCACCCCTCCCAAGTGATGCTGCATTTGAGGTTGTAACTGTTTTGGAAATGATTGGGATGATATTGTCTTCTGGTTTTTGCAAACTTTTCACCAAAACATAAGAAGGAAACAAAACCTAGAAAAATAAATCCTGCAGAGTATCGCAACTCTTCAAAGTAGTAGTGCTAAAAGTAATGTACCTGGTATTTTGGTGTATGTGGTCCTACAGCTCTTCTGGCTAAAGCAGAGGTGGTCCTAGGTGTTGATCTGGATCACATTGTTGATCCTATATCCTACCCTATAGCCTGCAGCAGTGAGGCAAGATGTGGTAGACAAATAGCTTCATTGTATGTTGTGAGCACAGTGTCCCAAATGTCCCTCAAGAGATGTACAGGTGTTGGTACTTCAGGTTTGTATCCTCAGCAGCACAAAGACATCTTTAAACTTCTTTCTACACCATGTTTCATCACACAGTTGAGATTTTAGATATGTAAAGCTTGCACAGGGTAAGGATCAGAGGATGCTGGAGAAAATCTCACTGGTCAGCTGTGTCACTGTTGACATTGGGTAGGGAAGAGGAGTGTCTTGCCACATCTGTTTTGTCTCTGAGGAAGTCAGCTTATTTTTTTTTTTTTCAACTGGACTGCAACAAGTTGTATCCATAACAAAGCAGTTTTGTTCCTGGCTTAAAAAAAAAAAGCCACAAAACATAGGAGAAATGACAACACACTTGTTTTATGAGATAGGAGAAGATAGGTATTGGTATTATTATGGCTACAAGAACTGTTGTCACTGCCCAGGCAGTGCAGTGTTTCTTGGCTAGGAAGTGCCTGATGATTCAGAGATGAGGGAAAATATCCATAACATGACAGCTCTTTTATTCTAGAGGTGATACCTTCCTGATACCCAGTAACAGGAAACATTAGGGGGATTGTCTTGTTATGTTACAAACGTTAATGACCCATTTTATATTTTGTCTTTTTTTTCTTCCTCTGATTTATCCATGCCTGTAAATTTGTGCAGGAGCAAGACATAAGTAGTCTAACATGACATGCTGGATAAGAGCTTTGCAAACAGTCCTGAGAGGTGTTTTGGGTGTTACTAGCCTCTTCAGAAAGTTGAGTTCTGGAAAAACAGCCCTGAAGGAGAAAAGTCTTGAGTGCTGTGGGATATGCTTCCCTTAAAAAGCTGGTTCTTTAGAGACAAATGAAGTGAAACCTGCTCAGAGTTCGGCTTGGTAAATCTGACAGGGGTTTGCTAATGCTAGAGCAAAGAGTAATACAACAGAGCTACAGGAGAGTGACCTGAAAGTAGCCTTTCTTTCATCTCACCAAGTGAATTGCAAACCCTGGCAGCTAAAACTTTGCAGATCTGTCAGAGACTGTGTCAGGGAAGAGCTGATCTTCAGGTTGTTGTTCCTTTGTCACTGGGAACAGTAAATGAGACCAACCTGGGAATCAAACTTTCACTCTGGGTGAGCCTAAGGGGCTGGATCTGGAGGTGATGTTAAGCCTTGGATGACATGGCTTGTCACTGCTTAGGATGTCATGTAAAAGACTCAAAAATATCTGTTTTTAAATATTTGTCAATAGTGTCTGTCAACCTTTCTTTGCTTGGTACAACCCTACATCTCAAACTGAAACCTTTTCTTTCAGACTTCTGTATAGCAAATGAAACTGGGCAGTTGCCATTACCTTTCACAGATATCTGACAAATAGTTTGCAAACTTGCAGAAGTTCATGCACCAAAAGATAAAAAACTGCTTCTGGAGAGTTTGGGGGGAAGTGAGTTCCTGTAGAGTGCTGCAGAAGTGCTCTGACCCTGCACCATCCATTTACTGTGAAGAAACTGACTCATGGAATAAGTTTGGGGCCCCTTAGACAGTGATCAGAAACCCTTGGATTGTGTTTGTGTAGCAGCGTTTAATGTGTGAGATGGGAGGAGCACTCTGTATTCCCATCACACTTCCTCTCACCACTCAAATAATAGGAGCACCAGGAAAGGGGAAACTCCTCCTCTTCTGATCCCAAGGGTCTTGAGCAACAAGAAGTTCTCCACAGCAGTGTAGTTCATGCTTAGCAGGCAACAAGTATCTGCTGTGTAAGGATAAACCTTTCTGCTTTCCAGAGCTAAAGTGTGGGGAGCTTGTGTTAGCAACACAGGGAATCAGCAGAGCTGCAAGTAAGTTTGGTTGTGGTTTGTTTGGTGGTTTTGTTTTGTTTTTTTTTTCACGAAGCACATGGAGGAAGACTAATATGAGGTGTCCCTGCCCACGGCAGGGGGGTTGGAACTAGATGATCAACCCTGATTGATTCTATGATTCTATGACTTTGTCATCTTCAGATTTTAGAAGAGCTTCAGCCTTTTTAAGCTGTGTACTGAATAAAGGATCAGCTGTCTGCTTTGGAGCTAGATAAATAAAAGGCAGTTCAGCTCTGAAAAGAAAATACAGGTCCACGTGTAGCATATTTGCATTCTACATAAGAGGATAACGGGGAGTGGGTTTTATAGAAGCAAGCTTGACACGTTGAACTACAATCAGGAAGTCCACCTATGGCCTGTCTGTCCAATGTGTAAGCAGTAGGTAACAGGATTCTGTGTTTTCACATCCTTGTTTTCAAAATGAAGTGGATACAAAACTGGAAGTTACTTGTTCTGTTCCTTTTGTATAAACTGGAAATTGTTCAGCAGCTTCAGCTCCGGTGGGGCTCTCTGTCATTACAGCAGGCAGACTTGTTGGACACCGATCAGAGATCAAGCTCTGCCACAGCAAACCTTTCAGTTACATTGCTGCGTGGAGTCGCATTTCCAGTGTGGCCAGGAGTCTCCAAGATGCTTTATGGCCAGAGACACAGAGTTCCACTTTAGTTTTTGTTGTCTCTGTTACATGTTGCTCTCATAGCACTGGAGCACTTGGGAGGAGGCACTTTGCCCCACCACACTCCTGCAGTCAGTTTGTGATACCAGTTAGTGAGTCCTGAGTGATGCTCTGTAGCCATCAGCTCCATTCTTCCTGCCTGCCCATCTAGCTCTGCAAGGCCCTCACACTTTGCTGCTTTTTAGGACTGCTGTAGGCTTTTGTTTTATCTCTAATTTACTTCCTCTGCTAGGAGTAAGTGGTCTGAGGGCCATTGAAGTCCCCCAACTTTTTGAAGTCGTATGGTAGAACGTAAAGGATGAAATGCTAGCTGAGCATCTCCTTCCTGCATTTGTAGTGTAGGGTGTAGTTGCTCAACACCCAAAGGAGTGTGAGGCTGGTTCTGGTTTGTAAGCCTTAAACAGATAGTTTCTGGTGTGACCCAGGTTCACCAGCACCATGTCGACTCCTGAACCAGGAGCTGGTGTATATCAGTGTCTCTTTGTGGGGTTCTGCATCACTTAAAAAGCCAAGGTGTCAGGGTGTGAGTGGCATATATTGTCTGCATCTTGTCTGCCCCTTGGTCAGGTGTGTGGCTGTGCTTTTTGTTCACTTACCCACTCGTTTGTGAAGCTGGAGTTTTCTTCTGACTGTATACATGCAAAGCAAATATTGACTTGTGGGCCTGGTGGCATTTGCAGCTCCAGGATATGGCTTTGCATGACCTTGGGGAGAAACTCATGGGGGAAGGGAAGGGAAGGTGAAGGGCTTCCTGGTGAGAGCTCCTCTTGTGCATTTCATTGAGCAAACCAGGATTTTGATTAGGCAATCAAGCCTTCCCAAGTGTAAGAGGACAGAAATGAACTGCCTGATTCAGTGCGGGGTCTGACTTACGAGGGAGGAAGTCTGTCTAAATGTTAAACTGGATGCGATCTCCGTGGGATCTTAAAAGCTGAGCTGGAAGAGGCTTCTAGAACTACAGTTAGGTGCATGACATCTGGAAGAGTACAGTGGCTTTGCAATTGCTTTTCTCTCTCACAAAACATCTTTTCTTTCCCTTTCCAGAGGACAGATAACAGTGGAAAGCAGCTGGTAATCCAGAAGTGGCAGTGGCATTTACTGTGTGCAGTGTTGCTTCATGTTCAGAGTAAGCATAATGGAAAGAAGAGCTTCTCCCCATGCCACTTACTGTTGTGTATACTGTTCCTTTGACAGTGGATGAAAATAATTCTATGCTTGTTCTGTTCCTCCTGGTGGTATTCACTGGCAGTTCCTGCATGGTTGCTAGTTATAATATTTTCAGCATACAAAAAAAGATTGGATGTGGCACTTAGAGCCATGGTTTAGTTGTCAGGAGGAGTTAGGTATTAGGTAATAGGCTGGACTCGATCTCTCAGGTCTTTTCCAACCTGGTTGATTCTGTGATTCTGTGCTTTGTAAAATGTCTTCTTTTGCTTTTTTGGTAGCTTTTTGGTGTTGTGTTTTGTTTTTTTGCTAAAATCAGCAGGGGAAGAATACTCCTGAGAAGGAGTTTCTGTCCCAAAATAAAGATCCTACTTTAGGAAAGGCTCTGGACAGGGTGATTTCATGCCTAGCACATTCAGGCACTATCACAGCAGGCTTGGGTGGACATCATATGGCAAAAGAGGCCCAGCAAGTGAAACACAGGCAGCAGGAGATTGTTACCTGGTGTTTGTAGGAAGCCAGGTGATAGAAATCTCTCCTGTCACAGCTGTGTGCAAGAGCAAGTGCATCCAGAGGAGGCTTGAAACTGCCAAATGGAAGTAAATTCACAGGTCTCCCTTGCAAACATCCATTTCTAAAGGACACCTTTGCTGGAAAACCTAATTGGATATAATCCTGCATGGTATGTGTTTGCAGCTCTGACAAAGGTGTTGCAGATGGAATGTTTCCAGTAGCTATATCTGATGCTGACTGTGTGCTTCCCTTCCAGCCTTCAGGACTGTGTCCTTCCCCTTCCAGTTTTAGAGTCTGAATTCAACAAATAAAACTACAAATAACAGGCACCATTTAAATTTTACAAAAATTATGTTTCTTTCAAAGTGTGAAGGCTACCTCTTGAGTGACAAGAATTGCCTCATATAGGAAACCTAAATTTGAGGTTAATGCATGGGCAAAAACTTGTTTTAATTTCAAAGTTCTGAGAACTTGAGAGTTGCCTTTAATATTTTTTGGTTCTAATGTGTTTTTTCCTTTGTATCCTTTGCTGTTGCTCATTTCCAGAAGTGTCTGCTAAGTGTCAGCTAAGTTAGCCATAGCAATTTCATGCATGCAGTGTCCCAGGCTTCATGGGAGTCCCTTATGGTATTTGCTGTCTCCTGTCACAGTTTGAGAGTCACTCAGTCAAAGGAAAGTACTTACTGTACCAATCCCATATGCCATATATCCTCCTTCTCCTCCTGGCTTGCACTGGGCAGTGCCTGGCTGTGTCAGGAAACCTTCCTCCCAGTTCCTCTTATGCTTTACTGCAGGAGGAGTGAGTGGGAGTGGGACAGGAAGCAAGGTGGCAAAGGACCACAGGGCTAGTTTAATGGCCTCAGCACCTTCTGTTGGAGACTCCTGGCTCTGTGGGCAGGCCCCAGCACATTGCCTCATCATACAACAGCAGGAGCCTTCTCTTGCTGTGATTCACACTCCTTACCCTGCCCTGGTGCCAGCAGCAAGGTGAGCCTCCTGCTTTCTCTGGGCTCTGTCCCAGATGGCTGCTTGTGGGAAGGTTTCTATGGGAACCAGGGGCCGGAAAAACCTGCCCACCGAGTTCAGTGCTCTAATGGCAGGCAGCAGGCAGAGGAGTGATCTCCAGAGAGGCAAGAGGCCAGCATGTGATGACGTGGACAAGGGAAGGTATTCCCTTCTGCTACAGCAGTGTTGGGATAAGGAGGGAGTTCTGACCTCAGTACTGTCCTGCTCTGCTTCCCAAGCATGGTGGTTAGTTCCCTTCTTATGGAGTCTTTTCTCCTCTATGTGCCTAGCACGCTGGTCTGGCTGCTCCATAGGAGGTTGGTTCAGCAGTGATTGTGTGTGCTGTGAAGGTTAATAATGACCAAGAAGGATCCCTGCGCACAAGCCTGATGCCCTGGGCCTGGATTCAGAGCACGGGTAACAAGGAGCATGGCAGAAGTACCACAGAGCTGAAGTAGTGACTGTGTTCCTAATAGAAGTAATTGGAAACAGGGAGAGAGAAGGTAAGGAGATGGCAGTCTCAGCAGCAGAGCAGCTGTGGTTACAGAGCAGTGATCAACCTGGGGGAAAAAAGTAAAATCAAAGTACACTCAGTGATGTTGGAAGGGAAATAAGTAATGTTAGCAGAGCTACCTGCTCGATGTGCCTACACTGCCCTGAGTGTGCAGGTGCTCATTTTGTAGTTCTTATTGTGTCTTCATTTACTGATGGAATAGTTGGTTCTAAGAGAACAAGTGGGGATAGAGTGATGGGAAGGGTAGAAGAGGGATTACACAACTCATGTGTAAGTGGTTGGCCAGTGCATGTACAATGTTACTTCTCAGAAACAAAAGCTGAACTTTTTGTTGGTTGGTTGGTTGGTTTGTTTGTTTGTTTGTTTTTTTTCCCTGGGAGTTGGTGTCAGAAGATCAGTGTCTACTCAGCCCTGCCAGCCTTTCTCATGCAACTGTTGCAATCTGGGAGGAGGAAGCCTTATGGTTTGTGTTCTCAGACAGATGCATTTTTGCTTTTGCAGTATTTCACAGCTGCTTATCTTGGAGTTCTGTAGCAAGCCACTTTCAGGCTGCAAGTGCTCACTGGAAAGCTCCCTGAAATGTGAAGGCAATATAACCCTGTCCTACTGAGCACTATAAAAAACCTGGACGGGGCCTGCCAGATGAATCCCTGGGGTTCCTTTTAGTGATTTGCAGTCATAAGTAGCTTTATGAAAAGGGGAAGCTGGAAAACCCGTCCCAGATGTAACAATGACAGTTTCTCCCAGATTCTTTCCCGAATAAAGGAGGGGGACTGCTAGATCCATCTCAGCAGTGGCTTTATCTGTTTGGTAGAGGTGGTTCTTGCTGTCTCCCACCCATGGAGTTACAAGGTTGATCTTAAAGTCCAAAATATCTCTTTCCAATTACTGAAGTATTCCACTGTTGTATTGGAAAAACCCTCTAAAAGGCTTCTGTGAACTGATGTCAGGAAAGGAAGGAGGGGAGCTAAGTGGCTGAGTGGGCTGTTTGATCATCTGAGCTCCATCACCACATTTAGCAGAGGAGCCTGGCTCGTTGCAGAGGTACTCGACTGCATGTTGTCCACATCCTAGTCCAGTTCACCACTGAAAATCCCTGCCAGAAGCTTTCCCAGATCCCTTCAGGGAGATGTATTCCATAACCTTTTGCTCTTGTAATGCTACCCCTAAAATCTCTTTCAGGCTTATCTTGAATCTAATGTTCCCCCCTTATGCCCTTTTCACTATTCCATTCCCTTCTCCATGAGCAGTGTATTCAGAGAATTATGTATAGTGTGTTTTCATAATTAAATAAAAACAGACTACACAGAGAAGTTGGTGGAGTCACCATCCCTGGAGGTATTTAAAAGGCATGTAGATGTGGTGCTCAGTGACATGGTTTGGTGGTGGACTTCACACTTTTAGGTTTATGGTTGGACTCGATCTTGGAGGCCTTTTCCAACATAAACAATTTTATGATTCTTTGAAATACGAAACTCTCAGAATGTGGTGGGAAAGGTGATGGAAGTTAACTTGATTTTTGACATGTTTTCATTCAGCAATGCTGTTGCTGTCACAGGAACTTGGGATATGACAGTGTGCTCTTTCTAGCTGATGGGTAGGTATGAAACCAAGAGGAAATTCCTGTCCCTGGAAATTAATTTTGCTGTGGAACACTCAAGGATATAATTTTCCTGTGGATAAGTTGTGCACGAGGGATTTGTCTGTCCCCCACCATGAATTTTCTCATCACTAATTTTTATTTTTTTCCTTCTTGTAACAGGATATTGACCTCTCACCTCTGAGAACAGCCTTTCTGGACCTGCTGACATCCTCTGCTACTCAATCTTACTGAGTGCAATGTCAGGTGAACAGAAAAAAATGGACACAGTGTCTTGTTTGTTTGCTCGTTCTTTCTTCAGCTGCAGCTTAGTAAAAGACAGTTGTTGATTCCAAGAGCCATGCTGTCTGGTCAAATTGAAGGAGAAAAGACTGTCCCACTTTCTGTGACCCAGCTGCCTTTTCACTCAGGGTGAACTCAGTTCTTTATTTTACTCTGTGCTGAAGCCTGCAGAAACTGCTTCAGCCATTGAACACAAAGGAGGAAGGAGATGTAGTCTGCCTTCCCTATTTTTGATGAGATTTGCTTGGTTCTGTTTTTTTCCAAGACTTGCCCCAAAACAGGTGGCTTACTTATGAACTGAGAGATTTTTTTGCTGTAAAACAGAGTCACTAAGGCAGGCAGAAGGCTGAAGAATTACTGGAGATAAGCTGTGAGCTACTGAGGTACAAGCTTTACTAAACCTAAAACTAGGTCTCCTCCAGCATGTCCCTTTGGCAGTGGCCCACTCTCCCACCCCATATATTTGTGTACATCTTCCATCCCAGCCCAGATGGTTATTTCAAGGCAGGTAACCCTGAGGAAGACTTCACTTCAAAGCCAAGTAAACCATTTTGTCACTGATGTGTGCAGCAGAAGGCCTGGCATGTGCTTGTCTGCTTCAGTTGCAGAACTTCTGCTGTTACTGCAAAGGAAGGTGTTCATGGGACAGTGCCTGAAGCTGGGAAGGTGCTTACCTTGAACTCAAAAGACCATGATGATAGGTGTGCTTTCATTGCTGCAGGTCTTTATGCATGGCCTGACAACCTTGCAAAGAAGGGCAGAAATGTCCCAGTCATTCTGCTGCAAGGAAGCTTCTTGCTAAGGGCTCTGATTGCCCATTTTTGTGCCTGGATGACAAAGTTCCAGAGAACTCTGGAGTGCAGATGCTGAGGTCAATTATTTTTTTTTTAAATTATTCCCCTGGCTTGGCACTGACCAGACAGCTTTTCCAAGCAGAATAAAGTTGACATGATGCCATAGAACTATTTCTGTTCCCTAAAAGTCTCTTTTTCAGAGGGCTCTGGCTTTTCTGCTTCTTTTGCATGATGGTAAGGGACAAACCCATCTGAAATTACTTGCTTCCTAGGTGAGGTGGAAGGAGTGTCAGTGTCTAGCATGGCAGTAGTGACAAACTGCTGAGAGAGTCCTTCTCTTGCTGGAATGGTCTATATTTGAGTGTGTGTCTTCCAAGGCATTCCTTCCTGGTTCTCACTGCTGTGTGTTGATCTCTTTCTGTTCAGGCCATCACACTCCCTCTGCTGGGGGTCCCTTCTCAGCACTCACTCCCAGCATTTGGCCTCAGGAAATCCTGGCAAAATACACACAGGTACAGTGTGGGGCAGGGAAGAGGTGTTCTCTGGATATGCACAGAAAGTAAAGGGACCATGGTAGTTTCTGGTGATCTCTGAAAGCCCCAGGGAAAAGGAGGGAGAGGTGCACTCTTTCTCCAGTGGTTTGGTTGTGGATGCTTGCTTGCTACTTGACGTGTTTTGTGGTTGCATCCTGGCTCTTGCAAGAGGGTCTTGCAGAACTCAAAGAGACTCGAGTGGATTATTGCCCTGCTGTTTTGCAACTATTGCTCCACTCTAAAAAATGTTGACACCCTCAGGGAGTCTTTGTCACCATCAGGCTACTCTTGATGGCTTATGCATGGCAGGAAACACTAGCCTCTAGACTTGTCACCAGGTGGACAGAGCAGGAAGGAAGGAAGCAGCCAAGGGATTTCATAACTCACCCGCAGTGTCTGCTGAAGGCAGTTGCACCCAGTGAAGCAGATTAAAGCTTTTTGGGGGGCTGTGGTAGAAGCATGCTTCTTGGGTGCTGCCTGAGTGCAGTGCTTGTCAGACACCCCACAGGAGGCACAGGTGGTCTTGCAGGAAAGGGGGGAGTGGTATCTGTAGGTTTTTACTCATTAAAAAAATCCTGGTTGTAACCTCCAGTGTGTATCCCTCAATGCCAGCCGTAAACATAAATGAGGAAAGTTGAGATTTAGATCATGTACTTGAATTTCCTTGGCCCTATAATTTGGGCTTGCTTCAGAGGTGCAAATCCCAGTTTTGCCTGCTGTCTTGCAGAGGAAATCTGAAAGCAACAGGCAGAAGGTGGAGCAGTGCAGGGAGCTGAATTTGCAGTGCTTGCGCGCAGAGCTAACAGGGCTGCAGTGTATTAGAGCTGCAGGCAGTAGAGACCTCTTTACCTGGGGGGTGGGTGTGTCCATGAGGAGAGCTCACCTCAGCAGGAGAGTTCTGATCCTGACATGATGCTTTAGAAAGGACTGATGTGAAGCCCATGCAAGCAGGGCTTCACAACTTCCATGGAAAAGTCAAAATCGGAATGGCACGCAACACCTCCCCAACTGGAAATTAGGGTGGGTGGCACTGAATATAAAAGGACTCAGCACAGTGCAGACAGTGGTGGGATGGGATAATATCCATGTTTCTGTTCAGTTGCTCAGTGCTAAACTGATGAAAGTGTCTGCTGTCCTTCTTCGTGTTTCCCAGAAAGAAGAATCCATTGAGCAGCCAGAGTTCCGCTATGATGAATTCGGCTTCCGAGTTGATAAGGAAGGTAAAGCCAGGCCCATCCCCACCCCTTCCATTGTGTGCTGCATCCAGCCATTCCCATGCTTGCATGTGTGGCAGGGTGATACTGCAACCATTCTGTGCTAGGTCTCATCTACCCACCTTTTGTCATCTTTCCATGTCCTGCCATTGTAATCAAGTGCGTTAGATGAGCACATCTTGCACTTGAGGCCTTACAGGAGTGTGGAACACAGACTATGCAGCAGGGTCACTTCCATCCCCTTATGCATGTGCCATGGATAGGAGAGAGGAAGGAGAACATTACCATCTCCATTAGCAGCTGTATGCTGGGAAAGGGCAGCTCTCCCAATCCACAGTGGAGTCTCTGTTGTGTTCAGTAGCACTGCAAGCACTGCTAGCAGGCACAGTGACATGTGCTGTCTGTTGAAGAACCCACAGCCAAGATGAGTGGCAGCAGTATGTGTTCTACACATGCCAGCAGCTGGTGAAGTATAGGGCACAATGTAGGGGCAGAATCCCCAGCCTAGTTTTTCTGCAAGACAGAGGCAGGTGAAATAAAAGGAGGGTGTGGAGAGGTGTTGGACATGGAATTACAACAGCTGGCTCACTATGCAAAGAGAAAGAGAATAGAGTGAAGGATGCAGGACTTGCTTTCTGTGCTCTGACAGGACATTTCCAGGGTTCAGGCTATACAGTGCAAGGGCAGAAGTTGTTTGCGTGAGTGTGCTGAGGCACCTTGAGTCATAGAGGATCCTCTTTGAAGCAGTGACCCAGAGATGAGGACAGGACAAACCAATTTTCTTCATCCAGAACACTTGATAGACTTGTACATTATAAAATCAGCAGAAAGCTTTGGACTGCATTGTTGGGATGTGTTACATGATGAAGGACAGAGTGCCTGACGTCAAGCCTGTGCTTGTGCTAAAGCATCTATTTTAGGAAGCCAGCTTCAGGTTAAGGTGCTCTCTCATTGTGAATTTGGAAGCATCCTTATTAAAGCAGTTTTGGTGATTAAATATCCCCAAAGTTCACATTTTGCACCTCATGACTTGCATGAGCACGCAGCTTCTGCTTGCCACCTTGGAGCCTTGCTGTGCTTTTGTCAGCCTGACTTACAGATCTTTACAAAACCCAGCAGCGTGACTGCTGCTGGGGTCTGGTTTGATTCCAGCCACACTCTGCTCTAAATCATGAGTAAGTAGAGACTAGATGCCTGCTAGCAGCTTCTTAGTTCTTAAGGCCCCAGTGCCTTTTGCTTATGACTATAAAATTTGCTGCATAGAGAAGATGGCTAGAAACCAAGCTTTGCCTTTCTATGCTCTGGCCGGAAGATGTGAATGTTTTTAATGTGCTTTCTTCAAATGGCTCTCCTGCTCCTCACCCTCTCCTCTGTTTGTTCTCTCTCCTGTTCCCTCACTGCTCCATTTCATTCTCCTCCCTTTGCTGAGGCAGATGGCGCTGAGCCAAACTCTAGCAAGCTTCTGGGGGTCCCACTGACAGAGGAGCCACAGCAGAGGCTCAAGTGGCAGGCTCATCTGGAATTCACACACAACCATGACGTGGGTGACCTCACCTGGGACAAAATCGAGGTCACCCTACCGCATTCAGACAAGCTGCGCTCCCTGGTGCTAGCCGGCATTCCACACAGCATGAGGCCACAGGTGAGAGTGCTGCCTGTTCTTGGCAGGCTCTCCTGCCTGGAGTAAGAGATCATGCAGAAAGATTACTTTCTCTTGGTTGAGAGGGTGGCTCTTTTAGTGACTCTTCTGACCTCTGTTCGTCCTGTCCCCCCAGCTGTGGATGCGCCTGTCAGGAGCCTTGCAGAAGAAGAGGAATTCAGAGATGTCATATCGAGAGATTGTGAAAAACAGCTCTAATGATGAAACCATTGCTGCCAAACAGGTGAGACACACTGCCTAGTGCTGACTGGGCACAAAGGGGTGGGAAGAAGGGCAGGATTTGCTGTGTGAGGAGGAAGGGGTATCTGCCTACAGCAGGGATGCTAGACAGCACATGTGTGGTTGAATCCCTAAAGCTTAATCCTTGATTTCATTAGAATAGCAACTGTGCAGCTCCTCTCCTTCCTAGGACAAGCAGGAAAGGGGTTGGACCCATGCTACCTGCAGGCTAGAAAACAGTGCTGCAGTTGCATCTCAGGAAATATCCTGATATTTGCTGAGGGAATTGAAGGGTGAAAGGCTGACAGGTGCACCTCCCTGGGAATGCTCCCAGGGACTGTCTTTGTTCCCTCAAACGCAAAGTCTCTGAACACCAACAAGACTGTTACAGGGTGTTTTCCCTCTTCCTTTGAACTCTGCTTTTGTGGAAGGAAGCAAAGGCCATGACAAAAGAGACTGAACTCTGCACATGTTCAGCTCATATCAAGAAGCCAGGTTGAAAATGGTTGGAAGGAGGAACAACACTGCCCAAGGGTGGTCTGTGGTCTGTTCATCTCCAAGTCCTCTGTCACAGATGTGAACATTCAGCTTGTTGGTTTCTCTCTGGAATATGTTCGTTGGGAAGCCTTGCTTGAAATACAAGCAGATGAAACTCCCAGCCAGTATGTCTCCTATTCTCAGTGGTAAAGCTAGAGGCTGAGTTCAGGCAAGTATTTCTTGGGATTCACCAAATCACTGTCTGCACTAGAATTTTCCCACAGGTCAGTGAAGGATGTTAACTGGCCCCAGGTGCTTGCATAGGGCCATTTCCTTTGGTGCCCAAGGACTTATGTGCGAGTTTGGGGAAGCAGAGTTCCTTGAGGCAAGAGGCCATGGGGAAGTGCAGAGAGAAGAGAGCCATTGTTCAGATGCTGCTAGCTGACTGTCCTTGCTCACTGTGGTCTGACAGATTGAAAAGGACTTGCTCCGCACGATGCCCAGCAACGCCTGCTTCTCCAACATGAACAGCATCGGGGTGCCACGGCTGCGCAGGATACTGCGGGGACTTGCCTGGCTGTACCCAGAGATTGGGTATTGCCAAGGCACTGGCATGGTAATCTGCTTTCACAGCCTTCCTGATAGGCATCACTTTGTCTGAGGTGGCTATGCTGAGGCAAGTGACTGGAGGCAGTGCTGCCAGACATGTTGACCCCCAGGAAGGGAGCATTTTTCCTAGGGAAGGGAGAACGGAGTAGTACCTCGTGTCCAAAAATGTGGAAGAATTTTGTCCATCTGTAGCTGGAGGAGGGGGACACAGGCATTCCACTGAGGAGAAATCACTTCAGTGGGAGAGGGCAGAAGAGCTGTTGTGGAAGAAGGAGGCTGTTGGTCACCTAGATACTGGTCCATCTGTCCATGTGAGGAAATGGTAAAAGAGCTCTGCTTCTCTTAGGACATCCGATTCTTTTTCCTTCAAAATCCTAGGTGGCTGCCTCTCTGCTGCTCTTCTTGGAGGAGGAAGATGCCTTCTGGATGATGTGTGCTATCATCGAGGAACTGGTTCCTGCCTCCTACTTCAGCACCACCCTGATGGGTGTGCAGACAGACCAGCGTGTCCTGCGGCAGCTCATTGTGCAGTACTTGCCCCGCCTGGACAGGCTGCTCCAGGAGCATGACATTGGTAAAAGTGTGCCCTGCAACCATCTCTTCTCTTGCCAGGGTGGCACGCAGACAGAAATTATTGTGCTGCCTTTGTGAAACAACGACAGCAGGGCTAGGAGCAAACCTCCTCAGGTGGGGAGTGCATGGGCATCTTTGAGTTGGGAAGAAAGTGCTTAAGAGAGTCCAAATTCATTGGTTGAATGACTTCCCTTGTCATGTTTCTTTTCTGTGTCATTATTCACAGAACTCTCCTTGATCACCTTGCACTGGTTCCTCACCTCTTTCGCGAGTGTCGTCCACATCAAGCTGCTGCTTCGTATTTGGGACCTCTTCTTCTACCAGGGCTCTGTGGTGCTCTTCCAGGTCACTTTAGGCATGCTCAGTATGAAGGTAATTTTCACCTCCTCCTCCTCTTCCTCCTCCTTTGTAGTACTTTGGTGTTTAATTCCACGTTTTAGGGGCAAGATTTTTGTATCCACTTCTTGTGTGTGGTTTGGGAATGTGCTCTGGCTGTGAAGAACTTCCAAGGCACTTCACAGGATTCAGGGATTGCTGTTTCCCCTGCCTACCTCATTTGTTTTCTCATAATTAAACCTCATGAGCTGCCCCCCTCCAGTCAGTCTAAATCTAAATCCCATCCAGAGAATCTTACCTAAACCATCAGATGGTTCTATACCATCTCTGAGCAGAGGTAAAAAGCCATGGTTGTGGTTATCTGGGAAACTTTTTGATGGCACCATTGAGTGCACCAAGAGATTGGCATTGTCCTGACTGTATTTGATTTCGCTTACATTTAACTGCCTGATCTTTTCCTTTTTATGCAAAAAAGAATGTGGCTCACCTTGCTGTGGGAAGGGCAAGGGTGAGCCTGCTGGGAGTAATGGGAAAGTGGAGCACAGTTTGACATGGTAGGCACTTTACAGTGTGTGAGACCGAGCAGCTTCCATTCCCTTGTCCCCAGCAAGGTCCCTGCTGTGCCCAGTCCTGGCAGTGGGTACAGAACACCTTCTCTTTTGTCTTTCCTTGCTGATTTGACTTCATTTCAGTGATGGTTGTTGTGATTCAAAAACAGACCAGCTAGAATTTTGGGGGCATATTTGAGCAGTGGAGTAGTAAAAGATGCTGTTCCCCTCCCATAGGTAGCTTAGACCCTTCCTACTGAGGTTTTGGTGGAATTATCCAGTGATTCCTGCATTGTTTTTGGACCAGGCCATACCCTAAATATCAAATTGCAGCAGGCAGCTCCAGGAGCAGAGCTGCTGTGCTCACTGTTCTGTGTGGCATAATGAGTGCACTTGTTGCAGGAGGATGAACTCATCCAGTCTGAAAACTCTGCCTCGATCTTCAACACACTGTCAGACATCCCCAGCCAGATTGAGGACGCAGATGTGCTGCTGCGGGAGGCCATGCGCGTGGCCGGCTCCCTGACGGATGTGGCGGTGGAGACCCAGCGCCGCAAACACTTGGCCTACCTCATTGCTGACCAAGGGCAGCTGCTCAGCTCCACCACTACTGTCAACAACTTGTCCAAAGTGAGTGCGCAGCATCCCGTCTGCCTCTGCTGCTCTGGTTTTACCATTCCCTTACGGGTGCCCTGTCAGCAAGAGATCTTCCTGTCTGAGAGGGTTTTGGCTCCAGGATGACTGTGTCATCAAGTGGAGGAAAAGTATTGGGAAGTGAGGGGGAGCTAAGACATGCTGCCAGATCTGTCCTGGTTGATAAATCCCCAGGTGCAAGGGATATTGACATTGATTGTAATTATCATTAATGAGAGTTATGCTGGAAAGGGATGCATTTTATTAATGGAAACTAAAAGAAATGACATCTGCTTTTGGCAGAGTTTGCTTGGAGCATGCAGAGTAGGAACTGGATTTAATCCATTAGTGGAAAGCCAGTGCACTAAAATAACTCTGGAAGGTACAGTCAGAGAACAGCAGCAACCTTTGAGAGGCTGAATAAAAAATCCACCTGTGTCTCCTCTTGGACTGCAGTTGCAGATGTAATAGCTCCTGTCAAGCCTGTGTGGAAGATATATTCTTGATGCTTCTCTGTGTGCTAATCACATGACATACCTGCAATTCTAAAATGTAGTAGGCATTAGAAATGTATCTGTAGTTCCATGGAGAACTGCTTCTGGCAGCAAGCAGAACTAAAATTATTCACTCAAATCCTGGCTGATTCTTGAACTTTGCTGTCGTAACAGCTGAGCTATAAATAACTCATTGCACATGGAGCAGAGCAAGCACTAGAGCTGATTCATTGCATTTAGAACTAGAACAACTCCTTTCTAGAACTGCCAGTTCATCTGCCTGCTCCCTCCAGTCGTAGCTGTCAGGACTCCTTGTCCAAAGCTGCCCTGTGTGGGATTGCTGTTTTCATTTCTGATAGCTGCCCTGATGTGTGCACTTTGTTCTCTCTCTTTCTCTTCCCTCAGATTGTGCGGCGCAGGACTCAGCGCAGGAAATCTGGCATCACCTCTCTGCTTTTTGGTAAGGACAATCCTGTGCCTTTCACCTGGTGTTGATGGGTAGAGCAGCCTAGGAAGGAGGGGAGTGAGCAAAGCAGGGAAGCACCAGTACAGAGAAAGAGGACAGAAGAGAGACAGAATTGAGGGTTGAGAGGGAAGAAGTGGAGTTTTCTACTTGCTTACTTTGGTCAGAAAGTAAATTTTAGGTTAGATAGTCCTTGAATGGACTGACCATCCTCCAGCTGACTGGAGGTCAACACATGTGACTTCAGTAAAGCCTTTCACACCATTTCCTACATCATTCTCCTGGAGAAGCTGTCTGGTTATGGCTTGGGTGGGCAAATGTTTTGCCTGATGAAAAAACTTACTGGATAGCCAGGCCCAAAGAGTTGTGGTGGATGGACTTGAATCCAATTGGTGGCTGGTCACAAGTGGTGTTTCTCCAGGCTCAAATATTTTATTATTCTTTTCATGAAGTTGTAAAGCACTGAAACAGGCTTCCCAGGGAAGTGGTGGAGTTACCATCCCTGGAGAAATTCCAAAGATGTGTAGATGTGGTGCTTAGGGACATCATTTAGTGGTGACCTAGCAGTGTTTGGTTAATGGTTGAACTTGATGATCTTGAAGGTCTCTTCCAGTCGAAACAATTCTATGATTCTAATGGTGACTAGCAGTGGGTGGCAGCTTAGCCCAGCTCTGATGTCCTTCTTGCACTGGCCAACAGGTTGTACATTTGCTGACAGACCATATGGCTGAATGTTTTACTCTCCTGCCTTTACTCTGCACAGTTCAGGAACTTCTCTCAGGATCTGAGACAGGGGAGGATGGTCCAGTGTATCAGCTATCAAAATTCATAAATACAGACATCAGTGATGTTCTTCCTTATTCTGAGAGCCTGATGTGAACACTTTTGAATCTTAGTTGTCTTCACTTATGGCCTCAGCCAACATGTGTCTGGAAAGCACACAGCCAGAATAGGTCTTGCATGGGTTTAACAGTAACTTGCTTCTGTGACTCCATAGTAGCCATTCCTATTGTAAGCCTCACTGTCATCACCTTCCTTGCAACTGGGTCTCTGTCTTGACATTGCCACATCTCACCACAGACGCTGATTTTCTGGAGGAAGGCAACACAATGAATTTGCAGGGTTCAAATAGTGTTTCTGCTGTGTTTGGGATAGCCTGGATAAATCTGGAACTGAGGTTTACTGCTCTTTTCAGAGAAGAGATTTTCAGATATTCTCCAGGAAGCTGATATATTGTCACAGGCTTGCTACTGGCACTTACAGCATTACATATAAAATTTCTGGTAGAAGACCAATGAAGCTGTAAAGCCAAGCACACAGAAGTGAAGAAATGTAGGAAAGTTGCTTGTGCAACCTAAACTCAGGCTTCTTGTGTGTAATGTTAGCATACAATCAGTACAGGCTGAAGCAGCAGGGAACTTAGCTGCCCAGTGCATCATTCTTGTGTCTCAGATAGTCTCCTTGACCGAGTTTGAGTAGTTTTATGAAGGCAATTTTGAGTTATACCCATGCAAAAAGATAAAGTTCCAGCTTCAAAATGCATCAGCGGTAGAACTGAGATGATTTACAGTGTTTTCTGGTTTTACTGGGTTTTGTGTGCAGTGACTGACATGGTTTTTACCTAATATTATTGTTAGCATTTAAAATATTGGTGAAAATAGAGAAGTTGCCATCGTGCAGCAGACTACCAGAATGGAAAACTTCCACTCGAATGAGGGGAAGTAAAGCTTGGATGTGATAAACTCATCTTATATTAGGAACTGTCAAACAAACTTAAGTTAGCTATCTGTGATAGCTTATACTTCTTTTCTTTGCCTTGCCTTTACTCTGGATGTGTGGGCTCTTCCAGGGGATGATGATCTGGAGGCACTGAAAGCCAAGAACATCAAGCAGACAGAACTGGTGGCCGACCTGCGTGAGGCCATTCTTCAGGTGGCAAGGCACTTCCAGTGTGTGGATCCCAAGAACTGCAGCATTGTGAGTGATCTGCTGTGTGCTCCAGGCATGAGTGTTGAGTGTTCATCACAGGATAGGGCTGATCAAATGCTCCTGAAGTGTGGGCACAAGAAAGAACCTGCCAGATGTAACAGGTAGAGGATGAGGGCTGCTCAACCCATCATTTGTGAAGGACAGCTCTTCTGTGAGGTTGTCTGCCTGCCAAGAGCAGGAAGGGGTTTGGGAATGTAAGCTTTGGCAGATCATTTCACAACAACCTCTAGCAACGCTACAGGCTTGGGGCAGTGTGGCTGGAGAGAGCTGTCTGGTAGAAAGGGACCTGGGAGTTCTTATCAACAGGCAACTGAATATGAGCAAGCAGTGTGCCCAGGTGACCAAGAAAGCCAATGGCATCCTGGCTGGGATTAGAAATGCTGTGTCCAGCAGGAGTAGGGAGGTGATTGTCCCCTTGTACTGAGCTCTGGTGAGGCCACACCTTGAGTATTGTGTCCAGTTTTGTGTACCTCAATACAAGAGAGATGTGGAGGTGCTGGAGCCAGTGCAGAGGAGGGCAATGAAACTGGGGAAGGGTCTGGAGAATAAACCTGATGAAGAGTGACTGAAGGAGCTGGGGATGGTTAGTTTGAAAAAGAGGAGGCTGAGAGGAGACCTCCTTGCTGTCTACAGCTACCTGAAAGGACATTGTAGAGAGGCTGGTGCTGGTCTCTTCTCCCAGGTAATTAGTGATAGTAACAAGAGGGAGCAGCCTCAAGCTGTGACTGGGTAGGTTTAAACTGGACATTAGGAACAATTTTTTCATGGAAAGAGTGGTCAGGGATTGGAATGTGCTGCCCAGGGAGGTGATTGAGTCATCAACCCTGGGTGTGTTTAAAGGTGGTTTGGATGTGGTGCCTGGGGATATGGTTTAGGGGTGAACCTTGTAGAGCAGGGTTATCAGCTGGACTTTTCCAACTTGAATGTTTCTGTGATCTGTGAGTCTGACCTGTTGCTTTTCTGCTCTTCATCCACATGCATGCTAGGATCTGACTCCAGACTACAGCATGGAGAGCCACCAGCGGGACCATGAGAACTATGTGGCCTGCTCCCGGAACCGCCGCCGGCGCGCCAAGGCGCTGCTGGACTTCGAGCGCCACGACGACGACGAGCTGGGGTTCCGCAAGAACGACATCATCACGGTGTGCTGGGGCAGGGGCAGGGGCAGGCCGTGTGGGCCCCGCTTAGCTGGGACACCACACAGCCTTTTCTGCAGGGGAGGAGGGAGGCACATCACCTCAGAGCTCAGTTAGCAGTCTAAGGGGAGCAGCTGGGGGTGAGGCAGTGTACTGCTGTGAGTGTTGCCTCATGGCTCATTCTCAGCATAACCAAGTCCCTGTTCTGGCTGCACAAAAGATTGGTTTGGTCCAAGCTGGGTCCCAGTTTAAAGCTGTGCAGTAGGCTGTGATAAAACTGTACAAAGATCCATTTGCATTTTACCTGTGGGTATCCCACCTGAAAACTGGGGAAAACAGGGGTCACGTTTGCAGGAGGTCTTTTTCTGTGAAGGCCCTGGGTCGCATGAGAAGAGAACATTGGCCAAACAGTTGAGAAGAAAGCAGCTCTGCATTGTCCACACAGCCAGGCAGCTGTAGCCCTCCTGCCACAGCATTCTTTTCAACCAGTGTTTTCCACTTCTTTTGTTTTCCAGATCATTTCTCAGAAGGATGAGCACTGTTGGGTGGGAGAGCTGAATGGACTGAGAGGTGAGAGCAGGATGGTTTGCACTGGGGAGAATGAGGCTGGGTGCAGAACATCCATTCATCATCCACAGCAACTGCTCTGGCATGCTTGCAGCAAAGGCTCTGACAGTTACCTAAGCTTCTGCCAGGGACGAGAGAAATGTCGAAGCAGGCAGGGTATGAGAGCAGGGCTGCAGCTGCCTGGTTACTTCTTTCAGATAGCACAAGGGTATTGGGTGCATGTCACCTCTGCTGCTTGTAGGAAGTGTCCTTTAGTTGGCTTCCTCTTGCAGATGCCTTCATTCTTGTGATTTTGCTGCCTTTTTTGGGGTTGAACCATACTGATTTGTTCTCAGCTTCTGCTGAGCTCTGGTCTTGTCTGTAGCTTGGTGGTTCTCAGTGTCTACATCAGGCTCACCTCTTTGTCCACTCTTTGTAGGTTGGTTTCCTGCAAAATTTGTGGAGATCCTGGATGAGCGGAGTAAAGAGGTAACTAAAAAAAAGCACCACCAGCAACAGCAGCAAAAAACCCCCAACATTAAACAAAGAATTATAGCTGAAAAAGCAGAGTTGAAAGAAAAGAGCCCTCTATTTCCCTCCTTCAGTTTGTTTGCTCTCTCTGGCTACTGAGCATTTAGTGATGTCATCAGGCAGCTTATCTTCTAAGCCTGTTTAATCAACTTCCTGATGCTGACCAAGTGGAGAATGAGGGCTGCAGAGGGTAGCTGAGTGTGATGCCTGGAATTGCAAGGACCCTAGAGATGAACTTTGGAAAAGCTGAAAAAGCAGCAGGAAGGTGCATAAGACAATCCTGTGGGCAGTGTTTCTGCCAGCCTCCTGCTGCCTGTTCTCTCTCCCTCCTTTGAGCCTGTGGATCCCACTCATGCTTTGTGGTGACCACAGAGGGTTCTCCCTAAACAAGTGTGCCCAAGGGTGCACTCTTTTTTGGTTCATCTAGTAACCAGCAGTGGTGAGAGGCCACCTGTTTAGAGCAAATACCTCAATATGGCCCCAAGACTGGGGTGAGGGATAGGAGACACCATCAGCTGCTGCCTTATGTGTAGGGGAAGTCTTCCCTCTTCCTCAGCATTTGGAGATTGCAGAGGGGCTCAGAGGCTGACCTGAGACACCCTCTCCCCCCACCTCACCAAGAGAAGCCTCTTGAGAGATGTCAGTGTTGACAGCTCATTTGCTTCCTCACTCAATTCTCAGGGCTCGTCCTTTAGGAGCAGATCACCTCTCTGTTTATAAACACACCCTGGGCTGCTGAGCAGTCCTCTTCCCAACTGGAGAGGATCTCACTCCTAATTTTGGAATGTATGTATCAGGGTGATACTTCAGAGGGGTGTGCCAGCTGCCCTGGGAATTCCTATCTGTCCCCATTCATCTTGACTTTTAGCAGCTTAGAGTGGCAGAGACTCTCGGTGCAGCTCCTTCTCCTACCTTAGTTCAGTTATCTTCTCACCGAACTGCAGCAGTTCCTACATGCTGAATGCTGCTAGGATGACACTGGGGGTCACCGTGTGGTCTCCTGGGCAGCACCTAGGCACAAAGGTCCTGGGGTCCCAGAACAACTCCAGGGAGTAGCACCAAACATGCCTTAAGCAGAAGCCAGCAAAGGCACAGGGGTTTAAGGGAATGGGTGCTGGTGGGCACCTGGGAGTAGATGTGCACAGAGAAGCTCTAGGTGAGGTGAGTGGACCACCTCTGTGCTCTGCCCCCTCTCCAGTATGCTGAGAGCTGGCTCTTCATGTTCCTCAGTACTCCATCGCTGGAGATGACTCAGTCACAGAAGGGGTGACAGACTTGGTGCGAGGGACGCTGTGTCCAGCCTTGAAGTCCATATTTGAACACGGATTGAAGAAGCCATCTTTGCTGGGGGGGGCCTGCCATCCCTGGCTCTTCATTGAAGAGGTGAGAGGTCTCATTTCCCCTCGTGGGGCTGTGTTGCCAGAGGGCTGGGGTGAGGGGGCTGTAGGGCAGAGAGTGCTGACTGTCCCTGTGCCCCACTAGGCTGCAGGCCGGGAGGTGGAACGGGACTTTGACTCGGTGTACTCTCGCCTCGTGCTCTGCAAGACTTACAGGTGAGGCCACATTATTCACATGAGGGCAGGGCACAGACCCAGCTGCTTCATGTGCTCATCAAACTGCTGCTGCTCTCCACCTTGGGAAGGGTCATGGTCCACCCCATCTTCCTGTGGGTGTGGTGTCAGCAGGCTGCTGTGCCTGTCCTGATTTGAGACTGGCTTTCCCAGCCCCCATGTTTCTTTCTGGGTCTGTATTTTGCTCTCTCATGGCTGCAGAATTACCTTTTGGCTCAGAGGCAGCAAGAGAGCTGTTGGGATATGGAGGGTGAAAGGCCTGCATGTGCCTGGGTTGGCTCTGGAACTAGCTAGGTCTCTTCTGTGGTCTTGGCAGGCTTGATGAAGATGGCAAAGTTCTCACTCCAGAGGAGCTGCTTTACCGGGTGAGTGCTACCTCCAGCAGAGCCCAGCTTCTGAAGTGGGGAAGTTTGCCATGGAGGCTTCTGGAGGGTGATGTCCATCTCCTGGGAGAGGCTTTGAGAGTCTCCTAGCCCTTCCCTGATGGGAAGCAGTAAAGACACCCAGGTGCCTGGGAGAAGGCAGAAAGTGAAGCTATCAGGAAGGCTCAGCCCCTCTGAATCTTGCAGGTGGCACTGGGTAGTGGTGGGGAGTTCTGGGGAGTGAAGCATTTGGCTGTGATGCTGAGATGGCAGTGACCACATCTTCCTTCCCTGCAGGCCGTGCAGGCTGTGAACATGACACATGATGCTGCACATGCACAGATGGATGTGAAGCTTCGTTCCCTCATCTGCGTTGGGCTCAAGTGAGTCATGGTCCTGATAGCTCCAGAGTGGAGGGGCTGGTGGATGTGAAGAGCTTGGGAGGGGGCAGAGCAGGTTCAAGAACATCACTTACCTTGATATACCTTGGGCCACAGCATCCTTTTTCCTCTCACTGCAGTCATCCAGTGGGACCTGGTCCTTGAGCTTCCTGCTGGGCTGGCTCTTGGCTGTAATAACTCATAGTGAATGGAGTGGCTCACATTAGTTTGCTGGGTTATCCTGTTCCCTCTGGGGACAGGGCTGTGGGTTGGGATCAAGGCATTGACTGAAAATAGACTGCCCCAAGGGGATGGGGCTGCTTTGCTGGCTTCAGCTGAGTCATGTGCCTCTACCCTATGGCTGCAGTGAGCAGGTGCTGCATTTGTGGCTGGAGGTGCTGTGCTCAAGCCTGCAGACTGTTGAGAAGTGGTTTCATCCCTGGTCATTCCTGCGCAGTCCTGGCTGGGTGCAGATCAAATGTGAGCTGAGGTGAGTGTTCCCATGGGCCTTGACAGGGTCTGGAATAGAGAGGAGGTGGCCCTCACTGTGGCTGGCTTTGGGCCCTCTCCATTGAGTAGCAGCATGGGCTGCTGAGACATCCCCACTGCAGCGATTTCCATCTGTGTGCTGAGGCAGCAGCAGCTGTCTAGACAGTTTAATGTGCTGCACTGTGCCTGCCTGATCAAGAGCAGAGCTTGGCTCCTGGAGAGCTGTTGTGACAAGCAGGCAGCCCCGGCCTACCAGCAGCCTCCTACTGTCCCCTATCCCTATGTCTACTTCAATGGTGCCTTTTCCAAGCCCTGCTCTCCAAGTCCTCTGCCAACCACTATAATCCAAGCAGGAAACAGGGAATGTACTGGGGAGACGGTTTGACTGTCACGGACTGACTCCAGGTTAAGCAAGGGAGCAGTGTCAGGGGCTGAACACAGCTGAGCTCACACAAAGCACATAGCCCAGAGCACACATCCCAGCCCTCCTTCACTCTGCAGAGTCACACCCAGCCCCAGGAAGCTGCAAAGAAACCCCTCCAGCCCAATTGCTGATGCTGTCCTGTGGGAACTAGCATCTTCCTACACCACCTGGTTGCCTCTGGCCCACTGGGAGAGTCAGTAGCCAGGAGTGGGCCTGTGTGTACAGAGGGTGCCCTGTTCTAGTGCTGCTGCTGAGTCTCCTCCACCTCTGTGCTATCCCATGGCTTCTGTTTCACAGCATGGGGGCACTGCTACTTCAGCACAGCCAAAGGGCCAGATGGAACTGGTTCAAGGCTCATCCCAGGCCTGTGTGGAGCAGGAGCAGAGGCTTATGTAGTATGTGTCAGTCAGCATCCTGTGGAGGGCCTTGGCTCCCTCACTGCAGCAGGAGTTGGAGGAGACCCCCACCACAGGAGTTTGCCTTGAGGCTGACAGACTGATGAGCTCATTGCCAGGAGGTCTGAGCTGTGCATCCCTGTTCTAGGGACAGGGCTGAGGCTGTGCCTGCAGCCTCTGCTTAGAGTCAGCCCCAGTGAGGGGGCTCCATGTGCCCTCCCCATGCGGCAGATGTGCATGAGTGCTAGGACACTTCTCTTACTCCAGTGAGGGGAGGGGATGCAGAAACTCTGAGGTGCTACTGGCACTGGTGTGGTTTCTGGAGAAGCACCTGCAGCCTCCCATTGCCAGCTGCATGCAGCTCTTAGCCACATGTCCACAGCCTAGCAGAGCCCAGGGCTGCCTGTGCCTCCCTGCACTGCTGTGTCAGGCTCTGTAGGGGTTGCACTTGAGTCATGTCTCCAAGCTTCTCTTTCCAGCCTGGGCATGGCAGGATGTGAAGCCCAAAGAGGGGGAACGGGATGGCTGGTGGTGCTGCCCTTTTGACACAAACAAACAAACAAGGAATTTCATCCTTGTAAGCTCAGTGGCTGCTGAGGCAAGCTGAGGAGCTGTGCCATGGTGTGCCCAGGGGCAGCTGTTGTGGGCACAGGCTGGGAGTGTCATCTGGGAGTGGGGGTGTGTGTGACCATCACTGTCTTACATTGCAGAGTCCTCTGCAAATTTGCCTTCAGCCTCTCTCAGGACTGGGAGCTGCCAATCAAGAGGGAGGTGAGTAGGTGGTGGTGTCTCCCATTCTCTGCCTCAGCCAGAGGCTTCACTTACCACCTCTGTCTCCCAGCTTTGTGCTCCAACCCATCCTCTGCCTCTTGGTCTGGTGCCAGTCTGTGGATGGGGCTGCTCTCCCTGCCATGGCAGGCTGTGCACATGAGCTGTGTGGAGGTGCTGACAGAGGGTGCTACCCTGCCCAGCTGGGACAGAGGAAAGTGGCAGGCCTCTCTCTTCCCCAGTGCTCCAAACCACAGAGCCTCTCCCTGTTTCAGCCTCATGGAGGTGGGAAGTGCAGAAGGCTGCTCTGGCTGCTGGAGACCTCAGTGTGCTGGGGTTCTGCCTTCAGACACAACCTTCCCTTTTTCTGGGTGCAGTGCACTGACCTGGGTCTCTGTCATCCTGCAGGACAAGGAGAAGAAGCCGCTGAAGGAAGGTGTGCAGGACATGCTCGTGAAGCACCATCTGTTCAGCTGGGACATAGATGGGTGACCCCCACTCCACCCCATCCTGGGGAACCTTCTCAGTGGCACACACTCCTTCCCCCAGCTCCCATCATGTCTCAAGCCCTGCCCTTCCCCACCCTACCCACTTGTATCTGTGACAAAATGCCCCTGGGGGAGGGGGACGCTGCCAGGCCAACTTGGACAGATGGCAACAGTGCTGAGAGGCCAAGCTGCAGACCCAAGTGAGGTGATGGTTGAGGCTGATACTGCAGAGTGGCAAGTGTGTTCTGGCCACAAAAACAAGTGTCCCCTCTCAGCCTTCCCCATCTCTACCACCACCATGTCCTGTTTGCCTCAGCCCTGCCTCCCCCTTGGTGCCCCGGGGGAGCAGTCAGGTCCACTGCCCCATGGGCCAGCAGCTGCTGTAGCTGTGAGGAAGAGGCTTTGATCCGTGAGAGCTGCTGCTGTTGGCAGGTGGCACTGCATGTGCAAGTGGAATTGGGCTGGTGACAGACTCCCTGCTGCATGGGAGCAAGGATGGCACATCCCCCCCTGCCAGCCAAGGGCTCACCTCTGCTGGGGAGAGGGAGGACAAAACCTGAAGCACTTGGACAAGTTCCTCTGTCCTGGAAACAGGGCTGAGAAGGGGGAACCCAGAATCTGCCTCTTCCTACCTCTCTGGCAGTGGTGCATGGGGTGTGGACAAGAGGTGCCCGACTGCACTGGCCTGTTGCCACTGCAACAGCCTTAGGGGATGGGCTTTGTCTCCTAGTTTAGGAGCAGCCAAAAACCACCCCTCCCCTAAAGAAGAGTGTTTCATGCTGTCATTTTAGTCTCTAGATGATTTTTACTGTTAACCAAAAACCTGTAAATTAACTCCAGGAACATGTCTATTTTGGCACCGTTGTAGCTCAGGATGGGGTTCAGGTTGGAGCTGGCTCAGGGAGACTAACTCCTAGCCCTGCGGTGGCAGCAGGGACACAGGTCAGGAGTGGAGAATTGCTGCGTTGTGGTGGTGGCTCTGGATATGGAGTCTGTGACTTTCTACTGAAAGCACTTGTCTGTGAGCACAAACTACTTGTGAGATGACACTAGATTCTTACTTTCCTTTATTCTGTGGGTTTGTAAATAAACTGCATCTTGGGAGAGTGCCTGGCTTTGGCTTTGTGCTTTGACAGGGCCAGGGCTAGAGCCAGCTCTTCATTTCTGCCATTTGATCGTTGTGACCCCATTTCTGTGCTGACTCCTCCTAGCACCAAGCTGAGGTGCTGGATTCCTGACCATCCTTGCACCAGAGCAGGCCACAAGACCAGGTAATGGCTGGGGCTTGAGCAGCTGTGCAGCCAGCAGTGGCAGCCCTGCCCTCCCCAAATGCCAGCTCTCCAGAGCCCCAGAAAAACAAGATGTTCTCAAAACCAGGAGTGGGTAGGGGCACTGCAGGAGGGGCTGGCAGAAAGGGCTGGGCAGTGGTGGCTTGTGGTGTCTGTATGAGAAACTTCTCCAGAAAAGCTGGGGAAGTCTCATCTGCCAAGTGGGGCAGCAACAGGGCACAGGCTCTAGAACCATGTTCAGAAGCCCAAGCTCATGGGAGGGTGGAAGCTGAAGCATATTTACTGATGTGAATAATTAGTGTTTTCTGTCAAAGTAATTCCAGTTTGGCATCCAGATGAGGAAGGCTGCAGTCATCTCACCACCATAACTGCTGGGCTACAGACCAGCCTACTGGGCTGTAAGAGCTGCCCATGCTTCTCCTACCAGAAGACCTACTTCTGTTTGTGGGGTAGGCAACTTCCAAACACCAAGGGACTCTCCTTGCAGCCAAGAAAGGATGAGGCACCACTACTCAAAATTCTTTTGGTTTTCTTTTTTTTCAGATTTGAGAAAGACCCAGACAGATCACCCACCCTTAGCTGGAAAAGGCAGAGTAGCCCCAAGCCCTCCCACCAGCATAGCAGAAAAGTTTTTGAGCAGGTGGCTGTTTGGAATTTTTTTAATAAAATGGATTTTTTTCTCTTTTTTTTCAAATATTTGTAACTGAAAAAATAATTCAATTTAAAGATCCATTCTCTCCCCCATTAACTTGTCACTTTTACCCTTTTCCAGTTGAATACTCGCTCTAAATCTGCTGCCCCAACACCATCTGCCTCTGATGGTGCTGATCAGCCCTCACCCTTTGCTGCATAGTGGAAGGGAGAGCGCGTGCTCGTCAGAAACACCTTACAAACAAGGAGCAGTTACAGCAGAAAGATTCAGGATTACATTCAAGGTAGAGGCAGAACATCAGCCTTTGTTGTTTTTGCAAAAACCTATGTCCAGGGGAATACCTCTTCCAACAAAGAACTATTGAACTATTATTCAAACAAATAATAGTAAGAAAGCAGAGAACTGGGCTTGCCTGCTCTGGGCAGTGCTTGGGGAGCAGACTTTCTGGTGTTTCCTGCAATGAGGAACCATCTTCCCCTCTGCCCCTGAGCGCAGGGTTGTTGCTGGCTCTCCTGGCAGAATCCCCTTGTGCAGAGGGGTTCCAGCAGGTTAGTTGGGCTCCTCAGGAGGTGGGGCTCATGATTCTGTGTCAGCTGGGCTCCATCAGCCACTTTCAAGTATGTTGGGCAAATTTAATGTAATTCAATTCCTACAACGTTCCACAAAGAAAGGTGGATGGGACAGGTGAAAGGGAGCAGCTGTGAGCTCAGCCTTTCACCATCAACCATGGGTGAGGACTAAATACTTAACAGGCCTTGGCATTTCTGCCAACAAGGAGTGTGGGGTGCCTGGCCCAGTGCATTGAACCAGGGCTGGGTAAGGCCAGGATGCAGGTGGAGTGCTCCCACCTTCAAGAGCTCACTGCACTTTGATAATGTCATTCTTTATTTGCTGATTGCAAAATAAATCACACAGCTGGTTTGGGAGGAGGCTACTGCTCACTGGGGGCTGGAAGAAGCTCATTTTGCTTGAGTTTGACAAAACTGAAAGATCCTCTTACACACCCCAGCTATACTTTCCTTGTAAGGAACCACTTGCTTCTTGTGCCCACCTGGTCCCAAAGATGGGCAGCTGCCCTAGGAAGTGCTGTTGGCAGCTCTGTAAGGTAACTGCTCCTGCACCCTGCTCCCAGTGAGCAGCAGGGCTACACCAGGAGAGATGTGAGGGTGGGCTCAGCAGGGTGAAGCCAGAGTCCACCAGTTCCAGGTATTCTCATTTTTAGGACTCAACACTGCAGCTTGGGCAACAGAAAGCAGGTGCAGAGGGGATATCATCTCCAACCCAGACCCTGAGGGAGGCAGAGAAGAGACTCTGACTTGCTTCCAGCCATAGATGAGATGGGAGAGAGGGGGCCAGAAAGGAAGGAAGCTGCCAGCAGGCTCCCCCCATGAATGATTAAGAAAGTGGCTCCCCATGCAGTTAGTTAACAAGCAAACAGGGCTCAGAAAACACAGGAGCTTCTCCCAGCTGTAAACCAGGTTGGTGTTCACCTGCCTGGTAATGAAGCAAAGGTACTTGCACCTTTGCAGCAAGGCCTCCCCCCGGAGAAGAGCACCACCAGGTACCAAAGGGGCAGGGGAGCAGCCTGCCCACAACTACCTATCCCCAGCAAGCAGCACTGCAGCCTGGCACTGGGGAAAGGTGGAGACAGCATCCTCAAGGAGATAGTGGAAAGGATGGCAGTTTATCCTTTTGTTGCCCGAGCAGGGTCAGCACCTCAGTCTGCAGGATTTCAAAAGGCAGTGTCGCCAGCCCTGCCCTTGCCAACTGTCTCCCTCAGCTCCCACAGCCCACACAGCCTGGACCCAGCTGGGGCCAAATTGGGAACAGCTGTGTGGTGAGGAGGGCAGGTGGGGCAGAGCTAGGCTGTGTCTCCTCTGGTAAAGGTAGGGGGGTGAGCTGCTCCTAACAAAGACAGGAATTGACAAGTGACAGGAGTAACAGCACAAAGCGTGGGTTTCCAGCCTAAAACCCTGCTCAGAGAATATCATCATCATGGCTCTGTGGGCTTCCTTTCCTTGTCCACCCCTTCAGGAATCAGCAGCTACCTGCACGGCAGGAGCTGGCTGGACACAGCAGCTCACAGTAGGCAGCCTTCTGATTTTGTTTGTTACCCTGTGGGGCTGGAGGAAGTGCAGATGTCGGCTGCCCATTACTTACTTTTCCCCAGAAAGGGGCCCTCACAGTTGTGCTACTGAGCCACAACGCACGCCTTCTGCAGTGCCACTTCCCCTTCCCTGCCTGCTGGGTGACCGCCCCAGCTGCTTCTTTCCACTAGGGCATCTGCTTACAGGGAGGCACCAGCACAGCTGAAGGCAGGAGACAGATTGCACATGGCCCCATGTGATATGTTGTTTGTAACTAGCTATGCCACTCCCCAGGACTCACAGACACTTTCTTCTCCCTAGCCCCCACCACAGCAGACTGCCTTGCGCACCTGGAGGCAGTGCAAGTGATGTAGAAGTTGTGGGGACAAGGCTGTGCCTGAAGGCTCGCCTCGAGGCACAGACAGAGGTCTGGGGCACTGAAGGACAGCTTTAACATATAAGGACCTGGATTTTAGCACCTTAAAAATCTGTTCTGAAGCCCAAAGCAGTGAAGCAAGGAGGCAGGGCTCTGCCACACTCGGTTGTAATTGGGAAACCAGCAATGTGTACCAGGTTGGTGGGGAACCCTGGTTCCCTTTGGCTACATTTAGAAAAGGTACCTGTTCTGCCCAGCTTCTCACAGCCCTGGTGCAGATCAGACCCTCCCCTGACAGATGGCAGGTGGTGCAGAGAGCAGCCATGCTGGGCTCCCAACCAGCATTCCTGCCTTCGTGACCTGCTCTGCAGGTAGAATCCCCTTCTGCAACTGCTAAACCAATGCAAGGCCCTTTATTGCCCAGTCCCAGCGAGGTGTGGGAGCTGCTTCTGGAAAGGGCTTGGGTCCAGTGATGCTCTGCCCTGCTCTGAGGGGACTCATGCCTGGCCCCACTCCACTCTGTGAGTGGCCATGGCTGCTCCTGTCAGGAGGAAGAGGGGCTGCCATCTTCCAAGGGCAGGGTTCTCACCCCAGCTGGGTCAGACCACACTGAGGGGGTAGGAGGCCACCAGCCCCAGAGCTCACACATCCTCTTCTTACCCCCCAGCAGTGGTTCTCCCTGCCCTGGCCTGGCCTGCTGCCCAAGCAGCAGGTCTGCCTTTGCCAGCAGCACCAGCTCCATGCAGGAAGGACACTGTTGGGGGAGGAGTACAAATACCAGGAGCTCAGTTCTGTTTTTTTTCTTTTTTGGTTGACTGGCCTTTTCCCCCTGCATGCCTGTGCCCTCCCACTCCCATTCCCTTCAGTCTCTGCTCAGAGAGTTACAAGCAAGAATCCCAGTGCAGCTGCAGATCGTGTCCATCAAGGAAGTCTGTGGAAAAGAGGCTGGGAGCCGCAGTGCTAAGGGGAGCCAGGCTCATGACAGGCCCCCCTGGCAGCTCCAGCCAGTCCATGCTGTCCAGGTTAGCCTCAGCCAGATCCAGGGCTATGCCCCCAGACGGCTCATGAGCAAAGTGCAATTCGGAGGTGTCCATAGGTGAAGGCGGGTGGTCCAGGATGGCCGAGCTGCTCAGCATCTCACTGTGGAGGTCATCGATCAGGGACAGAGGCTCCGGCCCGTCGTGGCCTGCCGTCAGCAGCGGGAGGCCAGTGCTGCTCTCCAGGAAGTCCTCCAGCCGGCCCACGGGCACAGGCTGCCCCAAGGACACCGGCACCAGCTCTGAGGAAGGGTGGCTGCTGGGCGGTGGGGAGCAGACCGGGGCCACGGGGGGCTCTTTCCCAGCTGGGGACGACTGATCCTTGAAGTCAGCAGAAATCTCTGTGCAAGGAACAAAGAGGCAGGCCAGAGTGAGGAAGAGCCTGGCCAAACACCAGAAGGATCCCTCCCACCCACCATGGAAACAGGGACCTCCCAGCCTGAGCTACCACCAACCACTGGGACAAGGAAACTCCTCCTTTGCCCATGCCTAGCTGGCTCTTGCACACTTTCAGCCTGCCTCTGGGGAATTCAAGCTCTGCCCAGTACTGCAGAAGAGATGTGCCCAGAGCTGATGCAGCAGAGTCACCGAGAAGCTCTGTTATCATACTCATGTCTGACTGACATCACCCTCAGGGCCTTAATGACTGCTACCAGTACTGAAGGCACTAGCAGGGACACAGGAGCAAAGACCTGAGCCATGTCAGATTCTCTCCTCAGTGCTCTGTAATCTCCAGGCTCAAACCCAAGGATGATGGAAAATGCTGGATTTGTCTCCTTACCTCCACTTTGGATGAGAATGTCAAACAAGTCATCCATCTGCTGGCTGGAGCAGCCATTCTCCTGAGGAGAGCAAGCACAGCGTTAGCTTCCAGAGGAACTTCCACCTCCAGCAACACCCTTGGCTGCTGGCTCTCCTCCCTCTGGTATCTAGGAAGAATGAGCACAGGGAGGCATGGCACCAGAATTGCCCATAACCCCAGGCTGTTACTGGATAGAAAGCAACTCTGTACTAACAACACTCACCAGGCCATGAGTGGCTTGGGATCTCTACCCACAGTTTAGGGTCTTCCCCAAACCTTCCAGAAGGAATTCCGCTAGGGAGGCACATTTGTGTCTCCATTCTCTTACTGCTGGCCCAGATCAGGAATCTAAGCAGATTTACAATCTCCAAGGAAACCAGGGAGAAGAACTGCTCTCACCTGGGCCTTTGGCTGTTGCTTCATGGCCTCTTCATAGCCTGGTGGCTCTTTCATTGGGGCTGAGGGAACAGGGAGAGGAGGTGGAGGACTTCCAAAGAGTGTTGTGTGGTGTTGTCGCTCCAGGTCCATCTGGGATGGCGAATGGGCAGCGGGAGAGCCAGGCTGCGATGAGGGCTGTTTAGAATGAACACAGAAGGGGTTTAGAAGGAAGAAAATAAGCCCACATCAACACCTGTTTCACAGCTGCTTTGAGAGACCCTCGCCCCTTCTCTTGGTCAGTGCTGCAAAGGTCTGCACTGCTCCGCAAAAGAGGCAGACAGATTTCCCCTCCAACTCACAGCTGGAAATCCTTTGCCAAGTTTTCTAACACTAAAGCCACCACACCACAACCCACCACCCGGCTGCTCCTGGAGGGGGAGAGCCTCATCTCTCCAGGTGGGGAATTCCTCTGGAACTTTAGAGACAGAGGGCACTTCCCTTGTTCTGTTCAGCCTGCTCTGTGTGATACATCCAGGCCGTATCTTTCATCCACCTCCCTCTGCAGTGCCTGCTTTGTGGACACAGTCATGCTTCACTGGCAGCAAGTTTCACAGCCTGGTGGTGGGTGGAGAGCACTAGAGCCCTCAGCAGCACCAGAGATCTCCAAAGGAAACCCCAAATGTTGCAGGAAGTGGTGCTGGTGACTCAGCTTTACCAGATGAATCAGCACACAACTGCCCAGAAGAAAAGTTAAAAAAAAAAAAAAAGAAAAGTGGATCAGGCCTTTGCCTCTATAGCAGCTATGAGTGATCCACACTGAATTTTGGTCCCTTGGAACAGTGATCCCTGGGCAGTAGCTGAATGCCACCTCCAACCCTTGCACATGCTGATACCCATCCTGGTTTTCCTGGAAAGTTGTTCATCTCTTCTGTGATCTGCAGGTAGAGGAGCAACCCCAGGTCCTGGCCAGCAGAGCTGCTCTGGTGTCTGCTCTCTTCCTGACAGGGCTAGAAGCTAGCAGAAGCTATTGGGATGTGCTGGGAGGGTACTTCTTTGACACACTGGGTGGGCTGGCTTTGCCAGGAGCACGGATTTTTGGAGTTTGTGGAAACCATTAAGGAAGAAGGGCTTGCTGGTTTGGAGGTGCCAAGAAAGACAAACTGCCCCATCACCAACTACAGACCTGATTTCTGACACTACAGTGAGGCAAAAGGATTAGAAGAGTCACTACAGATGCCTCCACAGCACACAAGCTAAGGTAGTCTGGGGGAAAAGGTGCTGTTGTTTACTTGTTTACCTTCAGCATTTCCTTAAAGGTATCAAAACAAACCAAGGCACTGACCCATGGTAGTGTGGGCATCCCACTCTGACTGCACTAGGAATGATGCTATATATTAAATATAAAATACATAAATATACATTTTATTACAGATGCCTGTCTTCATATCCTTTCCAGGATCTGACTCAGAAGTCATTCTCAAAGCTCTAAAAACTCTTCATCATCTTTCTGTATCTTAATTACATGTTAGAGAGCTAAGTGGACTATAACAGGAGGAGATGCACAGCAGAGCCTCTTTTCAGCCATCACCTGGAAAAGCTGTAAAGCCAGAGGTGCTCTCTTTCCTGAGCCACCACTGCACTTCACAAAGAGATGATTAACAGCTGTGCTCAAGGCACAGGAATGGAAGTCACAGCATGTTCAACAGTACCAGAGAGTCAAAAAGTCACATCCTTTTTCCCCTCTTGGAGCTCATACACCACCTTCAGTAGTAGATACACTGCTTACACCAAGCAGTAGCCACCTTTTCAGTTCAGCAGCACTCCTTCAAGAATCAGGGACACCACTGTAAACCAGGGCTGCCCACTCTGGCCTCTCATCGTTTTTAATTGACAGGCAGTGTTTGTTTAAAGCACTAGCTGGTATTCTGCCCAGATGTGGAATCAAAGGGCAGAAGCCCATAAACTGTCAGGGTCTAGCCCAGAGCTCCTTGCTATAAAGCCTCCACATCACTTCCAAGTGTGCCCATAGAGGAGAATACCTCGTGGACACTTGGCAATTCTGAAATCTCATGCTGGATGGGCTCTCCATGGCAGCTAGTTCAGCAGGAGGCAGGGGAACAGAGAGGCTGTGCCAGGCACCCCTTCTGCTGCCACATTCAGCCTGAAAACCAAATACTCCATGCAGGTGCAAGCTGTGGCAGAAATGGCTGTGAGATCCCACTTGCTGTCGTGATGGTCACTGACCATCCTGTGCATGTGTGTCCCCTTCCCATCACTGCTACAAACCCTCAGCAACAGGCAAATAAAAACAAGGAAGAGAAGTGAGCAGGCAGTGAGCTACCTTCCTGACAGATTGGTTTAGTCCTCTGGGCTGCTGCTGCAGGGTCTGCTGCAGGGTCTGCTGCTGTGTGGGCTGCTGCTGCTGCTTCTGCTGCTGCGTGGGCTGTGGAGGGCTGCTTGTAGGTAGCTGAGGCGGTGATTGGCTGGAAGCTTTAGAGGGCGATGACTGTACTCTCTGGAAAGAGAAGAGTATCTGTGAGAAGTTATTGCCCAGCCACACCACAGAGCAAGGCTTGTGTTTCTTAAAGGCTTCAGGAAGTTTCTTTTTCCCCACTCTTTATGCTTTAGGAAATTTAGTCAACTGTTCTGTTTCACCAAGCAGAGAAATCAGGCTGGGGTGGGATTCAGAGTCCTAAAAGAGAAGATAGTATCAGTCTGAATCCCTAGGCTATCCATGGCATCCTTCGAGGGCTAGCAGACCTGACCTGTGCCCTTCTGGAGTAGTGGCTGGAGTTCAGGTGAGATACTCTGGGGTGTCAAGGGTGACACTGGATGCTGATATTTAAGGAGCTCCCTGGCATCTTACCTGCTACACAGCAAATGCAGTCTGCTCAATGCCTATCCTCAGTGGTAGACACTGCTACTTGCTTTGCAGGAGGTGCAAGAAATGTAGCAGCAGAGAATGAAAATCTTTTTTGATGCCATGGAACCTGCTGGGGTTTGACTTAGGCCATAAAACCCAGGCATATTTATCTCTTCCTGGAAGAAACACTTGGAACATTTCTGTTAAGTGCTGAGCTCATGCCAGCAGGGGAATAGGAGATCATCTCTGATTAAAGACTCTGTTAACACTGAAATGCTGACATGCATTAAAACAAAGAGCTGTCAAAAAGCAAGAGTCTGCTCCTGGGGTCTGTTTTCAGCTGTCAGTAGATAAGGTGACTTGTCTACTACCACTTTGATGATGATGTCTCCAGTAAAGGACAGGAGGTGAAATACACTCTGCTTTTTTTACTATCATGGCAGGCATTGTTTAGTTTTTCTTCCAAAAACTAGAGGAACGTGGCAGCAAGCCCTTGTCCTCCAAGCCCGAGACCCTGCCTGACAAAAGGCAGAGCCATGTGTTTGGAAGCAGGCTGAAGGGCCTGTGACGCACATGGGCAGTGGAGCATCACTGGACATGGTTCATCACTGTCAAACTCCTGTTGCTTTGCTGAAGATCTGCTTACACTGCTCTGCTTCACAAAGCCATGATCTACCGGCCACCCTAGCAGGCAACTCAGCCATTGGAGTATTTACTGCACTGAGTCTCCACTGTGTTAAGTCATCCCATGGTAACCTGAACCATAGGAGCAGGAAGAGGGAGAGAGGAACCCAACTAAGCCCTGCCTACCTGCAAGGCCGGGCAGTTACTCCCTGCCTTCCCATGGGGTGAGAGGCCCTGCCTCTCGGCGCTCTGCTTGGTCACGGTGAGGACGATGTGGGTCCCTGTGGAGTCAGTAATGAGGGTGGGGGGAGGGGTGCCCTTGATGAGGTCGCTCAGGGCACTCCCTTGCTGGCCAAGGATGAGCCGCGGGCTGTGGGACTGGCACGGCGGCTCTGCTTCCGCGGCTGGCACCTCCTGCTTCACCATCACGGCTTTCTTTGGCACCGGGCTTGCATTCGAAGTGTCCATTTGGCTAGTGGTTGGTGCAGGGCTGAATTGGTCTGTTTGGCCACTGGATTGCTTTGCAGACTGGCAACTCGGGAAACCGTTTTCACTCTTGACCTGGGTGTCAAATGCTGGGCTGGGGGCAATGGCTGTTCCGTCTGCCGCAGCCGGCGGGGCCGATAGTGACTGCTGAGAGCGCTTCTCCTGCTCTAGCTGTAGCCTAAGCATCTCAACCAGCTGCTGCTTCTGCTTCAGCATGCGGGTGAGTTCCTCGATCTGCTTGTCCTTCTCCTGCAGCATCTGGTCCTTGTCCCTAACTTCTGCATCTCTGCTGTTACCCGTGCTACACCACTCCGACCTGGGCGTCGCATTTATGCTGCAGGAGGCAGACTTGGAGCTTTCCTCCTTCACCAGAAACTGCACTGGAGATGCCTGCAAGGTGAGCTGAGTCAGGGGGGAAGTCACCATCTCTCCAAAGGTATCTCCAGTGGCTGAGTTCTCATCCCCTGTGCTCATTTGTGAGCGCTCAGAAGGAGTTGGAGAAACAGGAGGAGTTGAACCTGTACTGCCAAACTTCATCACACTGCTGCCGGTGACTGTGGCCACTACTACTTCTGCTGGTGCAATGCCAGTGGTGACCAGAGCTTGCCCTGTGCTCAGCCTGGCAGCTGGGAAAGCTACTACCACTTCGGCAGCTTTTGGGAGGACAGCTGCTGTGCTGGGCTTGGGAGTGGGGGCTGTTTGGCTGGCTGCACCATTCTGCTCTTGGTAAGCTCTGAGACGCTCTATCAGGTCTGTCTTTGTGCCCGAGACAGGCAAGGCCCTCAACTTCAGCTCTTGCTTCAGCTCTGCTACCTGGTGTGAGTTAAAAAAGAGGGCAACATTAAGAAAGCATAAACTCTAACCAGAACGACTATTAACAGCCACCAGAGCCATAGTGCAGGGGACTAAACTGACCCTTCTGCAACTTTCACCTCAGGTACAGACTGTAGGGTAGTAATACCAGCTGCTAGCACTAACACCTGTCAGTCCACCTCAGCCCTGCTCTGAGGCAGCAAGATTGCTCAGTAATGCCCTCTGACAATGCCAGAAGAGAGGCTGTGCAGTTCACAAGACATTTACCTTCATCTCATCCAGGTTGGCAGGGAGAGGGCCAGGCTTGCCGACTGCAGCATTACTGTTCTGCCGCATCAGCCCACTGGAACCAGAGGATACTGAAGATGTGTTGCTGACTGTGGCAGAGAGATTGCGCACAGCAGGGGCACTGGCACCACTCTGCTGCTCTCCTGGAGGCCTGCAGGGAATGAAAAAACACAGGCATCAGAACTGAGGCAAAAAGGCACCAGAGGCCCTCAGTGTAAACAATCACACACGTTCTGAAACATCTGGGTCACCAGTGCCACCCCCTAGGCATTAAAGCAGCACACCAGTGCCTTCAACTATATCCATGGACCTTAGTCTGCCAACCAACTAACTTCAGTTGCTTTTGTCTGATCCATCTGACACCAGCCCTTTAGGAGGCCCACTGTCACCTAACAAGATTGAGTGAGTTACACCCAATCACCACACCTCACACCCAGAGCACAGTGCCTCTGACAACAGTCCTGGGGAAGCAAAGGCTTCCTAAGAGAGATCTGCCATTTAGGACCCATACTTTGGTGGGGCTGGCAGGATGGTCTGATAGTTGTAGTGCTGCTGCTGCTGGTTGAGGATCTGAAGCTGGAGAAAGAGCTGCTGTTGCTGCAGTATTTTGGCATAGGATGAATCCATGGGAGGAGCTCCCTTGTCCTGCTTTTGGTCCGGGGGAATATACTGATGATATTTAAGTTTCTTGACTTTCGGCTTCAACTCCTTGGCTTTTTTACTGCGCTGAGACTTCTCACTAGCAGACTTGGGCTGGCTTTGCTATTCAGAAGAAAAGGAGGAAGCAAGTAAGAATGGAAACTGATATAACATAACACCTCATGTAAACTAGAGTACACATTGGGATTTTCATCTCAAAATTCTCTAGATTTGACCTCAGGGTCTTTCCATGCTTCTCTAACTCAGGCAACAGTATAGTGACAGCAGCTTACACCGCACCATGATGCAGGTCACCTCTCCCAGCACCCAAGATCATTTTGCTCATCCAGTGCAGATGGATAATGCTGATTGTTTTGAAATGTTTTGCACTCAGGACCCAATTTGCAGAAGGTGAATACATCATGAAATAGAAAAACCTATTGAATATGTTACAGCTAGTGTCTGAGGAAGACACTTTGCATCTGTTAACACCGTATTTCCAACAACTCCAAATCTTCAAAGTAACCAACTTAACTTCCTTCAGACCACAACCCATGAAGAAATCATCCAGAATAGTACCTTAATGAGTGTTGGGGGGGCCTTGGCAGCAGTAAGAGCCACTCCATTTGTAAGACTATGGGGCAGAAGAGGTGGAGGTGGCAGAGGTGGGGGTGGCTGTTCAGGTAGGAAAAGTGTTTCAGTGGCATCTGCATTAATCTGCAATTGGGATGTACCCTGCAGGGACAGAAAAAGGCATAATGAATACACATACAAGGAGGAAAACAGTTTAAGAGAGAGCAGAAAGCATCCAGGGAAGAAAGAATAGATTTCAAGTCATTAATCAGACTCCTTTAACCCACTGCTTCAGCTGCCTCTGAGAAGTAGCACAACTCCTCAAGGGCAGAAAGGGCATCAAAATCCCACTCCTGTGTCTCCCAACTTTGAATGCCAGACTCAGTTACACATAGGGTGTGTGTCACCAAGCAAAGATTGCCCCCATTCCCCACACAGCACCACTATGTGGACTTCTCAAGAACCAGAGGACTTCACCAATATCACACAGGGCTAAGCCCCTTGTGAAACCTCACAGACTATAGCTCTTAAGGATCCCTCAGTCTCACTTTTTAGGATCCTCTGCTGCAAATCAGCAGAACCTGTGAAACTCCAGGGCACTGCAGAAGGTCACCACCTTCTCACCTGAGCTACTGATGTGCCAGTGGTGCCAGGGAGAGGCTCACAAATCCGTGAATCCATCGGCGATGGGACAGACCCCTGGGACTCATGGCTGGCTGGCTGCTCTGGGGAGAGGGCATCACTGCTGTCCTCATCAAAGGAGGAATTGTCTGCAACCTTTGGGTAGTTCACCTGTCCAACTAAAAACACAAACATCAACTGTGGTCTTTAAAATGGAGTAAGAAACTCAGTTGCCACTAGAGGTTTCTCCAAAATAATGAAGGCATGGAGAGTTGTGTCTAAGTTGTGCTTAAAGCAACTGAGAGAACAGAGCCCAAACTGCACCAGGTTTAAGTGTTTGCATTCACCTCTGCTATCAGTAGAATAAAATAATGCAGACTGGAGTGAACCATTTCCCTTGCTTCTTAGCCAGACAGGATTAGGAAGTTTAACAAGAGCTACTTAACTCTGCACCAAGCCAGCTCTGTGGTGTGGCTTATTTGATTATAATCTGGCACCCAAAAAGAAGAAGGTTAGGTGGTGTAAGTTTGAAGAAGGCTAGACAGTGTAAGGCTGAGTCATGACTTTGGTATTCATCCTGTGTGGTGGAAGGCAGAATTCTTCCTCAAGCCAGAATCCCAACTTTCCTGTAATTTTACAAGCAACAAGGGCAATGCATTAAGCAGTGGCCCTGACTGCTATTAGCATTTCTGTTGATTTACATGTCTAGTGGATAAATTCACCTGAGTGTACATTTGTGATGTACCAATGGTTTGTAGATCACATGCTCTCAAATCAGTCCTGGTAAGCAGGAAAATGCTCTCATTTGCACCTAATGCAAAAGCTACAGAAACCCAGACAGATGTGCTTCGCTCAGTCAGAGGGAAGCCACATCTCTAATGCTCCAGTTCACAAGTTCACTCTTTCTCTTCCTCAAACACTTCTTGTGCAATAGTGAAGCCAGGCTGTCCCAAACTGTCCTTTTCCTTCTTTTCAATGAGAAGTATTTCATCTTGCTCACAGTTGTGTCCCATTTGTCTTAAAAGTAGCTGTGCATGTTTGAGGGGATGAATAACCACAGACGCACACAGTCTCAGTCTGGGGAGATGGGAAAGAGCAGTGCTGAGGCAGTGGGAAGGATATTCCTCAGCATTCCTTCCAGCCCTTGGAATGGCACAGGCATGACTACATCTGTTCTGGTTTATTTTTAAAGGAGTTGAATCCTCTGAAGTTTTTAAGTTCACAGACAGCTTTTGTTTCATCACACCTGTTTATGTTCTGTCTCTTCTCCCTGATGTGAGTAAGTCAGAGGGTTCTCCTTGAGCAAAGGTTGTGGACATGTTATATGTACAGAGAGAGAGAGGCATTTTTAAGGAGAGAATCTAGGGAATGCAATCTTATGCAGTCTTTCAAGTCTTTAGGGTGTTTGATTGCTTCCATGTTATTCTGGGATGTTCACACTCCCTATAACTTAATGTCTCTGCAGCACTATCTGGGTCAGAACAAGTTCTGCTTTTCAGAATCCTTGGAGCTGAAAACCTACAATTCTGAGACAGGAAAACAAGACCAACCATGGGACTGCATTCTCTTAAGGAGGTGAACTGATAGGAAGTCTCAGCCACCTGTGGGAAATGTCCTCCACACAGATCCTCCTCTTGCCTTACCAATAATGGCTTCTTTCAGGCTCGATTCCACAGGCAAGATGTTCTTCTCCACCAGCTCCATGGGACCTGGCCTCTGTGCTATCTTCTCATTGAGGTCATCTGCCAGTCTGGCTCTCTTTAACTTCAGCTGCTTGGCCTGCAAGGAGGGTTCAGCTGAGGTCTCTGTTCAGGGAAAAGTGAATAAAATGGCATTAATCCAGCAATGGTCAACTTAGGCACTTCAGCAGCGTTTTACTTCTATTCAGAAAGGTAACTGTAGCTAACTGCACACAAAAACAGTGGCAGATACCAATAGATAACTATGCACTATAAAGGTGTTATAGATATGATGGATATTTAAGATACAAGGTAACTACAGTAACTCTGGTGACTCTAGAAAAGGACACATTCACTGTTCCCAAATTGATGTCACCCCAATCTCCTTCCTCTCTTTCAGTTGTGCCAAAGATGTGGTCTTGAGCAGCAGCACAGTACAGAGGTGCTTACTAAGTATATGAGATCTGCCTCACTGCCTCTTGGATGTTTTAGTGTCTTCCCTCAGCAGAAGAGCAATCCATGGCCGTTCTATGTCAGAGTTGCTCAGCTATACAAAATTGCAGAGTCTGAGTTCACACAACAGATTCTTCTGAGAATCTCCTTTCAAGCAGCGCTGAATCCCTCCCAAGAAATCATGCAACAGACATGATCTTCTGCCTGCTCCCAAATGAGAGAGACTTGAAGGTCAGAGACAAACTAGAAAGCTGCTAAGTAATTGAGATAAAGTTTATTGTTGATGTTTTCCTGTTTAGCACGTGCCATACCTTCCAGAATGTGCATCCTAACCAGCTCTGATCTCTCTGGCCGGGACCGGATTTTCCGTTTCAGATAGTCCTCTGTCTGCAGCAAAAATAGACAAGCAGGAACCAGTTTCAGTTGATCAGACACAAGAGTGATGTAATCTTGGAGAGTACAAACAAGAGAAACAACCATCTTTAGTTGCTACTGAGTTCTAAATAAACACAGAACAGAGAAGAGGCATATCTTCTGTTCCAGAGCACCCAGAGAATGAGCTTATTCTGAAGATGAGCTTTCTCTGTAATTGCCTCAGCCTAACTGTGTACTGCTGCCTTGTAGAACAGAAACTGGAAATGACTTCCTCAAGAGCTGAAGCTCTCTTTCCCCCTTTTATGCAGCACCACTAACTTGTGCCAGGGTTAAATTCAAGACATTGTTTTTTACACTGAAGATAAATGCAGTGCTTCCATTGTTCACAGCAAATGCTTTCATACACTGCTGGCATTTGGGGCTGACTTGTGGTTTGGGCATACTCTTTTATTTGTTTAAAGATATGTTATTTATTAAGCTAAAGACCTTGTGCAGTCCCTTGGCAGGCAGAATCTAAATGCCAGAACAAGACTCACTTCATTTCCAGAGCTGCTTTTAGGTCTGTCTTTGGAGAATGCCCTACAGTGCAATGGACAGAGATGACCCTGTCTGGGCTGAGCACGTTACCCTATACACCACCCAGGAATGGGAGTCTGGCAGCAGTAGGTAATGGACTGGTAAGTACTGGCCACCAGGATGGGCCTTCGGAGAAAATTAATGTTAAAGTCACTCAGAAACTGCACTACATTTGCTCAGTTGACCACACCAAAATATTAATTTAATGAGAACGCTTTAGGGCAAAGAAAAAAAAAAAAAAGGTGTGGAGGAAGAAGCGAAAGCCTTTGGGACACTGGTTTTAACACAAAGTCCACTCTTCCAGCCCTCCCACAGTTTAAAGTGTTAACACTTCCTTACAGGTTTGAATCACAGCTCTCATTTTTATAGTGATGTTCTTTTCACTTTCAACCCAAAACTTAGCCCAGCAGTCATAACAGGTTTTATTCCCTTGTAGGCTAAAACCCTATCCCCAGAGGCCTCCTGAGGAACAAGAACCCCTCCAGCTAGCAGAGGTGCCACATGAAGTGTGACACCTGGCTTCCTCATTCTGCAGGGCCAGAGGTGTGTGTGATTTCAGTGGTAAATGACTGGGGGAGGGGGGTGTCTCTCTATTAAGTTTTCAATTTCTAATGTCCTAGATAAACAAGTGCAGGCAACAGAGAAACCATACACTTTGTCTGAAGGTAAAACGGAGTTCCACGTGACAGCAGTGTTTAAGGGTAAAACAGACACCATAAAAATAAGAAGTATATGGACAGTGGGGAAGAAGAATATCAGTGACTCCCAGAAAGAAGACTACAGGGGAAAATCCAGGCACCATATTCAATGGTTTTGAGGCACAAATAGTTCATTGAGGGTTGACCACCACCAGCAGACACAAGAACACCCCTCCCAATGCTGCTGACTACACAGCACTGGATTACACCCAGAATATGAACGATTCCCTTCTGCATTTCACTGACAGCTACAGGATGCCCCAAAACATAAGACACACTATTCCTGACTTCCCCCAAACATTACAGACTGCTCCATCTTACCCTGGCCCGCTCCAAACTCCTTCTTTGTTCATGAAATGCAGCTGGACTTTTCAGAGCTGTTGAGAGGAAAACATTTAGAGAGTGAATTAGAATTATGGAACTTCTCCCTCAGCACATCCTTTCAGGCCAACTAAGTTAACAAATACACCACACCAACTGCCTCCTGCATTTTTCAACACACTGCCCAGCTGGTATACAGCAATGTGAATTGGCATTCTCCATTTGACAGCACAGGAGCTACAGGAACTGACCTGGACATTTTGTGGGCTGCTGAAGAGACTAACACAGGTACACTTCTAGTCAAACTAACTGCTGTTAACAAAGCTGGGTCCAAGAACATGAATCAGACCTAAAGCCTTTTACAAGCTTTAACATAAAGTAAGATATCCAGAAGACTTAAGTAAGGGAATGGCACTGAAACACTAGAGACACATGAAATGGTGGGAAGGATGGAGGAGGATCCTAATGAACTGTAAATCCTCTTTACTATCTTTTAATGTCAAAGGAAGCTGCAAGTCTTTCCTTAGTCTGCATCTGTGTTTTGTGTAGATGCAAGGCTGGCTGCAAATTCTGCAGGTCCACAGGACATATACACTGTTCCATGTAAGAGAAACTATCGTGAGAACAGGAAGACTCGGACAGGAAAGTACATCTGTCTGTTGACAGAAAACCAAGACTTGAGGAATTAACAGCAGCTCCCCATATAACAGATCTCCTCACTCCCTCAGGCCCAGTATAAAACCATAGCCAAAATGGATCATGTTTTAAGAAACTGATCCTCTGCTGTCCAGGACCCTACTAACCCTGGAGGAATCTCTCACTCTGCCTGGCTCCTTTGGAGCACACAAACCTCACGTCCCACAGTAAAGGCAGAGAAAGAGGGTGACAAAACTAAGTGTCACCAGCTGCACAAGATTTTCCTGAATCCACCAGTAGCTTGGTTTTTAAAACAATCACATTGTGGCTTGTATTCAGAACTAGCTGGAGGGAACATAGTAATTTATTTTTATATTTCTGAAATAAATTTAAAACTGCCTGATGAAGCTTTTAAATTACTAAGCTAAACAGCAAAGGTAAGAACCTTCAGCTTTAAAGATAACTTGCAAGTCTTTTGAAGACAAATCTAAACTAGTACAATTAGTAACTCCAGAGTATTGTATCTGGGTCCTACTTGTGCTATTTTTCACTTGAGATCAACGATTAAATATTTCTCAAGTGTAACTTCATAATGAAATCTCAGAAGACTAATAAAAAATAAAAGCCCTTGCATAAATATAATGTAAGAAACAACTTCTGACATGTATGTAACTTCTGAACTCTTTCCTGAAGAATAACATGGAACAAAGACAGCGTTGAGACCACCACATGTTCTGCA